>NC_136654.1:11159636-11759636 GCF_949748355.1 Melanostigma gelatinosum | reverse complement strand
CAGTAGGACTAAGCAGCACGCATAGTTAAACTCAAGGGGACAGTTTCTCTTAAAAGCTCTTGTACCAGCCTCGGCTCTTTCTGCAATTTGGGAAACACAGTTTTCAAAAGGAATTGGGTCATAGTAATGGCAGAAGAACATGTCATGTATAAAGGATTGGACCCTGGAGAGAGACCAAGAGGAGTCAAGAACAATGGTGGCGGGCTCAGATGGGGCCACGCTTTATTGCTTTGTCAGTGGCACAACAGTAAACTGTAAAAAGGCTGGTATTCCCCTGCGTGCCTTTCTGCCCCCCCCCCCCCCATTTAGGTAATTTGCATAATCTCAGGGCAGCAAGGGCGCATGCCACTGATCCTGGGTCGTTTGATAAACAAATAAGAAGCTGAAAATGTGTCTTATGTCTAATGATTGTGAAGTTCAGAGTCTTTTCGGATGAAAAGTGGTCTTTTGGTGTTCATGTGGAAAAAACAAATCCAAGGCACTCTGAAAACGTGTCTGAAGCCTTTATTCTGCATGGCTAGTCATAATTGCAAGTTTAAAATTACACAGGCAAAAGGGAGATCTAAGGCACTCAAATCAGTTAAAAAGCCTTTATTCTGCTCAGCTGGTTACTTCTGAACTTGCAGTTATGACTACACAAACAGAAATAATGAAACTTTTTAACTGTAGTGCCTTGAATCATTTACTTGATGTTACAAAATTCTGAAAAGCGCCTGCCTGTATGGAGGATAGAGTAGAACAGAATGGGGTAACAAAGAAAGCAAAGAAACATTCTAATACATGATTACATGTATAAGACATGAATAAATCCTTAAAGTGTGTTACAGAGCATTTGTGAACTGTATAAATCTTTCATAGGCAGGTTTAAAATGTTTATAAACAGACCAGAGTTTGGCAAGTTACTTAAAAACTGTCATCAAATACTCATTGAAAAGGTTATTACACTACTTTACTAATTACTAAGCAGTAAAAGCAATGTGTTACCTTTACTTCCTCATTCCAGCTTCATCAAACACCCCTCTAAACAACTCCACCCACATGTCACATCTTTTGTATTTGAAGTATAGAAATAGAAAACATTTTGGTTTTACAGTTTACATTTTAGAGGGATTTACTGACCATCCAGCAGCTAGCTTAGCCTCAGTGACTGCACACAGAAGTCCTGACCTCAGCTGTGGGAGTCACACACTCTCCAACTGTTAACAAAATATAGAAGAAAGCCAGCTCCACAAAATGTGAAGAAGACAACTTTGATGAGTTTACATTAAAGTAAACATCTGTGTAGTGACTGATGCTGGGTGCGGGAGAAGATCCTGTTCTTTACTCGCTACAACAAAGAGATTCCAAGCATTTCACACTTTTGGGTGAGGTTCCCATTTAATTAGTGTTCACAGACGATATACAATAGGATAGCACTTATCTTCCTGGTCTCCCTCTGGTGTGTCTGGCTTGCGGTAAAAACCGTGTGATGTCCCCGTCACTCATGCCTCATTACCTGTCAGTCGCACCTGTGCCCCATATATTAATTACCGGCCACAATACTCCACACTGCCACCCGTGGTCAACCTGAGATAGGTTCCTAATTCAAACAAATAATACACAGACATAACTAATGGCTCCTACAATCTGTTTTCACAAGTTAGGTTTAGGTAAGAAAACCACTTAGTGAGGGTCAGGAAAAGAGCAAAGTTGACAATACTTATGAATGACTAACGGATCACATAACTGACGTGACAACCAGGGGTGAGGTTTCTCATCTTCTGGTGGAGGCTCACCACCCCCCCTGCCGCTGCACCAAGCTGGGCCAGTGTGTCCACTGACATCAACCATCAATCCTCCATTCAACTTCATGTAAGACAGCCAACCTCCAAATGTCAGAGTATAAGGAGTGTTACTGGGGTTAGTCAGCAAATTACAAATCTAAGCCCATTACAATTTCAGGATAATAGCAACATGTAGTGAAACAATAGCACAAGCACTGAGCAACTTTTTATTTGAAGCAGGATGAATGTGGTCTTTGTCTTTGAACAGATTCATTGTGTTTCTTTACAAATGTCCTTTTATTTTCTAACTACTACCTTTATAGTATGTTTTAACCCACTTATAATTGGTGCCTATCATGCTTTTGAATGATGAATAATGAGGGGGTAAACATAAAGTGTTGAATAGAATATGTGATGAAAATAATGCAAGAAAAATACATGTTAATCAATACAATAATACAACACGATAAAAACAGGATGTAGTTATAACACCGAAAGCAGCCTCATACAGGATGCATCCTCAATCATGTTTATTGCAGGAACAGAAATGGATCTAAAACATTAATGGAACATCGTCCCAGTCTGTCACAAACCACAGCACACAGATGTAGAGGACTCAGGCTGAAACATTCTCTTCTTTTTATGCATTTTGGCTGCTTATACACCAGCAGGCCATGTATGTATTTGGAGATACAGTAACATGAATCATGAAACGTGGCCACTGTGTGCGCTTATTTCATCCTCGCCGATCCTGATCCATATGTCGTATTTTGCAGAACATTTTCATTCAATGTGTAGCACCAGATTGAGCCTGTGTGACATCATTCTGTGCACCGCTACACTTATGCCAAATGAAACCAAGTGAATGGATTCCATCACTTTTGGGATTACCAAAACATTTGAACCCTGTCGATATTTCTCTTAGCTTTTAGTCGTTTGCCACCTGCCTCAGAATGAATAGTGTGTCACATCTGGAGTAATGACACTTGCCAGCATGCTGTCATCACCTCCCATAACTGTCTTGTTAGTCTAAAACCCTGTCCCTGCTCCTGTCCCTGGCACCGGCGTTGGCACGCTATAATTTCTCACTAATTTACAGCCTGATTTACAACTGAATGAGCCCGTTTGATGTTCAGTGTTGGCTTCTGATCAGGGCCATATATTCAGAGAGCTCAGTGGTTGGGGTTATAAATGATTATTACTGTAGTGATGATTTCTAGGATATAGTGAAATGGAGTTGATGGGTGCCTGAGGAATGGTACCCTCATATAGGAATTAACAGCTTTTAAACTGTGATAAGTTATATAATATGTATCTACGCTGTAAAAACATTACAAACAAAGGGTTTGTGGGATTGTGGTTGTGACAAGACATTTTTAGCCACAAAATACAAATTTGGGCCACAGGATGGATTCAGGGTTAGATGAGGAAGTCAGAGCTGAATGGCAGGCTGGGCCAGTTTCAAACATTCAAATTAAACTTTTCTAGCAGCTTCATAAATATTTCTTTTTATATTAACATGGGATCAAATGGCTATGTGTATTATGAAAGGGGTCGCCTGTAGTGATGGACCCACTGAGAAATATAAACCAACCCTGCCGTTCCCCTCAGCTTTACAGAGCTTTTTAGTGTCTTTTAGCTGAGCTCATTGTTTTGGTTTTTGCGGCCACATCCATCAAGCTCAAGTCCTTAGGCAACAAGCAGCTGTCTTCAGCAAAACACTGTACATGCACCCCCTTTCCACTACCTGCCCAGTACCAAACAGCAGGCAACCATGGTGAAGCATTTAGCAGCTACACAGACAGATGTTTGCCACAGGAGTTGGAGGAGCAAAAAAGACAGTCAACATTGGACATAAATGAATGAATGCTAAATATGCTCTATTTCCGATGGGCGCGTAAATTGTGCAAATGTTTGCCAACATGTGCCAACTTTATAAGTTAATAATATGGCAATGTAGCTTGGTGTGTATGCCACCAAGTGGCCAATAAAGTCAGTTAATGCAGCTTTAAAGAGATTCCAGGATGATCTGGTGACACCTGTGATTACTGGTGGGGCAGATCCCAGAATTCAGTCGGAAATGACACATGTATCAAGTAATGTGGCCGACAAACACACCTTGAGTGAAATAAGCAATTGGAAATTCTATGGGAAAACTTGCATGTTGATTTTTTGACCAAATGTGTACTTGACAATTCTTGGAAATTATCATTTGAAGGGTTAATGCATGACTTAATGTCTCAAAGTAAATGCTTTTAAGTCATTTTTTTCCCCAGACTCCATCAAGTTACTCAACATAAGGGAGTGAGTTTCGCAGCGTAGTAGGTGACAGTCTGTCCTTTTTCTTTAGTTTAAATTGTATTTCATAATTTTTTGTTCTGGTGAATTATTGTGTTTATTATATGTATTTTTTTCCAACAGAAAGAATGGAGTTAGCTTTCGTGAGTTTACTCACATATGTACAACTTGTGAACTGCATAATCAGTTTTTTCTTCAGGCTTCACTTGGCAGCCCTGCATTTCAATCTTAACAGTAAATGGTAAATAGACTGTACTTGTATAGCGCTTTTCTAGTCTTTCCGACCACTCAAAGTGCTCTTACACTAGATGTCATCATTCCTGTTCACACACTGAAGGCAGGATGCCACCTGCCTATCAGACTAATTCATTCACACACTGTAGGAACAGATACAGGAGCAATTTTGGGGTTAAGTGTCTTGCTCAAGGACACATCGACATGCGACTAGCGGAGCCGGGGACACTTAGCCACAGTCACCCCCATATTGGCAACATGGCAACATAATGGCAGCTGAGAGGTTGACCAACCAGTGATGGTAAGGTCTGTTATGTAGGTTGCTACCCAAGATTTCCCAAAGGTGTCTAGGTAATCAGCCCAATCAAGAAAAAGCCTTCGTACTGTTAGCAGTTTCACTCAGTCATTTAATATTATCTATGATGAGTGCTGTCTCACTGTTCCCTTTTCACATCTTGCCAGATGATTACTGGGGCAGCTGTCCTGTATCTTACACAGCCTTCACGTGTGAAATCAGCAGAGATGCTATGACTCCAGTTTACAGGTTGAGATGATCCATTGTTATTTGTAATTCTAAATTAATATTGATATTAAGCTGGGATAATATACTTACAGGTTGAGATGATCCATTGTTATTTGTAATTCTAAATTAATATTGATATTAAGCTGGGATAATATACTTCGAGGTTGCGTAGTTATGTTTGTTTATTTGTGAGATTTCTCAAAAAGACATTTTGATCAAATCAATTAGACCACAGACCAAGGATCGAGTAAACGTCTTCTCAACAGAGCAAGATAGAGCCTTTTGGAACATTTTCATTATTCACTTATGCTTATCATCCTCAGTTGAAAAAAAGCATCTACATCCCTTGATTGTGTGTTTCGTTGGAAAGCCAGATGCAAATAAAAACATTTTCTATTAATAAAAAGGGCTAATAGAGGATTGCACAGCTTCATTAGGAAGTATGCACCCCGAGTACATTGTAGTTTAAATGGGTCATATTTGGTACATCCATTTGCCTGCTCTCCCTTATGTGACCTCACGTCCAATTTGACTTTGTTGACTTTGTTGAATATATAACTCCCTTAAAAAATGACTGTAGTGTAAATAGATGGTGTTTTTATTGAAAATCTGGTTTCTACATAGTTTCCCTGCACATTGATTCACTGGAGAAGTCAACCTGCTTGTTGGTCTTTAAACATATTTTCCATTAGTTCTATATCAGACAGTTTGGGTTTTATTGGAGATAACATCTAGTGTTGATTTGAGGAATTCATGCTACTACAGTACCTCAGCATATTCTCATTACTTTTACTCACCCTTGAATGGGTTTGCTCCTAAATACGGCAAACAATTTAACAAGTTGACTCATTCACCGCCAGACAGAGAAAGCCAGACAGATCAATGTCAGATCTTTTCCCTCTCCAACACTTTCTCGCTCCCAACTCATCAAATACGACACTTGGTCAGTGGTCCTACGCATCAAACGGTGAAGCTCTTCATGCCCCTCTAGCTTCAGTTTTGGGCAGAGATTGACAGAGAGTGTCAGTTTCTGCTCATCACATGCATAGTGTCTTTTTAAAGTCAACATCTGTCTTCACAGGAAGTTAGGTTTAGGTAAGAAAATCACTTGGTGAGGGTCAGGAAAAGAGCAAAGTTGACGTTAACTTGACTGATTAGCGACTCCCATGAGTCACAATACTTATGAATGACTGACGGATCACATGACTGACGTCACAAAACATGTCAACCTCTACTTTTTGTTTCACATGGGACAAACAGCGGTTTCGTGGGTGAACGTCCTTCGTCACCTTTCTCACACGTACTGCCATGTCATTTCTAATACTACCACTGGGTGAACCAGAATCACACAATTTTTTATCTAACACATCATCACGAATGTGTGCATTGAAATGTGATTTCTTTCTTCGTGAGCACTTTATGCAACCATAACCTGAGCTTGCAGAATACGTTAGGGAATTTAAAAAAAACATCTAAACCCACAAAGTCCATCACAACTCGGATGACGTTTGTCGACTCGGCTGAGTCTCAAAAAACTTAAACGCCCCCCCCCCCTCCCCTCACTCCTGAGGAGACACTTAAACTAGAGTTAAACATTAATGTGCAATTATTTATACATTGTGTAGTCTCACATGACTCCTTACATTACGGCACAGTATGTTCCTCAGCTCCCTATGCAGGTCTGCTTATGCGTTTCACCAATTAGCTGTGCAGCCATCAGTTACTACGGCGAACGCACTGGGAAGTCACAGAGCAGAGCACTGCACTACCAAAGTTATGGGAAACGCAGTGAGCCCCCGCAAATCATGTCAATGCCTCCCAAAGGACGACTTTTCTAGATGCCTGTTTTCCTCTTCACTGATGCGTGTGGGTGTGTGTATGTGTGTGAGTGTGCTATCGTAGCTCGAGTATGAATGTGTAGAAGTGGGTCACAGCTGCCAATTTAAGACCATTCTCTCATAGCAATGCTTTCCCAGAGCAGAGAGGAGAAATAAAACAAATGCTTCAACCTTGTCCAGCCCGGTTTCTCACCGAATACTCTTTCCCATGGAAGTGAGAGGAACATGGAGGCAATAATAGAGCATAGACTTTCCAAATAGTCTGTCGTACTGATGTGCATTCTTCCCTTTATCGCTGATAGGCCTTTCAACTTACTAACTATCAGGTTGGTATATGGTTGGCCTTATCTTTGTTGTTGAGGAAAATCCATTTCAGAGTCTTGCATTTTCCATTTCTGCTTTAGATCATTGGGCTGAGAATATTTTCGGAATATTCTGCTTGTTTCTCTTTTTCTTCAAACACCCTCCTGCTAATAAAAACCAAAAGGTGTATTTTGAAAAACATTCTCCATCTCCATTTGAAGATGAAACATTATTACAACATGTACCTCAGATGGGTATTCTTGCTCATTTCTTTTAGTTTGTTAAAGGTGACTTTTTCACTTCATTACACAACACAGGCGTCAAGATAAAAAGGAAGTGAAAGAACCCTCCTTTCTGTCAGCTCAGTCTCTGCCTCTCCCGACTCTCTGACTGTAAATTTGCCTACAAACAGCGTCAGTGAGGTATAAACAAGCGAAAGGGTCAGCATCCACAAAACTGAGGCCGCAGTGCATACACTATTTATCCAGGCTGACACATTCACATCAGGGTGGCGAGTGACCGCCAACATTATCAATGCAGTTTTCCATCTCATTACCCAGAGTTCTCCTGGGAGATGTTTCCATGTGCTTTAGTGTATCTCTCGAGCTGTAGAACAACACAGCAGATGGATTGAGCAACATTGTGGACATTGATAAGAATTAGAAAACAAACAGTAGCTGACATTGAAAGTAAAAAGCTTTCAAGTGTTGTGGTTTGTAGGATACTAATGAGCGCTCCAGGCTCTCTATCCCTGCATCATCCATATTTCCAGGGCTGTATTCACATGTAAACTGCCTCAGATACTGCTTCTGTCTCGCTGCTGTGGGAATTGAAATCTGCCTGAGGGTTGCCACAAAAATAAAGCTGTTCGGCTGGTCTTTCTCTGTGCTCCAAACATAATTTTTTTTCCTGAGCCTCAATTTTGCGTTGTTATTCAAGCTGATGAAAATATATGGTCCATCCAAAGTTTTTTTCCGTCGAAACCCAACCGGAAGTCAGCCATTTTGAATTTTGTATGAATTTCTAGTGTCGTTTTTGTAATTTCCAGGGGCTGTGTATGATGGTCACAGAAATGCATGGCCCCGTCAACCAGAGACCTGCCAGTACCCTCGACTTGCGTGAAGTTTGCGATAGCCCGATCAATGCTGCTTGCAGCTTTAATGTAACCATTATTATTCTCAGTTATCAAATTTAACTGGATGGATTATAAATAATACATAGAAATACATAAATATATGTTCTTCTCATTTCAAGTAAAATAATGGCTGGATTAAAGAATAACTGACATAACAGAAAGCTTTGAAAAATGTGCATCTTAAAATAAAGTACTTAGAAAATGTATTTCACTGAATTGTCCTGCAGCTTTAAATTCAGTTCATTCAGGTGTGAAGTGATGTCAATCAAAAAAAGTCACAGTATTATATTTTTCTCATCTTCTAATAAGTGCAGAGACTTTATTTGTGGTTATTAAACCACTTGTTTCAGCTCCTCTCTGTTAACATCACTGTTGGACAGTTAATTAATGTGTCAGGATTCTGATCATTTTGGGCTCTTAGGTTTACTTTCTGTTCTTCATTTCAGATGTGAGATCTGAGCTGCATCACGTGATGTGATTTACAACGCATTGGTCGGTGTGTTTCCTGCACCGCTGAACAAGTGCCATAAATGCTGGAAAAGCTGCGCCGGTTAAAATAGAAGCGCTCCGTCAAAATTTAGAAATTCTCCGTTCTATATCGGGTTTAGGTCCTGGGTCCGGATATCACGGCGTCTGGGTCCGGATCCGGACCCCTGTACTAGGGCATAGAGATCTGGAAATCATTGTAAAGACTAGTACTCTTTTTTCCACGATATAATCAGTGTCAAAAAGGAATAAATGTACTGTATATTTTGTATTATGTGGTTTTATAATGGTGCCCAGTCTGTGTTTCTAACAGTTGGTAGAATGTTGGCTGTATACAAAAATGTATACTGTTAGCATTTTTTGTCCTTTTAGTCTGGCAATGACATGTATGTACTACATTAGGCCCTGAAAAGTGGACACTACGTTTTGCTCACAGTGCAATGTGTGGCATGTCGTAGGTGTGAAAATTACATTAATTTATGATGCAACTTTACAATGATTTGTTGGTCTGAGATCTCAATTCACTGCTCACTTCAGAGAAAACAATTGACTGTATTATATACAGAGCAGTAAGTTCTGTCATTCGCTGCTGATGACAAGGCTCTCACCATGTGCTCTTAACAAAGGAAAAGGCTCTGGCCTGATGTTCAACAGAAGGCCTGATCCTCGTAAGATAAGGCACCCAGAGCCAAGGAATGTGCCACACCTCCGATCAAAGAAATCATCTCATAGAGTTTAACTGGTGTCTGGGCTTCGTTGGGTCATTTAGTGTGTTATTCCCTCAGCTTGTTTTGTTTAAATTACTGTAGTGTTTATAACATGTTATTGTGTAGGCAGACCGCTGAGTCGCGTTATACTGTGTATTTTCTGCTGCTGTAACCGTGTTGCATCAGATCAGTCACTGCGGGTGGAGAAGGGGATTGTGATCTTCTCACTTGAAAGACCAGAACCACGGCGGGCCGGCCGGGTTCTGGAATGATACGAAAGCAATTTTCGTATATCACGGCGGTGATAAAGATCCTGTCCTCTGTCCTCCTGTCTTCTGTCCTCTGCCCTCCTGTCCTCCAGGCTGCATTGTCTCAGCCAGCAGAGAAGTTTAAAATCTTTTGGCCGATCGTGCGTGCTGTGCTTGTAAATACTGTATAACGGCGATGACTGATTGCATTAGGTTTCACTTTCGTTTACAAGTTTTGGCTTGCAAATATTTTATTGCACGTACAGTAATAAGTTTCAGTATCCTTCACTTCAACTGGTTCCCTTCACCACAGCGGCATATATGCTCGCGCTTTGAATGTGTGAGTGTGTCTATGTGTGTGTGTTTGTGTCTATGTGTAGATAGTAAATGGTAAATAGACTGTTCTTGTATAGAGATTTCTTCCGACCAGCGCTTTGTGTGTGTGTAGTTGGAGGAGGTCAGGCCGACAAGGAGAGCTGAGCAGATGCAGATACGTCGGGGTTCATCAATATTCCGGTAATTTAGCACCGGGGCCAGTAGCGGCTGGTCAATAGAGGGCAACGGGGCATGGACCCACCTTGAGCCACACAAAAAAAAAAAATTATAATAATAATAATCATCATAAATTATACAAATTGTCAATATTTGTGTTTTTGAACGATGGAATGTACCCAGTAATATGTATAAAATATGATATCTGCGCAAAATATATGCTTTTCTTGCTTGTCCTCTCCGCCTGTGTGCTCGTGTGCTCGTTCTCTCCGCCTGTGTGCACGACACGTCTCAGAACGCGCAGCTAGTGGGGCCTAATCGTTTTTGCCCAAAAGAGGCGGGTCTATGAAGCAGTTTAGCCAATTGCTGATTAAAGATATAAATGAATGACATACAATTTAGCCAATCAGCGCCCTCAAATAGATTCAGTGTGGGGCCAAAAAGATTTTGCCCCCCTCGCTGCACATTCTCGTCAGGAGAAGTCTCTACAGGCGAGCGCGAGTGCCACTGTGAGCACTACTCCTCCAAGTCTCGTTTGCAGGAGATTCTGCAGGCCAAAGAGCTGATCCCAGATCAGCCTGACCCCACAATCAGACAGCAGACTAGCGGGAAAGGGAAGCAGTACATGCGAAGCTTCTCTACTGTACACCAGACAGGTTTGGCTAGCAAGATGACGTCATGCTAATAACTTATTTCGCTTTTTAAAACAACGGGGACAGATCCAGCACGGACAGCTACAGGAGTGAGGAGGTAAGGAAACATGAGAATACCAGGACACACATGGAGAACTCTGTCAAGCTACATATTAGACAAAGTGAACATCTTTTATTCTACATAGTTGTCCTCAGTCTCATCTGCTTAACTTGGTCATGGAGACATCAACATGTAACAGAGATGTTAAATTAACAGTGAAAACTCATCATAGCTTAATTTAACATCAGTATTCATAATTACACTTCATGTTTACTTCTCCTGATCTTTACCTCCTATAACAAGGTCCATAGGGGCATCTCAATAAATAAACATGTTCTATTATATTATATTATATAAGTGTTATTTACTGCTTTTTTTCGTGTTGGAATAAATGTTAAATATTTAACTGCAAAGTAGTAATGCGTGTTAGATACTTTACTTTTTTTTGCATTAAATCATACTGGGATGTTTGCTGAAATTGATAGGATGGCCCTACCTAGAAAATTTTCCACCAGCCGCCACTGACCGGGGCCTGTTTAATACCGGGTTTTGGATGCATCACTACCTTCAGATGACGTTAAACATGAATGGCTCTCGCAAAAGCCAGTGTCCGTTCTGGGCTGCTGTAGAAACATGACGGTCCATGGAAGACGACCGACTCCATGTAGATAAGCTAACGAAAACACTACGATCCTTAGTTTTTAGGTGATTATACACTGATTAAAATATAGTTATGAATAGTATATTCAATTGTTGCCAATTCATCCTCCTAAAGAAACCATGGGACATTTTATCTAGACTAAATTGACTGAAATATAAAATATAATGTGATGTGAAGAGAAGACTTAAATGCCCAGACTATAAGTCAAGTAAAGCTTGACAGAAAAAACAAGATGAGGTTGACCAAATACGATAAAAACAAGGACATTTGACACAGGACTAAATAAAAAATAATATCTGACAATATTGACCCGAGTGTGACGAGACATAAGGCCAGCAGTGGACCATGTTGGAATAATGCCCAAACCCTCAAAAGTCAGAGGAACAGGTTTTCCTTTTCTTCCTATTGCTTCCTATTAAGTGTGCAGCATAGGCTACAGGTGCAAGCGACAGGCTTTGTACATTGTTTCTTGGTCTGCGTCCTGGCTCAGTGTCAATCAAAGACATGCACATGCTCTGGCTCACTCGGAGGCTTTAAGGCTAACAAAGCATTTTGATATATATCAAAAGACCTTTTAATTCTCTTTCAATAATTAAAAAATTTAAAACCATTTCACTGACTAGTTCTGAATTTATTTGGACTTTAAAAGGGGTTTGGCTTTAATGTATTGGACTCTACATTTAGCCATTATGGGATCCTGATTGAGGCACTAACAGAAGCTCCTGGAAAGGCAGAAAGAGGAAGAGAGGCAGAAAAAGAGACAAACACAGAAAGAGAGATGAGGTCAAAGTAGGGTTAGTAGGGTCGTTGTACCCATGAGTGATGCTGGGAAACGACCTCTTCTGCCTGGATGGCAATGATCACATCAAGCCGAGCCACAGCAGTGCCGAGCTAGCTTTGTGTCACTGGGAATGTGTATGTGTCTGCATGCACGCATCATTGTTTGTTCCATCTGCATATTTTGCGTGTGTGTACTTGCATAATTGTATGTGTTTCGGAGTATATATAGCTTTGTGAGTTATGTGCAGTAGGTGTGTGTTTTCCTTGTGTGTGTGTGTGTGTGTGTGTGTGTGACAAACAGTGGCTCCCTGTTGAGGCTCCAGAGAATGACGACCACAGATTGACCTTCATTATGAGTCCATGTAAAGAGGGTGTCTGCTCACTGACACTGCCTCTTATGGGGAAACAATGAAATGACAGGTGTTTGTGCTGCACAGTGGCACCATAAAGACTCTACATTGCAGTTATCCCACACCAGAATACTGTATACATACAGGGATATACGACATCCATGATACAAATTATAGTCTCTCAAGTTTGTTATGTATGGTCAAACAAAATTGAACTCCTAATTGACATTAAAACGCTGCATTCTAGCTGTTTTATTCAAAGCAAGGAAGCAAATACAAAGGACAGTGTTTCAAGCACTTTTTGTGCCAGCTCTTTAAAATAGCAAACTGCAGCTAAATGGAATCCAGCCAACATCTGAATGTCAAAACGTCTTCTTTGAAAAAGTCTGATTTCTAATGAGTAAGAAAAATAAATACTTGAAATACTCTCAAAAAGTACACAAAAGCAGTCAGCATAATTACCTTCCTCTGCAAGTATTGCAACAACAACTAAATAGTTTCTTTCTCCATGTAAAAAAAAGACTAATCCTGATTATTCTGGAAAGCGTTTGTATGCAGTAAAATAAACATTGGTAACAAAGTGCGTGTGTGCTAAATATTGTATCAGGTAGAAAATGGATAATTCAATGTGATGAAATAATAATAACTGCTCACACACATGTAAGGCCGTACATGAAAGTGTTTAAAACCTGCGGGTCGTTGCAGCGAGAGCCAGGGCGCATTGTGATTCAAGGACTGGTAGAACATTGCACCCAGGGGTCCTTGGGGGATGTCCTGGGAACAGCAAAGGGTCCTTTTTTGGATCACTGCTACATAACACAATAAAGGACCCTTTCTCTGGTCCCCAGCCTGGTCTGCTGCTGTTTTAAAACTGAAGAACACAGAAAAGGGCCACTCATCCGAAATACCGCCCAGCTCATCAAAACAGCCCTGAGACAACTTGATGTTGAAACCTTTCTTACCAGAATAGAAAATGTGCATATGGCCGCCTCAGCATTCTTACAGGCCCTGCTCAGGGATCAATGTCATTGGTATGTATGGTCTGCCGTACTCACCCCCCGTTCTGTAAGCCCCCAGGCATCATCTTCAGCACTTTTCTATGTGGAATCATCAGAAAGAAAAGTAAAATCACCATGTATTTTATTCATTGTGCATGGGAGATGAGGATGAAGACATATTCCAGTCCATCAGTTTTATCTTACCTCTGTCACAGCTCTGCCCATACTATCTCGTTTTTTCCACCTCTCACTCATCTAAATCAGTTCATTCAGTGCACCTGCCAGTCACACTCACCTCATCAGCTGATTACTCTCACCTGCTCACTCTGCCTCCTCCACTATTTAAACCCCTGCCTCACACACACTCACTGCCAGATCGTTCTCCGCTTCCATGCAAGACTTTCCCGCATACAGTATCTATTGCGGTCTCAGAGCCCCGGGTGGGGGAGCCCGAACGTTACGCTGGGGATCCTGAGGGTTGCAACACATTCCTGACGAACTGCTCCATCCTGTTTGCATTGCAGTCCTGCACCTTCGCGTCAGAAGACGCATTTACCATCAACCACCTGACGGGGAGAGCTCGCCTGTGGGGAACGGCGGAATGGGCAGCCGCTTCCTCAGGAGAGTGAACCCATGCAAGTGGGACGTGCTGGGCTATCCACGGAGGAATGTGAGCAGCACAGACGAGGAAACCTGCATGTACTGTGGTCAGGCGGGTCATTATGCTCACAATTGCCCGTTAAAAGGCCGGGCTCGCCAGTAAGGAGGGAGGTACGGGTGAGACGAGTAGATTCCCGATCCTCCGACTGTCAACGACCACTTTTCCACGCCCAACTACTATTAACCGGGGGCTCCCATACTATTGCCACCTTCCTGGATTCTGGAACAGACGCGTCCATTATGGACGAGGACCTTGTTACCCAGTTGGGAATCGACCGGATACCTCTTCCCCAGGCTGTTTCAGCCAGCGCCCTGGACGGTCATCTTCTGGGAACGGTGATGCACCAAACCGTTCCGGTACACATGCTGTTATCCGGCAACCACCACAAGACCATCAGCTTCCCCATCCTGCAAACCCCTCGCATCCCCCTCATTCTGGGATACCCCTGGCTGCGTTGCCATAATCCGCATGTCGACTGGACTACGGGAGGTTTTCGGGGTTGGAGCCAGGCCTGTCACCTAGTCTGCCTGAAGCAAGCTGCCGTTCCACAAGGTGCCGCGCTCACCAAATCCACGCCTGAACTTACGGGGGTTCCTGCAGAATACTTGGACTTTAGGGAGGTTTTCAACAAGTCCAAGGCCATGTCTCTGCCTCCCCACCATCTGTATGATTGTGCCATCGACCTCTTTTCTGGTACGTTCCCACCGAAGGGGCGCCTTTATTCCCTGTCTGCTCCGGAAAGAGAAGCGATGGACAATTATATTAATGACTCCCTGGCTTCCGGTATCATACGCCCCTCGTCCTCTCCCGCAGGGGCTGGATTTTTCTTTGTGGCGAAGAAGGATAAGACTCTCAGACCCTGTATCGACTACCGGGGCTTAAATTAAATCACGATTAAGAACTGGTACCCTTTGCTATTGGAGGTTCATCAGGAATTACAGTGCGGTCGCTTCCCCACTCACCACCCTCACCTCCTCCAAGACCCCTTTCCGGTGGACTTCTGCAGCTGAAGAGGTCTTCCAGAACCTGAAGTCCAGGTTCACTTCCGATCCCATCCTCTGAGTCCCGGATCCGGACAGACAATTTGTGGTGAAGGTGGATTCCTCCAACATAGGAGTTGGGGGTGTCCTGTCCCAGTGCTCGGCCACTGAGCAAAAGCTCCATCCCTGCACCTTTTTCTCGCGACGGCTTTCCCCCGCCGAGAGAAACTATGACATTGGGAACCGAGAACTACTAGCAGTGAAGCTGGCCCTGGAGGAGTGCTGGTTTGGACCGACCATAAGAACCTTGAGTACATCTGCACCGCCAAGAGACTCAATTCCCGACAGGCCAGGTGGTCGTTCCACTTCACGCTCTCCTATCGCCCCGGTTCCCGCAATGTCAAGCCTAATGCCCTTTCCTGTCAGTTCCAGTGGGAGGAGGAATCCACCTCTGGCTCCTCGTCCATCCTCCCTACCTCCTGTCAAGTAGCCGTTCTCACCTGGGAGATTGAGGAATCGGTGAGGGTCTAGGGGTCAAGCCGGTCCCAGCGCGTGCCCTCCTAATCGCCTGTTCGTCCGTCAGGCCCTTCGGTCTGACGTCCTCCAGTGGGCACACTCCTCTCAACTTACTTGCCACCCGGGCATCCAGAGGACCCAGGACGTCCTGCGGCGGCGCTTCTGGTGGGTCTCACTCAACGAGGACACCAGGGAATTTGTTAACGCCCGCCCAGTGTGCAACCAACATAAACCTTCCCACCAGGCTCCGGCCGGCCTCCTGCAGCCTCTCCCAGTGCCTCATCGTCTGTGGTCTCACATCTCCCTGGACTTTGTCACCGGACTACCATCATCTGAGGGCCACACCGTCATTCTGACAGTGGTCGACAGATTCAGCAAGCTGGCCCATTTTATTCCTCTCCCCAAACTCCCATCTGCTAAGGAGATGGCAGAACTCATCTCCCTGCATATCTTCCGCCTGCATGGGATTCCGCCTCCTCAACTCATCGAGGGAGGTCCGGTTTACTCGGTTCATCGCCTGCTGCGCTCCCGCCGCTGGGGACGAGGGCTTCAATACCTAGTCGACTGGGAGGGATACGGTCCGGAGGAGAGGCAATGGGTTCCGGTTCGGAACATCTGCGACCCCCGACTCATCCCCAGATTTCATCGGCAGCACCCAGAACAACCTTCTAGGACCAAGACAACTGCAGGAACACCCAGCAGGTCCCCGGTGCGGACTATGAGGGACCTCCCTCCGGGCCCAAGAAACCCTACCACCTGAACCCCTCCACCCACCGGGCTGGGGATTCTGACTCTGTGGCCTCTGAGGAGTTTTACAGCGCAGATTAACTGCATCTTCCTTCCCAAATGATCCTGCTAAAAGCTCTGACGCAGGACTTGAAGGGGGATGCTTTTTTGTGGAGTTGAAATTGCCTTGGGTCTCTTGGCTACACACAAGCAGACTGAAGGAACTAAATTGGAAAACAAACTCACTGCAGAAAAGGGATTTGTTTCTCTCTATCTTCTGTGGCAGATACATTTCCATTCTCACATTTACAGGGTGAAAGATCTTGAGGGTTTGATGTCATTAAATGTAGATGTAAAGCTTGTGGGTTTGGGTTCAAGGGAACAGATATCAAATAGTATTTTGTTCTCATACGTTTAAAACAGTGAGCCACATTAAACACTAATGATGCAATCAGCTTAATCGTCGGTGGGTTTCTTGTTCAGGATTCTTGGATGATCATATGTCTTACAATGTTTCTATTGAGTCAGGGACTGCAAGTATCACACATTACATTACAGTCATTTAGCAGACGCTTTTATCCAAAGCGACTTACAATAAGTGTATTCAACATAGGTGTTCAAGATAACTACTGGTCACCAGAAGTGATAAGTGCATCTCCTTTTTTAAACAAGCATCTAAGAGCATAAACTGGAGCATAAACCAGAGTAAAAGTACAGTGCAGAAACAAACTAATACAAACAATAAGTGCAACAAACTAGTATGAATACAATAAGTGCAACAAATGAATATGAATACAATAAGTGAAACAAACTAGTATGAATACAATAAGTGCATGGTGGAAGGCTCAGGGTAGTACTTCTTGAAGAGGTGAGTTTTCAGCCTGATGAAAGATGGGCAGCAACTCTGCCGTGCTGATGTCAGTGGGGAGTTTATTCCACCACTGTGGGGCCAGGACAGAAAAAAGCCGTGACCGGGTCGATCGGCCGCAGGAACCTCTGAGCGACGGGGCCACCAGTCGCCCCGAGGCAGCAGAGCGAAGTGGTCGGGCGGGGGTGTAGGGCTTGACCATGGCCTGGAGATAGGAAGGAGCTGTTCCTTTCACTGACCTGTAGGCTAGCACCTCTGGTCTTAAACTGTATGCGAGCTCTTACAGGGAGCCAGTTTAGAGAGCGACGAATGGGAAGTTGTGTGGGAGAACTTGGGGCGATTGAACACCAGACGAGCTGCAGCTTTCTGGACAAGCTTTTAACAGTACTAAAGTTGTCTTCTTCTCTGAACATCATAACATATCGCTAGCTTCTAAGCTAATTTTAACATTACGGCCATTGGGGAAATGCTAACCGCGATTAGCATTAGCGAATATAATATATATTCGTACATCTTTTCATGCAGACATACTTACAGACTAAGGTCTCTCAAGGCTACCAAACGGAAGAAGTAAAACGAAGCAGCGTGTCTTCTCATTAGAATCTAAAAGCAACGAGGCAATAACTGTTGTTGCTCGTAGCTCGTAGCTTCTGAATACCGTAGCTGTTGTGCTAGCAGCTAGCAGAGCTACGAGCTACGAGCAACAACAGGACTCAGGACAGCAGAGTTATATTGCAAACCAAGATGATTTATTTCTCTCACTCAAAAACACGCACACAAAAACACGCAATAACTGTTGTTGCTCGTAGCTCGTAGCTCTGCTAGCTGCTCTGCACCCTCAGTGTCACTTTGCTCCCGAGGCAAATCCGCCCTTGAGCTTGCGTTGTCCTCCTCATTGCGCTGTCCTCTTCATCTCGTAGTAGTCCAGCCTTTCGGAACCCGTTGGTGGTGGTGGATTCTTTCACACTGCTCCGCGCTGTTAGGATCCACTGGCAGACTTGAGAAAAAGCTGCTCTTCTCATGCAGCATGTCTACGTTGCTCTTAGCTCTGAATATCATTTACGGCTAACTGGCTTGGCCAGTTGCTGCTAGCACAACAGCTATTCAGAGCTATGAGCAACAACAGTTATTGCCTCATTGCTTTTCGTTTGGTAGCCGTGAGAGACCTTAGTCTGTAATGCAAGTATGTCTGCATGAAAAGATGTACAAAGATATATTATATATTCGCTAATGCTAATCGCGGTTAGCATTTCCCCATTGGCGGTAATGTTAAAATTAGCTTAGAAGCTAGCGAGTCGGACATGTACTGTTAGAAGCATCTTGCCGTTCAACCTTTTTTGTTAACAGTCCTAGTGAGAGGTAGGTCAAAGGTACTTCATCCATATTGTAGTGACCCTGTCAGCTGGTAGCAACTGTTCTGTGTCGGGAGCTAGTAAATGTTGTGTTAGACCGGAACCGGAAGCTGCGGTTGTTGTTGTGGCGGAGAAAAGCTACGGAAAAATCCGTATATAAATTGCACCGGACTATAAGCCGACGCCTCAAAGCGTGGGGTAAAAAGTAGCGGCTTATAGTCCGAAAAGTACGGTATACAGAAAATATCAAATGCAACTCGAAAGAGGGCCTACTGTCAGCTGTGGGATTTTATTTTCTAAAAGAGGGTAAAGTACAGCAGTTACACACAATTGCAATCGCACATCCCAGTAAGCAGAATAAAAAGTCTATACTGAAAGCTATCACATTTTTTTTGAATGTTTAAAGTATAACAGAGTAAGCCTGTACATATGGACACTGCTAAACTGCAGCATTTCATCAGTAATCCTCTTCCCAGTTTAATTGAATCTATAGTTACAGTTGTAGAGCCCAAATACAGCTCACACACATGGAGGTGGTGGACAGCCGATTGCAGGGTGATGGTGTGGTGATGGTGTAGTCCTCCTCTTTGAATGCCACCCTATCACTGAGCAGAGATTGGCTGCAGTGGCTTGATAACAGGATGAATCCATTTCATATTTTTTCATGATCCTCTAATTGGTGTTTCCATTGCTGTCATTCTTAAATTATATTGTTGCTGTACAAGGGTGAAGGAAACAAAATGTATATATTCCCTTTTCTACTTTCTAAACTTTGTAAGATAAAGACAAGTGTGCCTGCAAAAAGAGAATAGTTGCCTGTGCTTCTGACAGAACGTGAATGCAGTGTTTTAGCCTCACTAATACCTTCATCTCTTCAGCTCACTACATATATATTGTCTGTTTAATCAGATGACAAACAGAAATATAAAAAAATATGTGGTAGTATTCATATTTTTTCTTGGCAAACAAAATGTGTTAATTAGTTAATTAGTGAGTTTTAGAGGTGTTAGTAGTATTTGAAAGCTGTTAACTGTTTGTCCTTGTATCAATGCTACGCTAGGCTAAGCACGTCCTGACTTCAGCACCATAAGGCAGAGGCATGAGAGTGGTATCAATCATTCCATCTCATGTCTCAAAAAGAAAGCAAGTAAATTCCCTAAAATGTGGACATAAGCTTTAAGTTTCATTTGGTACCTCCTATGCACAGAGATTTCACAGCGACAAGAATATTAAAACTGAAACTTCCCCACAGTTACCATTTTAGCAAGTACAAATCATACCATTATCTAAACATTATCATGATAATTTGTTAAATTCCATGATTGTCATCAAAATTCAATAGCTGTTAACATTATGCCTAGGTTACATTTACATGATACAAAACATATTACTAACATTAGCATGCTAATGCTAATTTCATTCACCACTTGTCATTCAGTAGCTCTTTATTTATTTCTACTGTAAATATTGAAAGGATTCTGTTTCTGTTCTCTTTCTATTTTCAGCGATAGTGTTTGTACAAAAAACATACTTCCACCAAAATGTAAGATCAACAGACCACGTTGCCATCCATAAAGTTACAGCGCTAGTGTAGCCAAAGCTGGGCCACAAAAGCTGCTGTATCTCATCTACTTACAGTGTAGACCTTTATCATGTGAGGGTGAGTGGCATATTGACACTGACGAGAGACCCACTCAGAAACATCACATGGACAAGGTGAGCTTAGACAGCAGCCAACTGCTTCCCCCAAGCATCAAAAAACATTTTGCACATATCCTCCTGTGCCAGCTGAGGAACGACTTTGTTGCAACAGCGAGACAGTGATAAATAGAAGTGCCCAGGTGACTGATAGGGAAGCCTCTAACAGCTTAGAGCAGGGTGGAAGTGCAGCACAACCACTTTAAAGAGCCTTTCTTTTTGCCGGTCTGAGTTTGTACTGTCTCTGGGGCCTTTGTGGTTGTTTCCGAGTCATTCCAATGTGGAACAAAGCTAACAGATAAGTGCATGAGTTAACGTACTGGTCTCCAAGAAATATATTTTTGTTGTGTCTTGTGAAGTCAAAATTTGGCAATGTTCAGCAGTAATCATTTTCACCAAGTTCTTAGTTGACTGGTTATCATCTTATATATTATTTAGTAATGCTAACTTATATTTGTTCAAACTGTCACTATATGATAGTAGTATATGACACAGATAATGTGTGGAGAGTATCGGGTTCCTCTGCCTCCTTTTAGGCATCAAGTTTCCACTGCGCCCGAAGTAGAACAACTAATCAGAGGCGAGGAGTCTCTCACGCTGCTCCTGAAGCTTGTGAACTCTTGTTAAGGCTAGACACCTGTCAGATGCAATGAAGCACATGGACAGTAGGAGCATTTGGTCGGGATGTAAAGTGGGGTCAGCAGCAGACTCAAACGCAAGACAAAAACCACACTGGCAGAAGCTCATGGATAAAACCCTGACTTAGAATCTACACTGGCACAGCTGGTGCTTTTACTGCTACAATCTCAACATCAACAGTATAGTGGCACCATGTGTAGTTTACTTTGGGTGCTATAGGAAAGAAATTACATGTTGCCATTTACTCCTATTCTGAGCAACCTTGTCTCCTAGAAATTACAGTTTAAATGCAACTCATTTGTAAAAACAGCTGCTTGTAGTGACTGCCACATTTGTATGGTTATGTTTAATCACGTGGTTAAGGATTGGTAAAGATCATGGTCTAACTGAACTAGTCAACCTTGACTAGAAACACAATATGTTTATTAACATTTAACCAGAACCATGATCTTTCCCGCAGCCTAAACCTGAATACAGATGGAGTCTGTATGTCAAAGAACCCCAGTCTCCGGTGTACTTTGTAGTCCAGAGATACAGATAAATGTAGCGCTTCTTTCACCCCAAAAAACATCGTCCCTGAAGATAATCGATTACATATTAAATTCAATTCATTTTTGTATAGCCCAAAATCACAAATTTGCCTCAGAGGGCTTAACAATCTGTACACATGCAACATCCTCTTGTCCCGGAACCCTCACATCAGTACAGGAAAAACTCTCCCAAAAAACCCGATAACGGGGAGAAAAGAGGGAGAGACCTGTGGGAGAGCAACAGAGGGATCCCTCTCCCAGGATGGACAGAACTGCAATAGATGTCATGTGTACAGACTGAACAGCATAAAAGAGTTACAACACATTCAATGTATATGACAGAACCACGGCAGGAGGCAAAACCAGGGTCCACGTATCACCAGGATCCACGGGAACCTGTGAGGTGAGAAAGCACAGAGACTCTGGTGAAGAAGCAAAGTCAGTAATTTGCATTAATGGTATCGGTAATATAAAATAGTAATGTGAGTAATAATAAAAGTGATATTAGCAGTGGGAGTCAGCAGGGCCATGGCGGGAGGAAGGACCAGGGTCCAGATAAAACCACGATCATGGAACCTGTGAGGCGAGAAAGCACAAAGACTCCGGGGAAGAAGCAAAGTTAGTAATGTACATTAATGGGACATGAAGTCATGCAGAAAGAGATGAAGAAGAGGAGAGAGGGGCTCAGTGTATCCTTGGAAGTCCCCCGGTAGTCTAAACCTTTCAGCTAGGTCCTAGGGGCTGGTCCAAGGCAAACCTGAGCCAGCCCTAACTATAAGCACTATCAAAAAGGAAAGTCTTAAGCCTACTCTTAAATGTGGTGAGTGTGTCTGCCCCCCGGACTGAATCGGGAAGTTTGTTCCAAAAAAGAGGTGCTTGATAACTGAAGGCTCTGGCTCCCATCCTACTTTTGAAGACTCTAGGAACCACAAGTAACTCTAAATTTAGGGAGCGCAGCTCTCTAGCAGGGTAATATGGTACTATAAGCTCTTTAAGATATGATGGTGCCTGACCAATTTGGGCTTTGTAGGTAAGTAAAAGGATTTTTAATTGTATTCTAGATTGTACAGGGAGCCAGTGCAGAGAAGCTAATACAGGAGTAATATGATCTCTTCTCTTAGTTCTTGTTAGTACACGAGCTGCAGCATTCTGAATCAACTGGAGCGATTTAAGAGACTTATTAGAGCAGCCTGAAAATAAGGAATTGCAGTAATCTAGTCTAGAGGTAATAAATGCATGAAATAAATTCTCTGCCTCGCTTTGAGACAGGGTGTGCCTGATTTTTGAAATGTTACATCGGTGAATAAAGGCAGTCCTAGAAATTTCTTTTAATTGAGAGTTAAAGACAAATTCTGATCAAAGGTAACACCGAGAGTCTTTACGGTGCTGCTGGATGCCAGCGCAATACCATCTAGAGAAACTATATCATTAGATAATTGATTTCGGGGGTGTTCTGTGTATAATAGACTAACTTCAGTTTTGTCTGAACATCAGGAAGTTGCAGGTCATCCAGGTTTTCATGTCCTTAAGACATGTTTGCAGTTTAGCGAGCTGGTTGGTTTCATCTGGTTTGATCGATAGATATAATTGAGTATCATCTGGATGACAATGAAAGTTTATATTGTGTTTTCTGATAATATTGCCTAAAGGAAGCATATATAAGGTGAACAAGACTGGTCCAAGCACAGAACCTTGTGGAACTCCCTGACTTACGTTGGTCTTCATCGAGGCTTCATCGTTTACATATACAAACTGAGATCGATCTGATAAATGGATTTATACCAGTTTAGTGCGGTTCCTTTGATGCCAATATAATGTTCTAGTCTCTGCAGCAGGATGTAATGGTGTCGAACGCAGCACTAAGGTCTAACAGGATAAGAACAGACTAGTCCTTTGTCTGATGCAATTATAAGGGCATTAGTTATTTTTACCAGAGCTGTAGATTATATAAATTAAATTAAATTATCTGTGCTATGATGCTTTCTAAATCCTGACTGGAAATCCTCAAATAAACTATTGTTTTGTAGAAAGTCACACAACTGATTCACAACTGCTTTCTCAAGGATCTTAGAGAGCAAGGGAAGGTTAGAGGTCGGTCTTCGACTCTTGTCTTCACATGACGTACGACAGACGCTCTCTAACTCAGCAGACGCTCCATCCCTACACCCCTCTACCCCCACATCCAGATGAGCAACGCTCTCTGACTCAGCTTTCATACAACTCAAGACAGATGAGCAACGCTCCCTGACTCAGCTTTCATACAACTCAAGACAGATGAGCAACGCTCTCTGACTCAGCTTTCATATGACTCAAGACAGACGAGCAACGCTCTCTGAATCAGCTTTCATACGTCTCAAGACAGACGAGCAACGCTCTCTGACTCAGCTTTCATACGTCTCAAGACAGACGAGCAACGCTCTCTGACTCAGCTTTCATACGACTCAAGACAGCTCCCTCTTTTTCTCACCACGCTCGTCGCTAGCAACTTCGGCTGCGTTTAGCCATCCACATTCCCCGCAGCCCTCAATAACCATCCTCCATCAACTCCGAAGCCGTCCGCCCCGCCATCCAACGCAACAGTCCTTTTTCATCAGTCCGTTGTAAAGCGCAACTTTCTAAACTTTTCAAGCACCTGTAGCCCAACACCCCTCTCGCTCTCCGAGCCTCCAGAGCACTTCCAGGTTCCCGGCACCACATCAGGTGCGCGCCGATGACGTCATGACGCAGCACACGCCGGAAGAAGCCCATCCATCTACATCAGTCCCTCCAGAGGGCCAAGTTGTATACTCTGATTGTGAATCTTTAATCTGATTTTAATACCGCCAATAAGTACCCTATTAGGGTAATGAGACCGGTACCAAGGCTATGAATCGATCCTCTTCAAGACGAGCCACGTTTAAATATCTGTCAAACCGCATACGGGAGTCAGATATACGGCGTTCAGGAGAGGTGTTTTAGTGTAGCTGCTGCTTCCAGTCTGCTGTTGGCCTCAACTTAGATGTGTTTAGAGAAGGGCAGTCGACTGCGTCCTGCCTTAAGTCGTCCCATGCCATACTGACTCTGGCCGTCAAGCTCCCCCCGCGCCAGAGACATCTCGCAATGTTTTTCCCCTTAACTTCCCGATTAACCCAGGCACATCCCTCCCCCCCCATCCTGGCATCCTTTCATGTTCTGTTACTTCTACCTTCCAGGTTCCACCCATCTCGGTCAACTTCGGCTAACTCCTCCCACCTCTAGCGGCTACCCCAGCTGCACAGACCGCTCCAACAACAGAACAGGTAGGTATATGGCACAGCTAAGGGTGCAGCTCGGGGTTGGTTTTCCTGACAGGAATGCAACAGTTTTTTCTTTTTGGCTATGCCACCCCCCCCCCCCCCCCCGTTTTCCTCCAACCCTACCCCCACTAGCGTTGCCATCCTATCTTAAACGCGCCTCATTTCCACAGCTCCGCCAGCAGACAATTCCAGCGTTCTCTGACTTATTACCCCCCCACCAGTTTCACTTTTACCCACAGCTAAGCCTATCCTCGGACAATTCTGAAGTTGTCGGTTCTTTGCCTTCCAACAACCCCAAGAGGAGATCCCCGAGGGATATCGTCCCTCCACAACGCCGCGCTTCCACCCCCTCGAGATCCAGCCGCTCGAGCAACGGCCAAAACCACAGCGACCCTTCTCCCCCACGCCAACTCTCCGATGGCCCCATACATCCCGCATTTCAGAGTGGACAGTCTCTCGACTGAAGTATGCACTCACCCAGCTCAACATCCATTTCCACCAGTCCGACAGAAAAGCAAACTCTTCAAACTGCTCACGACCGCTCACCACTACACCTCCCTCGATTGCCGAGCCACCAGCGCCAGGCGCTACATCGACGCCCAGACAAGCCCGGTCACTCATACCAGCCCCACTAGAGGGCCAGTTCGTATCGTACCCCGTCCTTACTCTCTCTGCATCAGGGATATCGCACCCTGCAGCCTCTTTTCCCCAATCTGCATTTCCAGCCCACGCACATGCATCCTTTCATCCCAGCATCTTTTCCTCTTCCCTCGCTCCTGCCTTTTCCATTCAACACAACAGGCTATCGACCACCGGTAACCACATGAACCTCGCCCAATTATCACACCTCTGGATCGAGAGTGGGCTTCTTAAGATCGTTCTCTAAAATCTTCCTCTATAAAATCTTCCTCTATAAACTCAAACAGACAGTTTTAGAAGTTTTATTTTTCAGACTTAGTTACAATGCTGCGGGTCTTGCTCTGTCACATCAAATTTACTTTAATATTAACACTTGCACATTATGGTTTACTAAATTAAGGGTCCATAAATGTGGTCCACACACGTCTCTCACTTGTTTTGTGTCCGTCGTCCTCCTCAAAGCCGCAAACCGGGACTTATCACCGCTCCGTAGGGCTGATAACGCCACTGGGCACGCCGCTCACTAATCGCTCCATACAGCTGCTTCCTCCACAGAAATGCAGAATTTAACTGAACAGCTGCTTGTAAAGACAACAAGGTCAGCGCCACCTGTAATTAGTTGTCCATGTTGAATTAACCTGGTAGTTGATCCGTAATCAAGGCTGTTATTGTTGGTTTTCTTCTGGAAAAGGGTCACGCGATAGGGTTGTGACAAATCAGGGAAGGACTCGTCGTGACTGCTAAGAACCAATCAAGTCGCTAATTCGGGTGTCTACGTCATCGTTTCTAAACTTATGCGTTTACAATCGTCCAAATAAAGAGGTAACCCCGGAGTTTTCAAACGTATCCGTCCTCGGGAGCGTTTTTAAACGTATCCGTTTTCGGTGCTCTGAAACTCCAGCGTAGTGTGGACGCTCAGTGTAAACGTAGCAAAACATGTGTTTTCTAATGGATACGGAATAGTGCGGACTTGGCCTCAGTGATGGCAGGGCTGCAGCACAGGGAGCCCCCTGTGGGCCCTGTGGCCGTCGTCCAATGAGACCACAGTATTGAGTTTGGACCAAAAATCACACGTAGTTGAGATTTAACGTCTCACAGGTTTGGTGTGTTTTAACCCAAATCAGGCTGTTGATGCAGGCTCATGTAGGCCCAACTCCCTTTTTTCCAACCACATGTTGAAGTCCCAACAGTTATGAGCTATCCGTCTCAGTGATTTCTGGCTTCACCCCAACACAAGAGAGGTGAATGAAACTTAGTTAAGAGATTTGAATGGAACTACTTTCTATAAAATAAATAGTTTCTATTTGAAAATCTGTCCAAATGAAACAAGTATCTGCATGAAGATACCACCAGAGGTAAGCAAGGCAACATGTTTTATTTGGTCATTTGAGTTGAGGGTGTTCAAACCCTTTAAGGAAAAAGAAGCTCATAGATTAAAAAGGCATGACAGCAGAAACACTGTCAGTCTGAATAAAGTCATGCAGTGTTCAATGTGCATTACTTGTAACCCTCACTGGATGACCTGTCCCATATTTCACCAGTTAGCAGGTGGCCTCACCAAGATAGGAATAACGGCTGCAGTCTGCTGACACTGTGTGGGCTGCACAGCATTTGATTTTGTGCAACACATCTGATCATTCAGTGTTGCTTGTGTTGATCTGATAAGCCGACGACACATTCTGTTAAAATGTCTTCCGATGGGGAAATCTATTTTCTGACAGTGATGCCCTCCTCTACGCTGTGCTTTTAGGGAAGCAGGGTCTGACCGGCTACCATAGTAACTAACACCGACTCGCATCGAGCCTGACCTCCAACCTCTTTCCCCCCACTGAGTGTGCCTGTGTGCTGTGGGGGATGGGATGGGCATGGTGGTGAATGTATGCCTACGTCTGTGCATGCATGTGGGTTGTATGCATCACGGCAGGGGTTTCTGAGGGGTTTTCACTGTAGAAGCTGCAGGGTACAAAACGTGCTAATGGATCCTAACAAAACCCTTTTTTAGAGCAGACTGTCAAACAATAACGTCTGAGGCTGGAAAAGCACTTGGTGGCCTTTTTGCAGCACAAAAATGGGCTGCAAACTTTTCACTCCCAAGCATCATGCTGGCATACCCACAGTATAAATATATAAGGAGCACTGAAAATACAGAAAATGGATGAATTATTGATGCAACCTACGCTGGACAGGAGGGCAGTTTCAAAGAAACAAACCCATATGTATTATGATGATGTATAAAGTGCTCCATAGCACATATCTGTACTGTATGCCCCACTGATTGTTCCCTGCATTGTGTGTGTGTTCCTAATGGCATTCTTAAGATGCTTGTGACTGCACTGTATATGAGGATGTGAAGAACGGCCGCACATTTTAGCACAGATAATGTCTCATCAAAGAGAGGTTTCTCTAGCAGCTCTTATACATAACATACGGTGAAATGCAGCAATGAAAGAGCAAAGATTACAGCTTTTCTGCTTTGATTTCTGTTTAAAGGAGCTCCTGAGGTGGCAGGCATATATTGATTTTATTGGTATCAGTGACGGCTGATTCATATTTTAGTCTGCTTTTCCACCTGGCGTCCAGGGTCATGCTGAAGGTCCACTTCCCAAAAACTTCGCATTTTCTCCAGCTGACTGCTTTAGCACTGCTATGTGGCACCCCACGCTGAGAGCCTCCTGACCTGGTTGATGAAGGAGTTCTGGGGAGAAGGAGGTGACATCATCAGACAAGGACAGACTCCAGGCTTGTTTCAACAGCTTTAAAGTTAAACTGAAATGAAAATATAATTTTGCTAACAAATGTGTACACACTATATATCCTTGGTGTATGTTATGACTTGTGTTCTTATTGTATAACAATTTACCAGAAGAAGAAATGAAAATGTTATTATGTTTCTGCAGTGATAGAGCACCCTTCATCAGTTTGTTCCAGGAGGATCGAACCAGAATGTATTCTGGGAAAAAGATCACAAAAGCAGTTAACCAGCAAGCTAGAAAGATAGTTTTCACTTTTAATAACCTAACAGCAGAGTCCTCCGATAGGACATACAATTTTACAATGCTGGCTTAGAGCTGTTGATTTCCCCAATTACTGTCACACAATTGTGTCCTAAAATGGTTCAGTTCAGTTTGGAAAACATATACAAATTATGTACAATAGCTGTTGAATCAATAGAGTTCACCAAAGTTCATCTTTAAATTTAAAGAGTTTTGTGCGGAAAAACAGAAATCCTTCAAACAGTTTCCTCTGATATCACTGTGGAACAAGATTGTTGAACAGCATCAAATTTGAATCATAAAATCAACAGCTGTGTTTCAGTTACATTCAGCAGTTATTTTTACACTGAAAACCGAAAATCCATTTGTACAAGCTCCTGCTTTTTTGGCAACCGGTTTGTTTTGTGAACTCAACTTTGCTTTCTGTCTCCTATGTGGCCATTAGTGTAGCTGTTTGCTACTCACCATACAGCATGTCACTGTGTGTGTGTTTGTGTATGCTAATAGACTGCTCTGTAGTTCTACAGGTGGGATTGGGGTTTGCTATGATTCTACGGTTTATTCTACAGTGCTCTACATTCGACAGTCACATTATGAACAGCAGGGGCACAGTGAACCGATCTACACAGAGCTTCACCGAGTAAACTACGGAAAAACTACGATCGTTAATGTGCCTGATTGCATTTTCACAAATACATCATCGCTCGACATGGAAAAAAATTTCCCCCTGGGGATGAATAAAGTATACATCTATTGTCAAGAAGAGTTGAGCCCACAGAGCTGCCTTGGTAACATGCTTGCACATTCAAGGGAGAGTCAGGATATAAAAGCACAAAGTATATACTCAGAATAAAGTGTAATCAAGAGATAAAGTGTATGATCATTATATAACAAAATGTTTAATGCATAGAGTGATTTAACAAATGTAAAAAGTGATTAACAAATGTTCTGTGTGACCGGAGCTGCGATGTAAGAAAAGTGTTTTGTCAGGATGAGTTGGCAAAAAGAGTAAGGATAGGAACAGATGTTATTGGGTGGGGTTAGGAAAAGACTGTCGCAAGAGATGAGTCATAGAGGCATAATATAGGATAAAGCCTGGACTTGTCCGGACATGTTCAGGACCCAACGCCCACTCAAGTGGGTGGGGAGATGAGATCATGTATTGAACAGGAGGGGGCCGACAGAGCCCAAATGATGTTTAAAAGGAGACGTTTGCAGGCAACACACTGGGATTTCGACACGGGCGCCGTCCAAGTGCGCCGATGAGGAGATACTGACCATCGTAACTGATGTATTGAGGACTTCGTCTCTGTTCACGGAAAGAAGACCGCTGTTCGTGGACAATAAGATTTAAAAGACGGTGGTTTTCCTCTCCCCACTGCTCGATTCTTAACAACTGGACAACGGAGAAGACGCAGCAGCCCTAGAAAGACTTTGTACTGAGTTTTGAGGACTGTTGAACGGACTTCGCTGCGAGAGCAGGAGGACTGAGGGTCCGGCCGGACCTTCGCTCCTAACAACTCCAAAAGAACCTTTTCATCTCACCATTGAACATCCAGCTCCAACCGAGCCGTCTCGGCATCTAAATCTAATGAGGATAATCGAAGAAGAAAATTAAAGTAAGGAATCAAGTGTAGTAACTTTTTATGTGAGCTGTAGCTTAACCCTTGCAAACTAACTAAATATAACCTGCAATAAATATCCAATCTGCATTTAAAGTAAATTTCTCAAGTGCATTCATTTGCTCAGGTAGTAAAAAGTTCCTCGTGGCAGTAAAAAGTTAAAGCCATTGTATGTCTAACAACTGAGTTCTGAAAGGTTATCCTAGAGACCGAATCCACTTAACAACCCCTTACGGTTTTAGAAAGAAGTAATCCTAGCCGTTAAAACCTAACCTGGCATTTACCAAGAGCACGGATCCAGAAGAGGGAAGCTGCCATAACCGACGCGACTGGTGGGAGCGCCCGGGGCCAGGACTGGTCTCTCGGCCGAGTGCACTCAGACCGGAGGAAGCAGGGTAGATGTTGGGAGTAACGGCAGTTAGCGGAGCCAGGCGAGTTCCCTCGCCAGAACACCAGCTCGACAATCTTTTAATAGAGAGCTGAGTCAGTAAGTAGCCCCGTATCGGGCCAGAAGTATCCCAGGATCTAACACTATCCATCCATCCATAACAAGGTAAGACTGTGGTATTTGTTATAAATGTATGTTGATACATAGATGGTTATAAGGAGCTGTACGTGTAGGGACTTAGGACCCAGGGGAATGTAAGTAAAGCATGGCAAGCTAGGAGCTGTACAATGACAGGAAGGTGCATGTGGAGTTAGACAAATTGTCAGGATCCCTGTCTGACCCACTGTGTGGTTACCTCTGTTTCCCCTCCAATCTCCTCTCCTCATGTGTCTGTCATTCCCCTGTGTGTGTTTTGTTATGCCATGTGCTTGGTGTTTTCTCGGACCTGCCTCCAGACTCCTCCCACTGCTACCGCTCTGATGGATGCCAGCTGCGGACAATCTGGCTCGTTACCCGGCAGCATATAAGCCCTGGTCCTGCAGGCTTGGGGCGTCAGTCTGTATTGTCTTCTGCCTCGGTAGCGTCCGCCGTGTCGTGAGTAAACCCCATGGTATCTTCCTGTGCTAATCTCTCTCCTCTCTGCTACGGGTGGAAAGTACTGGGCGATCTACGAACTCTCCGGTGTCGAGCCACGGGACATCACACCGTCGATCTGTCAACTCTTCAGTGTCGAGCCACGGGACATCACACCGTCGAGCTACCAGCCCCCGGTGTCGAGCCACGGGACTCACACCAGCCACCCACCTGTCTACCAAATAAACCTGTTTCATTGGACTTTGTCTCCTGTGGTCTGCATTTGGGTCCTACCCGTGAACTCCCGTGACAGAACAGACTGACCATAAAATGGACGCAGCGACCACAGGAGCAGCTACGCTGGCCGGACATAGCACGCAGCTGGAGGCACACCAGCAGATGCTCATGGAGATGCGTCAAGCCCTGCAATCCATGGCAGGTGAGGTCTCTGAGGTTGGCCGCATCTTGCAGGGACTGGTTCGGACAGGCCAGCTTCAGCCGGCTCCAGCCCCGGACCCATCACCTGCACTCCCCTCTCCAGTCCTCGCCCCGCCGGTTCGGGAGTCCCCCGTGCCACCTCCGGAGCCCTATGACGGAACGCTGGGGAGATGCCGGGGCTTCCTGTTTCAATGCGGGCAGGTGTTTGACCGACAGCCCCAGATTTTCGCCTCAGACAGGTCCAGGGTTTCTTACGTGGTCGGCTTACTGCGGGGAAGGGCTTTGGACTGGGCCACGAACACACTGAGCATCGACCAGCCTAATCTTGTGGATTATGTCGACTTTGTGGAGGATCTGAGGAGGGTTTTCGACCACCCAGTGGACTCCGAGGATGCAGCTCAACGCCTCCTCCGCTTGCGACAGGGTCAAGCGAGTGTAGCGGAACACTCAGTGGACTTCCGCATTCTCGCCGCCGAGTCCGGGTGGGGAGAGACGGCGCTCAGGGGAGTGTTCCTTCACGGACTATCCGAAGCCATGAAGGATGAACTGGCAACCTGTAATAAGGCCGGTTCGTTGGAGGAGCTGATTAAGCTCTCGATCGGGCTGGATAATCGGATGCGGCAGAGGCGACGTGAGAGGAACTACAGGTCCCTAGGGGCATCACCCGTGACATCGCCCTCTTCCAGCTTCCGCCTGCGTGCTCCGGCGTCAGCCTATCCGGAGGAGCGGAGAGGGCCTCAGGCTTGGGATTCGGTCACCTTTCCCACGCCGGAGGAGGAGCCTATGCAGCTCGGGCGTGCCCACCTTTCGCCACGGGAGAAAGATAGGCGGATCAGAGCAGGCGAGTGCCTGTACTGTGGCCGCCTGGGACATTCCCTTTCCTCCTGTCCGGTTCGGTCAAACGGGGGCGCTCGCCAGTAAGGGTTGGGATACTGGTGAGCGGACCCGAGCCTTCTCGAGACTCCCTACCAAGACTGTTGTTGCCGGCATCTCTCTCGCTGCACTCTCGCTCGGCTCTGGTGGACTCTGGAGCAGAACAGAATTTCATGGACACGGAGTTTATCGCCAGAGTCCAGATTCCCTTGGAGAGACTAGAGCGTCCGCTAGTGGTCAATGCCCTAGACGGCAGCTTCCTAGCCCGAGTCACTCACCGGACCCGGCCGCTGCAGCTCATCCTGTCCGGTAATCACAGAGAGAGACTTCAGTTTTACGTTTTTCCTTCTCCGCAGAACCCCCTAGTTCTGGGCCACCCTTGGCTCACCACCCATAACCCTCGGATTGACTGGGCGGCAGGGAGGATTGCCGCATGGAGCCCCGACTGTCATGCTAACTGCCTAAGATCGGCGCAACCCCCTGGAGGACCTCCCCAGGACTATCACGAGCCTTTGCCAGATCTCGCCTCCGTGCCCACCGCCTACCATGACATCGGGGAAGTGTTTAGCAAGAGTCGGGCCCTCTCCTTACCACCTCACCGTCCCTACGACTGCGCTATTGACCTCCACCCGGGCGCTCCGCTCCCTTCCAGTCGGTTATATAACCTGTCTAGGCCGGAGAAGGCATCCATGGAGGAATACATCTCACAGTCGTTGAGGGCTGGAATCATCCGCCCGTCCTCATCACCACTCGGAGCTGGATTCTTCTTTGTCTCTAAGAAGGATAAGAGCCTCCGGCCCTGCATCGACTATCGGGGTCTGAACAGCATCACTACCCGGAACAAGTACCCTCTGCCACTGATTAATTCTGCGTTTGAACCCTTGTCTGGAGCCACAATCTTCACCAAGCTCGACCTTCGCAATGCATACCACCTGGTGCGGATCCGAGCAGGAGATGAGTGGAAGACGGGGTTCAACACCCCCCTCGGTCACTTCGAGTACTTGGTCATGCCGTTTGGACTATCCAATGCCCCAGCAGTTTTCCAGGCGTTGGTAAACGACGTACTCCGGGACTTCCTGAACCGTTTTGTGTTCGTGTACATCGATGATATCCTCATCTACTCTGCGGACCTTCTGGAGCATCAGCGCCACGTTCGGTTGGTCCTCCAGCGCCTACTGGAGAACAAACTGTTTGTGAAGGCGGAGAAATGTGAGTTCCATGTGACCTCAGTTCAGTTCCTGGGATTCATCATTGAGAGGGGTCAAGTAAGAACGGATCCAGAGAAGGTCAAGGCGGTAACTGAATGGCCGACTCCCTCCTCCCGGAAACAGCTCCAACAGTTTCTGGGGTTTGCCAACTTCTACCGCCGATTCATCAGGAACTACAGTAACCTCGCAGCCCCGCTCACTGGGCTCACCTCTTCCAAGACCATATTTGTATGGACACCGGAGGCCGGTCGGGCATTCAAGCTCCTCAAGGAACGGTTCTCCTCCGCCCCCATCCTGATTCAGCCCGACGACACCCGTCAGTTCGTTGTTGAGGTGGACGCCTCGGACACAGGGGTGGGGGCCATCCTGTCTCAACATTCGGACTCGGACTCGAAGTTGCGCCCTTGCGCCTACTATTCCCGCCGGTTGAACCCAGCAGAGAGGAACTACGATGTGGGAAACCGGGAACTGCTGGCAATTAAGCTGGCTCTCGAGGAGTGGAGACACTGGCTAGAGGGGGCTGTTCATCCGTTCGTGGTCTGGACAGACCATAGGAACCTAGAGTACATTCGGACGGCCAAGCGGTTAAACTCTCGCCAGGCTCGGTGGTCATTATTCTTCGGACGGTTTGACTTCACCATCTCCTACCGCCCAGGCCACAAGAATACCAAGCCTGATGCTCTCTCTCGCCAGTTCTCTCCCGAGGGTCGCTCCTCCAGTCCTGGGCCCATCCTCCCTACAACCTGTGTGGCAGCCGCTCTCACCTGGGAGATCGAATCAGTGGTGCAGGACGCTCTCCGAACCCAGCCAGATCCCGGAGGCGGGCCTCCCGGCCGCCTCTTTGTTCCCCTGTCCGCACGCTCCCAAGTGCTCCAGTGGGCGCACACCTCTCGGTTCTCCTGTCACCCTGGCGTCAGACGCACCATTGATCTGCTTCGGAGAACCTTTTGGTGGACATCGCTGGAGGCCGATACTAGAGCCTTTGTCCTCGCCTGCTCAACCTGTGCCCGCAATAAGGCGTCACACCGACCTCCCGCCGGCTTGCTGCAACCCCTCCCAGCGCCTCATCGTCCCTGGTCCCATATCGCCCTGGACTTCGTCACAGGCCTGCCACCCTCTCATGGAAACACGGTCATCGTTACGGTGGTTGACCGCTTCTCCAAGGCGGCTCACTTCCTCGCTCTGCCCAAGCTTCCCTCAGCTCAGGAGGCGGCGGATATCATGGTCAGCCAGGTGTTCCGTCTGCATGGGATCCCGGTGGACATTGTGTCGGACCGAGGCCCGCAGTTCATATCCCAGGTCTGGAGAGCCTTCGGCCGGGCCCTCGGCGCAACCATCAGTCTGTCCTCGGGGTTCCACCCCCAGTCCAACGGGCAGACGGAGAGGCTTAATCAGGAGCTCGAGGCCTCCCTCCGCTGCGTGGCAGCATCGAATCCCTCCAGCTGGAGTACTCACCTGCCTTGGGTGGAATATGCCCACAACTCCCATACATCATCGGCTACGGGCCACACTCCATTCGAGGCCTCCCTGGGTTACCAGCCACCTCTGTTCCCCGCCCAGGAGGTGGAGATAGCTGTTCCCTCAGTGCAGCGCCACCTTCGTCGCTGTAGGAAGGTGTGGAGGGAGACCCGGGCCGCCCTTCTCCGCACGGCGGAACAGAATAAGCGTTTTGCGGATCGCCGCCGCATCCCTGCTCCACATTACCAAGTCGGTCAAATGGTGTGGCTCTCCGCCAGGGACATCCCATTACGGACCGAATCCCGGAAGTTGTCTCCCCGGTTCATCGGTCCGTTTGAGGTCCAGGCAATTATCAACCCGTCCGCAGTTCGTCTGAAGCTTCCCTCATCCATGAGGATCCACCCGACGTTCCACGTGTCGCTGATCAAACCGGTGTCCACCTGTGCCCTGTGCCCTCCGGCCAGACCCCCACCACCCGCCCGACTCATCGACGGAGGTCCAGCGCATACGGTCAACAGACTGTTGGATGTTCGCCCTCGGGGTCGGGGTTTCCAATACCTCGTGGACTGGGAGGGTTACGGTCCTGAGGAACGCTCATGGGTGCCCCGGTCTAGGATCCTCGACCCCACTCTAGTTCGGGAGTTTCATCGACGGCACCCGGACAAGACTGGCAGACCGCCTGGAGGCTCCCGTTGAGGGGGGGGTACTGTCAGGATCCCTGTCTGACCCACTGTGTGGTTACCTCTGTTTCCCCTCCAATCTCCTCTCCTCATGTGTCTGTCATTCCCCTGTGTGTGTTTTGTTATGCCATGTGCTTGGTGTTTTCTCGGACCTGCCTCCAGACTCCTCCCACTGCTACCGCTCTGATGGATGCCAGCTGCGGACAATCTGGCTCGTTACCCGGCAGCATATAAGCCCTGGTCCTGCAGGCTTGGGGCGTCAGTCTGTATTGTCTTCTGCCTCGGTAGCGTCCGCCGTGTCGTGAGTAAACCCCATGGTATCTTCCTGTGCTAATCTCTCTCCTCTCTGCTACGGGTGGAAAGTACTGGGCGATCTACGAACTCTCCGGTGTCGAGCCACGGGACATCACACCGTCGATCTGTCAACTCTTCAGTGTCGAGCCACGGGACATCACACCGTCGAGCTACCAGCCCCCGGTGTCGAGCCACGGGACTCACACCAGCCACCCACCTGTCTACCAAATAAACCTGTTTCATTGGACTTTGTCTCCTGTGGTCTGCATTTGGGTCCTACCCGTGAACTCCCGTGACACAAATAAAGAGTTCCAATTAAGAGCAGTTTGTTCTCACCTGCTTATATGTTTATTTAAAAAAACACGACAAAGACAATGAAATTCCCAACAGTTATTGGTCATTATATCTTAAAGGTAACATTGTTCAACAGTTGTATTTGGACCATAAGCTCTTGAAATACAAAACTGTATAGTGCATCTGAATGCATATAGTTTATAGATTTAATTAAAAGATGATCTGCAAACTGTAAAGTGTCCGATTTTAAACATGTAGTTTTTGAAGTGTTGATGTGTAAAAGACGCCTTGTTAGGGCCCGAGCGCCGACATAGTCTGAGTGGAGGACCTATTGTTCTTCAAATGTTTATTATTAGGGCCCGAGCACCGACATAGTTGGAGTGGAGGACCTATTGTTCTTCTAATTAGACCCCGAGCACCGACGTAGTCGGAGCAGAGGACCTATTGTTATTTTAATGCTTATTATTATTATTCCTCCATGTGTTTCATTGCAAAAAGAAGGTGCTTGGGATACTGGGAATTTTTGGAAATTTGGCACGCAAGCCAGAATTTGCGAAAATTGCAGTCTGATTGGGGTGTCCAGCTTCGACTGTAGCTTTCATGTTTTGCAGGACCCACATTAGTGCGGTTTCCATTGGAACAGAACCTTTAAGGCTTTCGTAATATGGAAGCGGCCGTGGTCACATCCAAACTCGGGTGGAGCGGTACAGACATTTGCAGAAGTGTAACAAAAATGATGTGTAAGACAATGGAGAGGGGTCACTGAGTTGTTTCTAGCTCTTCAACAAAATACTTTGAACCATTAATATCTATGCATACGCATTTACAGATTTGTCTACATATTACAGTTCTATGTGCATTTACTGATTCTTCGAAACATTTCCACATCTATGTACGAATTTAGAGATTTATGTATGCATTTACAGATCTATTTATGCATTTTATACATTTACAAATCTCATGCACTTGCAAATCTAAAGACAGATTTGGAGATTTTTTAAACATTTACAAATCGGATTACACACCGATTCGGAATACACAGTTGGCAATTCATGTACACATTCAAAAATCAGTTTTACAAATCTGATTTTACACACCTGGATTGATACAGTCATAACTCTTAACACTCAGTTCTTTTTAGATAATACCGCCGACAGTTTTCACTTCTGGCCTGCAAACTCAAGAAGGTTGAAAAGGGTTTCAGGTCCAAAACCCAATTCTTGTCAAATGAACTCTGAGATGAAAAACGAGGGGATTGATTAGTATTGAGCAGACATACAAACAACCACATTATGTGAATCTGCATAATTTCTCCAGTCTCTTGAACCAGGATTTCAAGTGCTTGGTACCTGCTACACTTCAGCATGGCTGGCAGAAAAACTGCTTCTTTTTAGTGCACATGCTGACCCCGGGCCTTAGTTTTCACTGGTCTTGAACTAATTCTTTAAACACATCTAAAATCTAAACAGTTTTTTTGATTACTGGCTTTAAACCTCCTAAAATGAACAGCTTAACAGATTGAAAGTTCAAAATGATGAATGAAATATGATGATAACTGCAACTCTACTCGTCACAAAAGATGTCAGTGTGTTGAGTAGCAGCTTGAATGTGGATGGAGATAATCATTGGCATTATGAGTCATAGTAAGCTCCTGCCATGCACACAGTAGGTGCTGTTGCTGTGACTAGTTCCTGCCTGACAGCTGTCCTCTCTCCGACCCGCTTATCTCCCTGCATGCAGGACCCAACCCCACTTATTTGTGATAATCCACAGATTGTAGGCAGCTAACAGGCATTTGTTTTACGACAGATGCCATATTCAGATAAACATTTAATTAGCAACTCATCAGCTCTGTCAAAAGCTAATTACCCCAGTCTCCAGCCCTAGCCAAAAACTCCTGCTCTCACAGTTGGTCTGCACAGCAGCCGACTCTGCTGGCTGCAGCGCTACACGAGGAGCCGGCTGCACAGAGCAGAGGCCCTACTGTCCCAGAATAGAGAGTAGCTAATCCAGCCATTTTGCCAAAATTGACTCTTGTGGGTCAGAGCAGTGAATGTGTTAGATATAATTACAAGCTGAGACAACATTGTGCTATTTATCAGCATTTCACATCTGTTGTGAAAATTACTGCGAGGTGTCTCTGCAGCACTTTTGGTTGTCACAACAGCACATTTCTCAGTGCTTAGAGGGAGTGTCATGTGGATTTTAGGAGGCTTGGAGGACAGATTGTTTGGCTGACAAGTGATCTCTGGGAAGTGGAGTGAAAAAACAGCAAAGAAATGACTGCCTAGTAGGAAAGATTCAGCTGGGAGGAAGAAAAAAGTGACAGCAAGTGGTTATAGCAGTCTTCCACCTCATGAAGGCAGCCATATTGAGACTCCCTTCAGGTACATGATCACTGTGTAGGTTGATGAGTTTGTAGAACATGTGAATAATGATGTGGTGGATCGCATATGTAGTCAGAAAACGAAGGTGGGATTTCCAGGCATTATCTCCATGGTTATTAGTTATTGTTGAGCTCTGCAATCACATTATTGCATCTCGCTGAAATTAGATCTCTGCATGCTTAAATATTATACACATCAAGGCATCTCTACAGCATTCACATGAGAAGCTTCTCTGCACTGACCTGTAACCTAGCAACCGCCTGACGTCTCACCAAAGTAGATGATTAAAAGTACCTTCTTTTCCATTCCGAGCATGAACCCTTTGATAGATTTCACCCACCCCTTCGACTCCAGTATTCTCTGCTCAGTTGCATGCCAAGAACACTTGTATTATCTACAAATATGAGCTAGGAATCGCCACACTGGTTTTTACCTTTTGAGACCAGGCTCCGTCTCTGCAGCAATCTGCAATGCCCCGTCATTAAGTGCTCTGAAGAGCTCTTATGGATCTGGCTTTTCATGTTACACCAGGACAGTGGTTGGTCTGCAGGGGCGGTTGGAGGAGTCTTTGGTCCAAAAGAGGCTCATATTCTGGTCCTGCAGCTCTCCATGACTTTTCATTTACCTCCACAATCAGGTCAAAGTTTTAAGTTTTCTAAGATTGAGAGTACATTCCTGCAAAACTAATGACAATCCCATCAGCCCTAGCTGTACTTTGTGTTTAGGCCTGTTAGCAAAAGTAGCATGCTAACACACTAAACTAAGATGATGAACATGGTAAACGTTTTACCTGCTAAACATCCACATGTTGACATGCTGTGATTACGTATGTTAGCATTCATCTCAAACCACCTACAGTCTAGGGTTCTGAATGATGAAATAACAAATCTTCCAGCGATCTCTTGCATCCTGGAGCCCATAGACCAGCCCTTGGTCTAGCCTCATTCTCATTCACATGAAATGAGGAAGGAAAATAACTCTAGAATTAGCTATTAATGTATTTTACAGTTTTTAAGACCTAATGATTTAAATAAGGGCTCCTCAGGAGTTCCTACTGGGGAGTTGATTTACCTAAACTAATGTATCCGCTCAATAACAGACGTCTCTTGCCCAATATAGCTATCTGTAGGGGAAAAAAGTTTTGGGCCCAATGGCATCTCCTGATGACCCAGACAGTTGTAATTCCCTGCTTAGTGTTGCCCTACAGTAAGCATCCAAACAGAGCTAGGTTATAACAAACAGCATTACATGTATAACACAGGGCTAACCAGTGGCGGGCCGTGCATTTTATACCTGGGCCTTCACTGCTGTCCTGCAGCTGAAACACAGCTACGGTTATTATTTGTTTTGTGTAAAAATGAAGCCAACACCTATAGAGTGGTCTCGCCGACGTCACGATCTCCTTAGATATGAGGTCTGTCCGCCATGTTGGAGTACATACAGATCCTACATGGCGGCGAGTAAACAAGGAAGTGCGGCGAAAATACCATACTTTGAATCACTGGATAGTGCATCAAAGGTTCGCTACCTGGCCAAATTGAAGGTTATTGGTAACTTGGATCCCTATACGATGGGTGCAGATCGTTTCAGTGCCGATCCTACTTATCTTCCATCGGTAAACTACGCCAACATCTACACGTATCTCGTGAACACCCCCAGTCCTTACACAAAAGACGAGTTGGAGTGCTACAAAGGGCTCAACGCTTATAATCAGTTTGTCAGTGGATGGGTCTGAGACGTCAAAGCAACGGTCGTCGAGAATTCTCATCTCGTCATTGGAAGGGTAAATATATACAGATCTGGTCAGATATTTAGCAATATTCAATGTTTACTCAGTGCAAACAGACACGTGTGTTTGTGTACATTGTACATGCATGTCATTGTGTGCGTGTGTGTAGGAATTAACTTTAAACTAACTCCTAACTTCATCCCCCCCCCCCCCACACACACACACATATATCTCACCTTTTCATCATTATTTTCGAAAAATTCTGAATCAAACATGGATCGTTCATCGGAAACTTCCTTTTTCAAATTCAGATTTTCCGAGAGTGGGCGCTGCATCTCAGTTTGCATTGCTGCAATCGTGGCCCCACCGAGGTCTGTCTGGTTGGCTTGGTTATTCTTATCCTCGTCCTCATCCTCTGCTGCTGGTGGGCTGTCATATGCATGATCCGACGTTAAACTCATATCAAGCAATGCTGAGGCTGCATCTATGTGTTTCGCCTGTTGTACGCGCTCGACACGTCTCTGGTACCGACTGCTGTCACGGGCCGATGAAGCTTCGGTAACCTTCTCATGTACAAGTTTTAGAGACGGAGACCAGTCTGGATTATCGGCATCTTGGAGAGTAGAGGGTTTACCTGAAACAGTTTGTAATAAACATTGAAATACAAGTTTACCGAAGTAGTCTTATCGGATTAATTTATATTTCCTTTATTAAATACTGTTCACAACCGAATTTGTAAATAAAATCACTTACCACTTATAAAGTGATCCGCACATACTCTAGTGTACGCCAAATTCCATTCCTTTATATCTCGAGAGATGCGTGACAGCCATTTCTCGCGACGTCGCTTGGATAGCGCCTTCGTGTCATTTCCTTGATGTGTAATGACCGCTGGCAAACGAAATAATGATTTCTTGTCTCTATCAGCTCTGCTGCCACAACCAAAGACAGCACAAAAGTTCACCATGATCGATAGGTTATGCGACTCAGTCGTGCATGCCAGTGGCTTTGTGTGTACTCCAACATGGCCGACAGCTAAAACTGTGACGTCACACGAGACCACTCTATTGATACACTATCTGCCGAGAGTGCATCTCCTCTCTGCTCTGACTGCAGCGGGAGGCTTTTGTGGGCCGCGGGGGAGGGGCTCACGGCAGCTCCCGCTGCTCGTTCACGACAGTGCAGAACGTACGTGCTTTAACGTCAAAACACCACACAATTCTCCAATAACACCAGAACAAGTCGCTAGACTTGTCACGAGTAGCTTTTGACAAAAAAAAGTCTCCATGAGGGTTTGGAAAGTCGCCAGATTTAGTGAGAAAGTCGCCAAGTTGCCAGCACTGCCACCTGCTAAATATGTCCCCAGTGAAACACTGGATGTAACAATGGTTCCTATCACATATAAAACCAAAAACAAAAATCTTCATAAAAACAAGTTGTACAAATAATAATATATAAACAAGCCTATTAAAGCTACTGCAGATGTAAAAACAAACGCATTTAACTTACTTAGAGCTGCTGTTCACGTTTTAAAGACAAAGTGCATCCTCCTTTCTTTGTTAACAAAGAGTTTAATCTCACGGTTGTTCAGTAATCCGTGCGTTTTAGCTCCAGTAAGAAGTCCTTCTCGATTCATGGATGCCAGTGAAGACAGTCGAGCCTCCCTAGTTGTATTTCTTGAATATGTTTTAATGTGTTTGAGGGCTAAAAATGTCCGCTCCACAGAGGCAGCAGATTTTGGGATTGTCACCACCCAACATGTCAGGCTAGCCCACTGACCAATCACGTACTTGTAGGCCAGCAAGCAGGTTCTGACATGTCAAAGAATACGCCCAACATGTTAAACTAAAGATCTGATTGGTTGAAGAATATGACAATCAACAATATTGTCCCCATTCACTTAAACTGCAAAGGAATTCACTTGTGAGTCTGCAGGCCTGGGGCCTCTGTTCTTACCTAGAGACACAGACAGGGGCGGACTGGGGGAAAAAAGTGGCCCGGGAGTTACTGTCAGACCGGCCCACTCAATACACGGCGCGCTGCCCACTCAATAGTCTATATCTATTAGATATAGTTTATATCTCAAAGACCTCAGAGTTTCTTTTAATACTGGAGTAAAGGAAGCTATAACTGCTTATTTTGCCAACCTAATCTCTTCTTCAAAGAGAAATCCCAAGATTCTGTTTGACACAATTAAGAGAATTGTTTCACCGTCTGTCTCCACTTTACCATGCTATTCTGTTGACGATTGCAACAAATTCCTTATCTATTTTATTGATAAGGTAACAGGTATTAGGTCTGGCATTCAGCCTGGGATCTGTTCATCTACTTGTAGCTCCTCGCAATCCCCTGCTGTTCTGGACTCTTTCCAGCCTATCAGCCTTCAAGACCTGATGGACTTAATTACCAAAACAAAGCCATCATCTTGCCATCTGGATATAATTCCATCCTCTCTATTTAAGAACGTTCTGCTAACTATTGACCCTGCAGTAACATCTATTGTCAATTCCTCATTGTCTACAGGAATTGTCCCTTCCTATTTCAAACATGCCACTATCCAGCCCTTATTAAAGAAAACTTAGATCCAGCTTTTCCCATGAACTACAGGCCCATATCAAAACTGCCTTTCTTGTCCAAAATTTTAGAGAAAGTGGTGGCCAAACAACTTACTGCTGCACTGGAGAGGCACAACATGTATGACAAGTTCCAGTCTGGGTTTCGTAAGCAACACTCTACTGAAACCGCTCTCCTGAGGGTTTTGTGTAAAAGTAAACCCATGTCCTAGACCTGCTCTTAAAATATGTTTTACGTTTTTATTTTAGTTTTTATTATTTTTTATTTTCTCTTTTAATTTTTTTATTTTCTCTGTGTAGATAATTTATTGATCCTTGGGTCACATTGTGTTTTTTATGCTTTTAAATGTCTGCTCTGTTAAGCACTTTGTGATACTACTGTCTGTGAAAAGCGCTATAGAAATTCATTCTTTCATTCAATACATGGCATGTATTTCGCCGGTCTACGGCGGCCATTCGCACCTCCGCCGGCCCCGCCCCGACCGGTGCCCGGCACGACCGCACGGCGCAGACCGCGGTTATGGAGAAAAGTTTTTAAAAGCACCGTAGTGTCCAGCCGTGCTATGGCGTCCTCGGATCGCGAGGAGTAGTATAATGTCAGTTTATACTGTTGAAACAGTTTTCACTGATTATTGACTTTCGGTATCAGAGTAAATTGAACGTGTTCTGTGAAGCATATAATATAGTCGGGGCCGGCGATGTCAGAGACCGGCCCAAACCCCGTCGGCCTACCGGGGATTCCCCCGGTATCCCCGATGGCCAGTCCGCCCCTGGACACAGAGGTGAAATCTGATTGGATAAAAGCTCTACTTAAAACAAGCTGCACTGGAAGCAGAGCAACTGAGGAAGACAGTAGCTGTGCAATGAGAAAATAAGATAATGGGAAAATATTTTTATAAATTATAATACATGTAGTGTATTTAAGAAAAAATATTAAATTATAAAATATATATAGCTTTGTGATTCTGTTTAGGCCAGCAGAGAAGGCCTTGCAGGCCCTGACGGCCCGCCACTGGGGCTAACTGACTGTATTCTGCAACACAAGAGCAAGGCTGCTGCTTTATTTCCATGCCCTAATATGGTTCATTAACTGGTGATGGTGCTGACTTTTTTCCTGCTGGGACATGCAGCTTCACACTTTTGACATGATGTTTGCAGCTGTGCATATATGTGCTTTAGATCTTGAAACCTGGAAACAATAAAAACAATTGTTGCAGAAGGTGTGAGACAAATAGCTAACGCGCGATGGCCTTCGGCTGCATTTTAAAAGCTGCTTTTGTTAACTTCTGTGGGAAATCTCAGACTCATTGTTTGAGAGGTAAATCTGCCACCATTATCATTGTAAACTACAGGTGCCGTGCTATAACGGGAAGCTTGACAGGCATAGCAACAGTGACTCAGGGAGTCAGAGCTTAGCAAGGGTCAATTGGATGAGTTTGTAATACTTTAACACATTTGAACATTTTGCAGCACCTCTGCTGCACTGCAGGCAAGAATACATTACATTTCCTGTCCAAAGCTACACTACGGTTGCATGGTTGATGCATATGTGTACACAAGCAGAATCTATTTCTACATAAATGCCTCACTCTGAATTATTCATTTCCTCCTTCTACTTCCCATCACCATGCATTCTTAAGGCTCTCTAATAAGCAGATAAAGGAGACGCTGGGGAACCTGGGCTGAGACAGAGAGAGAACAAGGAAGAAAGAAAGAGCTAGCTTAGTGTGGGTGTTTGCATCTACTGTACAACTGATGGGGATAAATCTGAGGCTCCCCACTTTGGAGAGGGTGTTTAATCTTAAATGGTAAGGAGGGAAGAACAAAGGAGTGAAGGAGAAGGAGAAGGAGAGAGTTGCAGTTTTAGAGGAGAGGAGGCAGGACTGGGAGACTGGAAACGGGAGATAGGAGACTGACTGCATGTTGGCGCTAAAATGGGATGTATTATAGAGTATGTGAAAATAAAACCAAATGCACAATCTGCAAAGACAAGATAAAGCCTCTTTACTCTCCAGGTTTTTGGAAAAAATGTGGAAATGAATGTTAAATACGTTGTTTATAAAAATACTGCATTTCATCAATTGAGAAATTGTTATATTATTGTTGGAATGCTTAACAGCATTCCAACAGTAATATAACAATCAAATCTTTATTGTTGGAATGCTGTTAAATGTAAATCACATCACGTGATGCAGCTCAGCCAATCAAATATGAGTATTCTGACAAGTTTCCTGACTCGAGTGAGATGTACACACACAGGGGAGAGACGAGGATATAGATAGCAGAGCAGGACAATTATAATGTTAGGTGTGGAAGTCAAAATGACAGAACTTCCTCCAGAAGAGAAAAATGGCCAGAGAGGTCTATGTCCAAGACTGGACAGACTAGTATCAGTGAATTCATTCCACGGGCGGCTTAAATTATGTCTCATATGGAGCATATGTACCCATTCACATCTGAAATAAAGACACAGAAAATAAACTCAAGAGCCCAGTATAATCTAAATCTTAACATATTAATTCACTGTTCCATAATGCTGTTAACAGAGAGAATATAGCTGAAACAAGTGGTTTAATAACCACAGTTAAAGTCCATGCTCACTAATTCCTCTTTTTAGAAGATGAGAAAACTATAGTATCATGGCTTTTTTTATTGACATCATTTCACACCTGAATGAACTGAAGTTAAAGCTGCAGGGCACATTTTTCAAAAGCTTTCTTTATGTAATTTATTCTATGATCCAGCCATTATTTTACTTGAAATGAGAAGAACATATATTTATGTATTTCTATGTATTATTTATAATCCATCCAGTTAAATTTGAAAACTAATAATAATTGTTGAAATATAATTGATGTGTACTTTCTTTATTGTTGGAATGCTGTTAAGCATTCCAACAATAAAGATTCTACTGTTCTTCGAATCTTTATTCAACTTCTATTTCTTCCGTCCCACGTCTTCTTCTCCTTCATATTTTAAGCTACAGAAACCGTTCAACTATTAAAATGCACCAGATGGGTGCTATAACTTTTCATATTTCTAACCTTTAAACTTTTTGAATGATTAAGCTTTTTATTTTCAATGGAATCTCTATGGAGAATATTTTCAAATCCTCTTAAACTTCTTCAACTTTCAAATCCTTCAACTTCCTCATACTTTCAGCGACAGACCCCATTTCAACTTTACAATGTTGAGAAAACCCTTAACTATTGCCACATGATTCAGCTTTTTGATATATTTTAAACTTTTTGAACTGCAGCAATTTAACTTTCATGATTTTTCAGCCCTTTTCTGACTTTATAATGGGTGTGTATTGCGCAGCTTATGCTGCGTTCACACCGGTCGCGTTGATTTTTTGACGCACTGCAAAAAAGCGTCCAACGCACTGCAAAAAAGCGTCCAACGCGCCGCCGGTCGTGTTCACACCAGACGCCGCAAAATCTCGTAGCGCCGGAGAGGGGGCGTGGTTTATCATCCTGGAAGCCTCGATCTGGCCGCCATTGTTTTCCGCCGTCAACAATGACAGGAATAAGGACAATTGCTGCTTTGTACGTGTTGTGGAAGTCCCTCAAACATCGGAATGCCAAACGCCGTCATGTCTGGTTCATAATATTGTTCAGAGGAGCTCCGTGGATTGTATCGAGCTGTATTCACTGTGTCTAGCAAGCCACCGGTCGCTGTTTACTACAGCTGTAGGAACACAAAATAAACTGATTTGGCTGTGATTCAACGGCAATAAACCGACAAAAAGGGACTCCGAAATAACTACGTAATGATGCCGATTTGTACTTGTCTTCTCCGACAAAAAGGGACTCCGAAATAACTACGTAATGATACCGATTTGTAGGTTACTGGTCTTCTCAATGGAGCTCTGATGGATCGGTGCTAGGCTATGCTAACATCGTAGCAGCTCCACCAGCACTCAATAACGTCACGTAGACGTAAATACGGCAGCGTCTATTTATTGTTTGTACCGTATGGTTTACACACACACATGCATACACATAGTTTGGTCCGGTCTCTATTGATATGAGGTATCGTAGCGCTCTGGGTGAACACAGACGGCGACAGGATTTATTTCCTGATTCAACAACGGCAGGAAGCCAGTGACGACAGGGGGAGCAACTCAACGCTGATAGGCTATCGCGCCACAGCGTCACGCGATTATGTCGCTGAAGTTGAAAAATTTCAACTCGCGCGTTGGCGATTTTGCGGCATCCAACGCGTCCACCGCGTCCACCGCACTGCAATAACGCGTCCAACGCGCCGCGGGATCGCAAAATCGAGGCGCGCCAGTCTCATCGCGTCTGTGCATAGACTTTGTATGTAATCTCGACGCGCGTCAAAAAATCAACGCGACCGGTGTGAACGCAGCATTAGAGTGCGTGATGTCACCGCTCGAGTGAAGAGCAGCTTGAAATTCTTGTGAAAAAAACATTTGTATTTTGCCACTGTGTCCACAATCTTCACTCTTCATGCATAATTTCTGGATGTAGAAGTAGCTAATCTAGAAAAATTACTGTGGAATCCCACAGATTTCCACATTTGACACAGAAGCCGTTAATTGAGAGGGAAACCAACTTTCTGCTCCATAGAGACCAATGTTAAATTTTGCTTCAAAAACATATTCCACAGAACACGGTACCCCATTTCTAGATCGCCAGTTAAGCCACATTTTTTACACTACAGACACAATTTTTACAAGATCTGTTTCTCAAGTTATCACTTATCAATATCGGAGCAATAGGAGCTACGGTTATGGGAGTTTTGATGATTTGTTTGAGAGGCGTTTCCCTGTTTTATCTCCATGAAATGGCTTCAGGCACACAGGTGTTCGCAATTGAGCCAATTAGTGATGTTGATAAACACACAGACTCTCATACAGTCATTCAGGTCTTGGCGACTGGGGGGACCCCCCCCCCCACACACACCCCATTTTAAAATAAAAGCCGCACACACATGATTTGTTGCAGCTGTTACGTGTTGCAGCTCGGCCAATCAAATATGGGTATTCTGATAAGTTTCCTGATTCGAGTGACATTTACACACACAAGAGGGAGAGGCGAGGAAAGACATGGCAGAGCAGGACAATAGTCATGTAAGCTGCAAAAGATAAAACAGTACAATCTCCAAATGAGAAAGTTTGCTAGCGATATTAGTCTCTCTCTCTCTCACAAATTCTTTCTTCTCTCTCTCTCTCTCTCCCTGTCTGTGTCTCTCTCTCATACAGTCTTTCAGGTCTTCAAGACTTTTAGAGGACCCCCCCCCCCCCCACACACACACCCCATTTCAAAATAAAAGCCCCAAAGAGTGAATTCTAATTGAAATGCTTGTGATGAAGCCAGGCATTTAATAATCTCTGTTTGTGTGTCAGACATTATGATTATGTCTCCTCTCCCGCCCTCCCCCCACCCAGCACCACCCTTTCAAAATAAAAGCCCCATGGATTAACTGTATTTAAACGCGCTCAAAATTAGGCTTTTTTGTTAAAAAATGAATGCTCTTACTTATACTGCGACAACTACTACTGCTGCTGCTAATGTAGTATTACTACTACTGCTACTACTACTTCTACTACAACTTTTGCTGTTGCTACTATTACTACTACTGCTACTGCTATTACTGCTACCATCAATATTATTACTACCACTACTACTATTACTTATACGACAACTGCTACTACTACTACTGCTATTCATGCTACTAAAAGTAGTAATACTACTACAGCTATTAGTAAGACTGCTACGAGTACTACTACTACTGCTACATCTTCTAATCTTCTACTGCCATTACTACTACTACTACTACTACTCCTGTGATATTAAATACTACGACCAATACCACAGCTATTACTATGACTACTGATACTACGTCTTCTACTACTTCTTCTAATTACTAATACTTATACTACAACTAATACTACTACTACAAATATCACTACTACTACTACTCGTAGTTATTCTAATGCTACTAATACTTCTACTACAACTTCTACTACTACAAATATCACTACTGATGAATTTTTTTAAGCCACAGAAACTGTTCAAATATCAAAATGTTCAGCTCTTTCAGGAGAGGTGTGATATGACTTTTCATATTTGTAATCTTTAAACATTTTGAATTATTAAGATTTTTGCAATTTGTTTTTGAATTGGATATCTATTTTCAGCAATGTTTTTGCGATTCATTTCAGTTTTCAGCATTCCAAAGCATTTTCAGCAGGAAATGCTTTTTCTAGTTAGATAAGGTGTTCATAGTGGAGGTGGTTTTAGTGGTTTGGATAAAATGTGTGAAATAGTTACATTTATTCTGTGATATTCCCCAACCTGCTGTAGCTTTACACACCTCCTCATAAAGTGAAACATTTCTGCTTAAACACAGATAATCATCATTTTAAAAACATAGTAGCTCAAAGTCTACAAACGTGCAGACAGTTTCACTTCATGACAACTTTACATTAGAATCGCTGTATGGCAACACCAGAAAGCAAGTACCTCATGAGGGAGGCACAATATCTTATGCTGGTACTTTCTCTTTCTGAGACTCCTTGGAAATGGTGACACATCTCACAGGTAAAAAACCTGTGAGATGTGTCACCATTTCCTGAGGTTTCGATGGAGAGAGATTCCCTGCCATGACACGATAAAGATACAGATAAATAGGTTTTTATTGTCATTGTAGTGATATGACATTCCGTTTGGTAGCCCTCAGCCAACAGTAGCAGACAACAACAACGATAACAAAAGAATAAAAACGTTACTAAAGTAATAATAAAATAACGTTTGTGCAAACAGTGCAGTGTAAACATTTGTTTTGACAGTGTAAACGGAGTATACGGGGGGGGGGGGTTGCTAGCTGTTTAGTACTGAGTTGCAGCTACAGTGGTGTGTGTGTGTGTGTGTGTGCGTGTGTGTGTGGGGGGGTGATGGAGGCTACAGCTCTGGGGAAGAAGCTGTTCCTCAGTCTGTTTGTGCGTGTCTGTATTGTTCTGTACCTTCTCCCCGATGGCAGGGGGACAACGGACTGTGACCTGGGTGGGTTGGGTCCTTGCTGATGTTGCTAACCTTCTTGTGTAGTCGGCTAGCAAACACCATGTCCAGAGTCGGGTGCTTGGTTCCTACGATCCTCTGCGCTGTTTTACCCGGGCCAGGTCGCTCCGGTTCTCTGCTGGGCAGCTGGTGTACCACACAGTGGCGCAGTGGCAGAGAATTGTATATGGTGCTCCTGTAGAAGTTGGTGTAGGAGCTGAGAGGGGAGTTTGGCTTTTTTGAGTTTTCTCAAGAAGAAGAGCATCTGTTGGGCTTTTTTCACCAGGTGGGAGGTGTTAAGGGCCCATGTCAGATCCTTTGTGATGTGGATTCCCAGGAATTTGATGTCACTTACACTCTCCACCTCCTCACTGTTTATGTGGAGAGGGGGAGGTGTGGTCTTCCTGGTTCTTGCGTAAATCCACGATGATCTCTTTGGTTTTCATAGTGTTCAGGACCAGGTTATTGTCAGTACACCACTCAACCAGATGTTGTACCTTCTCTCTGTAATGCGCCTCCTCATTGTTTGATATCAGTCCTACTATAGTGGTGTCATCAGCGAACTTCACTATAGTGTTAGAGTGGATGGGTGTGCAGTCATGGGTGTAAAGGGTGAAAATATCTGATGAATATCTGATGAATATCATCAGTTAATATGGGCAAACAATCTACAAGATCGTAAACTACAAGTGAGGCGTATAGTTTCAACAGAATTTTGCTCAGTGTGGCTTTAAGTGATATTGTGCAACTTTATTTTGGGGGGGGGGGGGGCGTAATTACAGGAAATGGCACGTTCAATTTCCAATTATCTCTGCCAGGTGTGTGTGTGTGTGTGTGTGTGTAGGGGGGTCATGTGTTTTTCTGTGTGCGAATCTTGCATGCTACTTTTTTTGTTGCTCATTTGGGACAATATGCAGACTCTTCTGGTTGTGGTGATTCACTATTTCTTTGAAAAAACAATTCTGTACGATATGCAGTCTATGGCTATAACTTATCTATGAAATAATTTCTACAAATGATAAATTGATTAAAGTCAAGGTTGCTTGGATTGTTAATTGCTGCTGTGAGTTAAACATTTCATGTAATGGTTTATTTTACCCAACAATGCAGCAGTGTGTTTGACGAAATGCTAGAATGCTATAAGTCCACAAGTACCGTTAGCTAGTATTTAACCAATGTTTTGGCTCCCGTTAATTGTTTTAACCCCTACTTCACTTTCATTATTATCCAAATCTCTCAACAATGCCCAACACACTTTTGAAACCAGTGTTACCAGATTGGGCTTCTATTGATGATGTTGGGAGGGATAGCCTTTGGCTGCTTTTCTCAACATTTGGCAGGTTTTTGAAGATATTAAGAAAACAATATTACCAAACAAGCTATCATTTTATGGTCAAAAATAAAAATACAAAATTGAGTTAACTTCATTGTGTCTACTCACTCATATTGTTGTCATAGTATTGAGAAATACTAGATTGCCACGAGTTGTATTCAATCATTTTATGGAAAAGGGAGGCCCTACTTACCTTGACATCATCATCGACATTGAAATTGGTTCTATTTACATGTTGCACCCTTCGCTGTTGGTTAATCCCCTTCGAGGCTCTGCGCAAATCATCAAATGCTTCAGTTTGGAATCTTGTATCCACCAGGGATTAGGAATTGTTTCTGTCCGGATTTACATGGTATGACAATTGTGTTTTTTATTAATTCAATTAAACATTACAGCAGTGGTCCTTTAAAACATGGCTCGAGACTAATGGTGTCTCGTTGTCCCGGGATAAGAGAAAATGTGTTTGGTAGAAATCGTCAGTGTCAGCATTTTGCCGAATTTCTCTGAGATTAAAGTCGCAGTTAACTCAGATATATTATTATTAACATATATTAGTATTAACATTTGAATGGTGTTTTTATTCAGTCACTAATAGATGATAACAACAAAGTAAACACTGATTTTGGGACAGTTCCCATTCTTTGAGAGGGATAAAATTGTTGTATTTTTCAAACACAACAAGCTAAGCAGCAATACTGTCTGCTTTCTGAGGTTTGCCTCCAGATTGCCTGTCTACTCTGGTTACACCTTGATGTTGTCACCTGCACATTGTCTCCTCTTCATTCCACTACAGGACACACATCCTGCCATGCTCTCCCTGTTGCACCCACATGTGGATCTGCACTCTACTGAGCGCACTTTTCTAGTTTCCAAAGGTTTTCTGGAGTCAGGTGGTTTAAAGATAATAACCAGGTGAATGGAGAGACTCTCCAGGGACCACCACAGTGTGGCACTGAGCGGTGCCCTCTTCACTATATCCTTTTCTTCTGTCTGATTATTTCGATGCTAGGATTGCATGAAAGGTATAATGTCATATTGTGGAGAAAGAAATGTAGTCTTTATATTTGAAAACGTTTTGCACAGAAACATGTCTCCTTGATATACAAAGTTACAGAGATTACGTCTTGTTAGATTTTGTTGACATGCTAAAACTTAGAGTAACAATTGCACAAGTAAACACGAGTGTTTAAAGTCAGTAAACTGACTTAGTAATCCATTACTAAATAAGACTGTAGTTGACTATTGAATTGAGTAAGGATGCATCTCTATTTCTTATGAACTCAACTTTTCATTTGCAGAGGAAGACTGCACTATTTCATCTTTCAAAAGTTACCTAAAAAATTAGATCCAAAGTCAATTGAACCCTCGACCCTGTTGGCACCATAACCAGCACAATCAACTCCTGCTAGATCTGCAGAAGCAAAGCCACTCCAGCTAAAGCCCACTTGGAGGGATTTTCTTTGGACTTCAGGTTGAAGGTCCATACGTAGGTGGGTCCCCTCTGGCGGGTCTTATAGACAGGACACTGGTAAACATTCCTGCTGTCCTGTTTGTCCACAGGAATGGCCCTGATGAAGATGACCGGCACGGTCGGAGTGAGCTCTTTCAGGCGGGCTTCTACAATCATGCCAATCTGAAAGAGTAAGGAAGTTTGGAGAAGACAGGAGAGGGAAGAGGGGAGGGAGGGGGATGTGGGGAGATGACAAGCCAGTCAACCACAGAAAAAATAAGAAATTAGTTGGAGGAGCAGTGAGATCCTCGTCCCGACTGTACTTGCCATTGAGGCAGTATTTAATATTGTTCTTTGGTTGAAGAAAAAGACGTTTGACTAATCTTTATTGGCACAAATAGTGTTAGACATCCAGTTTGCATATGTAGCAGAAGGGAGCATTACCATTCGCAGGGCCTCTGTGTCCCTTTAATTACCAGGCCAATCGCAGTGGGCGGGCATCGCATAAATGCGCCAGGGATCCCCTCTGCTCCCTCCTGACGTCAAACGCGTGTCCCGCTTCCGGTTTGCCGGACATCCGCCGCTGTACAGGTATGCAGGAATGCAGCAGCATTGTTTCTCCCGGTCATACTGGTCTGGCGTTATATTGGCTTTCATTCTTTTTTTTAGACTATCTCTGGGGCTCCCCTCGTCCTGCACAGGTGATTCACCTGCGGAGCTGTCGGTGAGTCTCGATTGGGTCCTGATTTAAATATACTCTAGTGTTCTGTTAGTGACCGTGTCTTGCTTGTCTAGCTGACGGTAGCTACGCTACATGCCCTCCTCCCCCCTTCTGGAGCAGACGCACATTGCCTGATCGGTAAGGTGATTTTATTCTGTTAGTTTATATACTTTGTGTTAATTATCCTTTTATTAATTCTATGCTATCCCGTATTACAGGGGACTTTTGGTTGGGTTCAAGCGGAACGCCGCCAGAGCTGCGGCTACAGCTAACTCGGCGTAAATTAAGGACGCTGCTGTTTTGTGTACTGGTGTTTTGTCTACGGGATTCGTATACTTTGACCGGCGCTGTGTCGCCTACAGAGTCTGACGCTGCTGTTATCAGCACTGCGCCCTGTCTTGTGCTGTTGTTAGCAGCACCCTTGTTTTAATGAAAACCACCTCTTTTTAGCCTGAGCCATTCACTTTGTGTATTCTGACCAACGGATGTGAAGGCCCACTCTGGCCTTTAGTGTGTATAGATTGGGTTACTGATCACCCCCCGTGGCTGATCAGCCAACCCGAACTATTGTTGTGTTTTTCCCTTTTGCTTATTTTTTCCTTTTGTTTGATTTTGTTTTATTTCCTTTCCTGAGAACCAGAGCCTTTTTATAATTGTGTGATTTGTCCCTGTAGGAGCTGCTAAGCCAAGGTGGTGGGGTTGGTGCTTGCAGGTGGTGGTGTCTCCCTTTGTGTGCTGTGTCGTTTGGTGTGCCCCGGGTTGAGACCCTCACATGTGGTTGTGTGTGCGAGTGTTGTATACACGGGTGATCGGGGTGCCTCCTCTTTCGGGATCCTCACCTGCACTGGTCCACCTCACCACTGGTAAGCCGCAGTCCTCCTCGTTTTAAATGTATAACGGCTCTCTTAGATTTCGTGTATAAACTGTAAACAGTGCATTGTTTCGTAGAATAAAGATAATTTTGTATTGGAACCACATCTCCTGCTCATTTGTATAATGAACCTGAGTGTCTTTGGGAACCTGATACAGATCAGGGGAAAAGTGAATCTTTAGGTGCAACTCCTAGGGTGGCGTTGTTGTGCGCTCTAAGACAGTTCGTCCGCCTCTTGCCACATTTAGCGCTGTTGGCAGGGTCTACTTTTTGAAAGCAGAGACGTGGGTTCCATTTCTTTCTTTGTTTCCTTGAGTAAATGTTATTTGGTGTATTGTGTGTTTAATTGTGTACTTTTTATTTATTGTCGAAAGCAAAACAGCAGCTGGTTCTTTGGGTTTCTGAATGTAGCGGGTTCTGGTAAGGTGTTTGGCGAGCCTATTTTAGTTTTTTTCCTTCCCTTCAGTGATATTCCACCCAAGTATAGAGTTCTCCTTCCCTGACCAATCTGTAGTGATGGCGGAAGATCTGCAAGAGTTGAGGGACTTAATTGCCCAGTTGACAGCAGATAATGTGAGACTACGCCAGGAACAGGCTTCCACCCTTCCTAACACCAAGTTTCACCATGCATGCACAGTGACTCTCAGGAATGAATGTAAATCCGGATGACTTTGGAAAGCACAAAGGACAGCGCCCTAATTGCCTCTACATTCACTACAACACTTTAAAGAGCTCTTAAACACCAATAACTTTTTGTCTGTTAGGGTAAATATAATTGATGGGTATGGTAAAGCAGCCATGTGGGCTCACTATGGTTCATTGTAAATTAGATTAACACTGTTAATATGGTAACGTGTCTATTTTCATTGTATAATCTCACAATATACTGAGAGAATAACAATTTATTACAAAGATAGATTATTCATCGCCGTTCATTGGTGTCATTTCATAAACACACAAGTGTCCCCTGTGTAATGTCTGCATTTCTACCATATCCATTCAGCACACAATGTGTTTATCACATAAAGTATCTAGCTGTCTTTGGTGTGTGAAACCCCTCTGAATGCTAGCTTCAATAACATAGATGAGGAGGTTTATCATAAATCTTTGACTTTTATTGCTGCTCAGAGCTGTGTCCTGAAGGAGTGCTGCTTCCTCTCCTTTTCACTCTCTGCTACTCTCCACAAGTGGCACAGAACTGGCCTTGGGGCTGAGAGGAGGACGTGAAGAGAGAAGGCGAAGAGGCAGACTAGAGGAGTTGTCGGGAGACGCCATCTGTCCGCCTGTCTTTTTGTCTGCGTCTCCAACTTTAATCAAGAAAAAAGGAGACACTCCGCTAAAGTGTTCAAGTGCACACTCTGCACATTCCCTAATTAAGAAGTCTACAGGGATGCTCCTTGAAAGCTGGGTGCATATACAGTAGCTGTATGTTTGTAGATAGAGCCCTGGGAAGCTGCACTGCGTTCTGAGAGCTGAACTCATGCAGGATGCAAATTAGAAAATGAAGCCACAAAGGGAATGTGGAGGCCCCTCAGTGGTCACATATCTAAGTTACTTTACTTGACTCAGTTTGAAGATGCATTTTGCTGTTAGCTCACCTTATGTTCATGTGTCATCCATCTTCGCAATAAGTGTGTAAAGGAAGCTTTCTGTATAAGGTAAGTATGCTGTTGTTTTTTTTAGTTTCGTCACCTTCCCTAGAGACTAGATGTCACAATCAACTATTCTTCACCGCTGTGACAGTCAGCCGAACAAATCAATCAGTTAAAAACTCATGTACCTGTGTGTCCCAGCGTGCACCGTCCATGCACAGCCCGTGTACGTAGGCCCCTTCACGGGGTGGTAAAGAGAAGTCCTCGCGGTTTTTCTTGGTGACATCACACTGCAGACACATCCTGTCCAGAGGCCACTCGTTCCTGTCATTCAAACACAGGCTGTGTCACACCAAGTGGCTTCTATCACATTTACACTTGATGTCCTCATGTAAAACAACCCGACCTTCTAGCCATAGCCTGCATGATGGCTGTGAGGAAAGACTGTGGGTTGAAGAAGCCAGCAAGCCACACCACAGAGGGTAAGACGAAGTCCATTGACCAGGCCTCCAGCTCCTTGATCCGGGCCAGCAGGTCAATGAACCACAGGGCCAGGCCAGACATGGAGGGGTAAGCCCGCTTTGTCCAACTGTCCGGCACCATGTCCAGGAAGATAGCATTCTGAAGGCTCTCCATGTCACTGGTCATGGTTAACTCTCCCTGAAGGGTTGGGGCCACAGGAAAGGGGGACATTCAACAACCAACTGAAACAATCCATTTTGCATTCAAACATCACTGTCCGAACAATAAAAAGGTTTATTGATCATATTTTTTACAGCTGAAAGGAAGAAAAACAAGATCCATCAGCTCCATCACGAAGCTCCATCACGAAGATGGCTCAGCGAATAAGGCTCACGAAGAAGGCTCAGCAGAGGATGTACTTCCTGAGGCAGCTGAAGAAATTCAACCTGCCAAAGACAATGATGGTGCATTTCTACAGAGCCATCATTGAGTCCATCCTCTGCTCCTCCATCACGGTCTGGTACGCTGCAGCCACAGCCAAGGACAAGGCCAGACTGCAGCGCACCCTCTTGGCGCATGCCGAGAGGGTGATTGGCTGCAATCTGCCGTCCCTCCAGGACTTGTTCGCTTCAAGGACCCTGAGGCGAGCAAGAAGGATTGTAGCTGACCCCTCTCACCCTGGACAAAAACAGTTTGTGCCCCTTCCATCTGGTAGGAGGCTGAGGTCCATCAGGACCAAGACCTCACGACACATGAACAGTTTCTTCCCGTCGGCAATCGGGATCATTAACAGAGCCCGGGACCCCCACTGACTCTGTCATCCCCAGGACAAATTCCCACCGGTCACTCCCCTGCACATCCCTTCTATTACACTCGACACTTTCACACTACACTTACATCTCACTGGTTTATAGTCCTGTTATCTGTTCGTTTGTGCACTTTACTTTATTTTATATTTAAATTTATCTTATATTCCACTTTATTTTATATTTTACTTTATCTTATATTTTCTGTAAATTGAATTTGTTTCTACTTTGCACTGTTGATTGTTGTTAAATATTACGCACTTCCCGTCATGTCAAATTCCTTGTATGTTGAACATACAATGGCAATAAACGGTTCTGATTCTGATGCTCCTTTAGGCCATGGTCACTCCAGAAAGTGATACAATGAATTCCATCCATGTGTCCTCTGCGATAAAGACTGTGTTAGCAGCTTAGCAAAGTTGTGACTACCCGTACAGGGCAAATGGATGAGCTAACTGCTAGGCTAGGCATTGGCAAGCCTAGCAGCCTGGAACAAGCAAGCACAAGGCTAAGCTAATGGTAGCACAAGGCTAAGCTACAACAGTTCAAACTCTCCCGCATTTTGTTCCATCAAACTGTCAACAAAGTTCAAAGATTTTCATGGATATGAACACTAACCAAACAAAATCTATCTGCAAACAGCATTTTATTAGCATTGGTGCTGAGTAATAAGGAACACACCATTCAACATCCATTTAGCATCTAAAATAATTCACCTTGACATACAGTATGAGCTACCGTATGTTTTTATTATTTTTATTACTCATGGCTGATTGGCTAATTAGATATTGTGTATATTTCCCTTTTATCTGGAAGTTTGGGGTGGATGTGGTCCAGTGGATAGAGTGGGTTGTCCTTTAACGTAGAGACGCCGAATACGGCTCTTTTCACGTTAGTGACCTGTCAATCACAAGGTAGCCCTGCCCTAAATCATTCCCTCCTTTATGGTCTGTTTGACTCTAACATCATTTACTAAATGAACATCATGCTGTATTGAAGAAGACTTGAAACTCATTTTCTCATTGACTTTAATACAACCAGAGGAGTTTCCCCTCGATGGTCAGTAGAGAGAATACAAGTTTAAAGCACTTCCTCATTGGCTCCTTTTTTCAGAACCGGCAGTTGCAGCCTGGTGCTGACAGATGCTGCCTCTTTTTGTAATATAATTCGTCATTGGTTTGTAAATTTCATTTCAGGAAGGAACCATAAGTGCAATGAGGTCAATTCCCGTTTGTCTTAACAGATAAACATTGGAGGTGGTACCACCAGCCACATCAGGTGTGGAACGGTACCAAGCCCTACTGATGTACACACAAACACTGAGACTAGGATGCCATGCCAGATAAGGAAACACGCTGTAAGATAGCCAAGACAAGAGTAATGAGATAACACTGGTGTCCTTCACCCACTGATACTGGAGCTGATGTATTGCTGATGTATAGATACTCATATGTGACAGTCATAACAGTTCTTTATGCTGCTGATAAGATCCTGTACATGTATCTACATCTGTTACAGTGAACCTTTCACCTTCACAACACCTGATCCTGATCTCAGTACAGCATACTCTGACACACTTTGGCAGTATGAAGCTGCACCGTCTCACCAAGGCTAACATTCTGATAGCTCCTATTTATTACACTATGAAAACCAAATATGATTCCATTTGCTGGAACAATAGTCTACATGGCTTTTAAATCACTGAGCCGATTTATTGCCGCTTGTAGTGTCAGGAGATCGAAGCCTCATAACTCCTGACGTACACTCTTACACATACCACCCCCCCCCCTTCTCGTTCCGTTTGTTGTTAAGACATGACTCAGTCAGGCCTGACACACAGAGCGCAGACATCTCATTCCTCTCTGCTCCTGTGTAAGACAAATCTCTGAGTCATTCTGACGACTGAGCAGTGGCGGCTGGTCAATAGAGAGCATATAGAGGGAATTCAATATTAAATATTCAATGCGCTCATCTGTTTTTTAAATCAATTTCCAAGTGGCAATTTAACCACCGTGGAACTACGGCATACGGTCTGCAATACAAGTGGACATTCAGCAGAACAAAGACAAAAGAGAAAGCCAGAAGCATTCTGAAGGGGAAGAGATACTGCAGGCAGTGAATTTCAGTCAAAAATCATACTCCTTCTCTGACACTAAACACATATGGATATCATTCAGTGTGACTTAGACCTCTTGGCATAACCTCTGATGTCCATTACAAATTAACATTCAGATATCATAATCGTAAATCTTGGAAATCATAGAAATAGACTTTCAAAACTTGCCTGAGAACCATGTTTTATCATTTCCTCACTATCAAAGTAATCCACTGATTGTTTTTAGTAGATCCGTGGGTACAATGCAAACAAGAAATAATAAGTTATTCAGCATACTTTCAATGGAGACAATTTTGCCACAATGTTAACAAATATAGGCTAAGAATACATCTGCTACTACTAGTACTTATTCTAATGCTACTAATACTTCTCCTAATAATACTTCTACTACAACTTCTACTACTACAAATTTTTTAAGCCACAGAAACTGTTGGAATATCAAAATGTTCAGCTCTTTCAGGAGTGGGGTGATATGACTTTTCATAGTTGTAATCTTTAAACTTTGAGAATTATTAAGCTTTTTGCAATTTAAAAAAAATTGGATATCTATTTTCAGCAATGTTTTTGCAATTAATTTTAAATTTCAGGATTCCAACGCATTTTCAGGAGGAAATGCATTTTCTAGTTCATATTCATAGACATTCATGCAAGGTGCCACCTGCTCATCAGGACTCTAACAAATCATTCATACTACATTCATGCACTGCAGACACAGCTACAGCAGCAATTTGGGGTTAAGTGTTTTGCTCAAGGACACATCGACATGGACCAGCGGAACCGGGGATCGGACCGCCGATCCTTTGATTGAAGGATGACCCTGGTCTCATTTGGTCACAAATAGCTCAGATCATTCTGCAGACTGTTGCACTCACAAACAGCTTGCCAGATGTGCTCATCAAGAGCAGTAACCAGGTATCAGCTGGCCGGAATGGTCTGGCACCTTTGATTGTTAGTATATAAATGTAATTGACAGTTTCTCGACACACACTGGTTCATATGTAACATGCCGGTGATCAACTTGGGCATCAGAGATCTGTGTATGGCTGGCGGAGGATACAGAACAATGAGTTTCGGAGTCGGTTTGACACTTTATATTAAGGGGAACAAACAGGCATATTTTAATATTTTATCTTTTGGTGGATCTGATGATTTGACCAAATATGAGAAGGGTACACATTTCTAGATTTCATATATTAGGAGACGTGAACCCCTCGTGGCCCCGAGGCAATTTCATGCTTGAACAGAGCTAAAAGAGTGATTATTGGAAATAACATCTGTCCAGTGGCCAGCACGACTCCAGATGTTGCTGGATGTGTAAATAGGCAGCTGCCACCAAATGGCCATGAATGAAATGAACAACAAAAGGCTGTACATATTTTAAAATAAAATTAGTTTTACTCAATTGAGAATAATTATTAAGAGTTACTGAGAAGGATCAAGCTTTTCCTTTTGAAGTAAAAACTGTAGAACGATCGTAGAACAATATGAAAGCATAAAAGTACAACTATTATAACCTGTAACCCTTTTGAGTTCAAAGTATAACCAGAACAACTTATAGCTTGTTTACACTTTTTATAACCATCATAATATAACTTGTTTTATTTTATAATTGAAGTGATTAGGCATATAAACTGCTTAGACCAGGGGTGTCAAACTCATTTTCACTCTGGGGCCACATCAGCATCACGGTCGCCCTCAAAGGGCCGGTTGTAAATGTAAGACGGTGTAAATGTAACTACGGTACTCCTAACATAGTTAGTTTAGTTTCCCGGGATATCTGTGACTTCCACAACACGTACTTCCAGTTGTGTGATTTCTCCTCCGCCATTGTTTCCTGTTGCTGGTGCAAAATGCATTCTGGGATATTTGGCTGTCCCAAGTACAGACAAGTCACCTCCGATGCATCCCGGGTAAAATGGGCAGAGCGAGCCACATCCGGGCATTAGGGCCGTGCTTGGCTCGATGTGAACTTTGAATTGGAACAGTACTTGGGCTGAGACTGATGACGTTTCAGTACAGAGAAGTACGCATGTTGAGAAACTTGTTGGAAATCCTCTTTATGGGCTGTTGCATCTCCTGTCCACCTGTTGTGATAGTTTTAATGTCGGCACACAGACAACATGCCATCTCATCACTTCGACTTTCTATCTCATAATTTCGACCATGGGGATATTTTTATTTTCACATCTAACTTTAAATTTTTGTAAAAAAAAAAAAAAAAAAAATTATTATTATTTTTTTTTTGCTGGCGGATTCGTGGGCCACATAAAATGACGTGGTGGGCCGGGTCCGGCCCGCGGGCCGTATGTTTGACACCCCTGGCTTAGACGCTTTGTGTAACATAGTCACTTGAGCCTTACACAGTGCTTCTGGTTCTAACAGGATCAAACCAGTTACATTCTGTGTCAGCTCTAAGAAAGAGGAGGACTCATGTGTGAGTGACACAGGAAACGAAGGAGGTGCCAACCTTAGATCAGCAGAAAAACTGAGATTTGGCTTCTCCCCCAACTAGAGAATGGGATAGACTGCTTACCCACTCTAAAGGGAAGACCCTTTAGGGGTCTTACATTATTCCTCATAGCAAATCAGTGAAAGCTGATTAAGAGGAAAACCCCATCACAGTAGGAGTGTTAAAATGAGTTATTGTAGCACAGTGACTGTTTCATTGAATTTAAATTGTTTTATGTGATTGTTGTGTGGAAAACTTAACTAAAAAAACAGCCTTACATTTTGTAAGTGTCTGAAGCCAAACAAAGTATTCTGGTCCTTTAAAACAATTCAACCCTCTTCCCCTGTCCGTTAATGGTGCGATAAGATGTGATGACTGAAACATGCAGAGGAGCTGAAGGTAAGTTCCCTGGGTGAAGACTCGGCAGTGTTAGTCATAAAATGGTGAGAATGTTCACAATAGGCAATAGTAAAGTATAGACGATGTACATAACTATTACATACAGGGTGTTAGGGTTACATCCCATTGAGAGCGCCTATAGGGCATTAGCCGTAAAAGACTTACAAAAAGACAATTCATTCCGAAATCCTAACGATTTAGCTACGGTGAGATAAAAGGCCGAACGTATTGTTCCGACACCTCCAAGAGGAACGTATATCCTCGTAGGTGGGACAGCCGACGGAGTAACCACCGTGTTAGGTGCGAAAGACTTCCCCACCTAAAAACGGGGCAGGAGCCGCTTCACGCTACAAAACAAAAACAAGTCTAGTAAGGTTGAAGAACCTCACCATGATTATGCCTGTTAGAAACAGGCGTTGATAGTTTGCTGGTCCAAAAGTTATGAACTTGGTTAAATTGTTGGCTGTCACAACGTATGATAGCTTATCATATCATCTTATCATCAAAACTAAAATTGATATTTTCAGCTGTATGCAAGTGGTGGAAGGAATACTCAGAGCCTTTACTTAAGTAGAACAATATAAAAACAATCCATTACAAATAAAAGTCCTACGTAAGTTCAAGCGCAGAAGTAGTATCATCTAATGTTACTTCAGTGTGTGAGGTGTGTGAGGAGCATTTTACAGTCATAGCTGCTGGAAACGGAACTAGTTTTAACGACTGGATTTACAGTTGGTGGATTTACAGTTGGTATATTCCAGTGCTTATCTTGCTACGGGTCAGGGTCCCTCACAAAGGGTCACAAGAAAAATCAGAGGTGTCATGAGATGATGAATGGGGAAAAAACACAGTTAAACGACATAAAATTGAATTCATTTTTAAGACCTTTCTCTGGGGGAGTAGTAGTGGACCCTCAGTCCCTCACCTTGAGTCCCAGGCTGAGCTCGCAGAGGGAGCGTCTGATCTCCTGTGTGAGGAGGTTCATGCGCTCACACTCCTGCAGCGCCACCACCTGGTAGGGAGTCCTCTCCTCTGCCTTTCCCAGCAGCTCGGCCATGTTGAACTCCTCCGGGAGCTTCTCCATGATCTCCTCTAGCACGGCACGCACCTGATAATGTGTCAGTGAGTGAGTGAGTGTATTGTCAGTACAAAATGCAGTTTGGTCCATCTTACAGTTACAATTAAAGACACTGAGGAAAATACTGAAGTAAAAGCGATCAGAGGGTTAGGGTTATCTGTGTCAGATAAACTCAGTATAGTGCAAATGCTGACAGCCTGAGAAAGTGTTACAGTTTGAAATAGACAGTTCCATAAATATTCATGGAGATGTATTTTGCAAGGCAGCTCTTTGTTTTCAATAACAGTCTAATCCCTCCATACAATCAATGCTCAGATCATATTTTTGAGGGTAAGTGATGAAAGCCAATATCCGTGTCAACACTTTCCCAAGACAACCAGCATTAGCGATCAATCAACGGATTAGGTGCCGAACAAAGGAGAGGAGGTCATCATATCTATGGATTTTTCAGTTGAAATATCTGATCTGGCTTTGGCAGCTACTGAGCATGCTGAATACTAAGTGAACCTCATTGTAAGCTGTGCATGGCTGTCATCGGTTAAGACAAGAGTATCCAGACTTCTGAGCCAGACACACAGACACACACTGGAGCAGTGTAACTAAGCTTAGTGAATCAGGCTTATGTTCAGGAAGTTCCATAAAGGACTTTTACGTCTGACCTAACCTACCATGGAAACGTATTGTAAAAAACCTGTCTTGAGTAAGCCTAACTCACTGAACCAGGATTAAGTTTAAATCTGACTCGCAGCTAATTAGTAGTATACCATAGTATGTTTTAAAACACAGTCGAAACTGGAACATTCACAGCCAGACAGCAGCTCATATTAAACATATTATATACATTGATGAAAAAAGAAGTAAAGAATAAGAGAATCGAGCCTAACTCTGTAAGGCTCTTCTGTAATCTGTAAGATTACGAGCTCAGATTGAACTGCAACCGGTCAGAATGTCATCAATTGAACTGATGTTGTCAGTGCAGCCGTATAGAGGAACTTTGGGGAGTGTTTGCCTCTGTTGGGTTGATTGTAACATTGGTTAAGCCTGAGGTAGCTATAGCTTGACCAGGACCAGGCTAGTCTGGTGGGATACAAACAATAATTTAGGCCAGGCGTATTCAAACCTCCTTTATGAAACAGATGTTCCTGACAATAAGCCTGACGTAAAGCTGGTATGGGTAATCTTGCTGTATGAAGCAGCCCTCTGGTCAGGCTAGTGTCAGGCTTAGCTTCACCTCACATTCAACCAGTTACAGTCATCTGTCAGTTCCTCTTTACTGCTGCACACAGCTGGAGTGCATTTCTCTATCAGAGAAACAGATGATTACCTCTGTGACCAAACTGCAGCGTAACCTAAATATATGTAACCTTATAACTAGTTATTTACAGCTTTTTATTTACACTGAACAAAACGCAATCATTAGGATGTTGCAGAGTTGCTTACAGTAAAGAGCCACCTCAGCTTTAATGAGCATCAAAGTAGCCATGCAGTCATTAATTTCAGAGGAGAGATCCGACTGATGGTGATCAAAGTAAACAAAAATCTGTAACATAACTCACAATTTGCTGCTTGTTTAAAGCCACAGTAAATATAAATAACTTTTTGGCAAAACGAACACTCAGACAACCACGACCCTTATTTGTGATATTAAAAAGAGACACTTGCTCAATTGAGGGAGTGCGCGAGGCTGCACTCTCTCTGACAGAATATTTGTTTGAGCTTTTACCCTCAAATAAGCTTTATTTCAGAGCAGTAGTGAACCATAAAATGCCATCCCTGTAAAAAGTCGTCAGAGGCCCCAAACAGTTGGTCTTCAATTTTCTTTTCGATTCAGTGTGCAGCTGCTGCAGAGAATGTCACCTGTTGTCACCATGCATCTAGGATGTGGCGCTCTAGCCCAGAGTTTAGTGAGACAGTGGGCTTTGTGAAAGGCTTTGGTTTACGTATCCGGGTATCTGCCATGTCTGAATGAGGGTTTGGCTTTTCAAGACTGAATGTCACATCAGAATCATAACTTTAGTTCAAATGCCACCAGCTTACTGACCTGCTAGTGGGTCTGTCATAACAGATGTCATGCTGTGCAGCCAAACATTGTTCAAACCTACAGTACTGAACTTTAAATCCTGCCACCCCAAAGTTATATAAGGTAGAAACATGTTAGACTGAAAAAACAACAAGGATGCACACGACATCTACAATGTTTCTAGTTGTCGTTATTGTTTTGTTTTGACAAAATTAAATATGTCAATAACACATGTCATATTTGATTAATTATATACAAATATGTGATATTTCACTTTACACTTTAAGGAGCCTGCTCTCTTTTCTTCCATGCACACTTTTAATGCAATTAATGCAAATAACAACTTTAGTTACTTTGTTACCATTTCTAAATAGTTCTAATCAGCATTTAGATCCCAGAGCAATATGAAGGAAATAATTCAAAGGTAAGCAAAATTGAATCTAATTAAAGCTGCGAGCAGCGATGAACGGGCCCTCGCCATGCGAGCGTCGGCGTGCCGGCGGGACTCTGGCCTGCGCGTCCGCGAGCGAAACGTGTTTAATCCCGCGTGGACCGCCTGGTGCCGGAATTGACGCTTTGCAAATAGTCCGACGCTTCCTGCGTCCTCTGCCTGGCGCTAAAGTCACGTATATCGGATGCAGTTGTTTTCGTCGAAGGAGCTCAAAAGACCAAGTATTTGATGAATAAAGAAATAAATATCCTCTGATGTAATCTTTAATCTTGAATGTGACAGGCTGAACACCCATGTGCCGTTGACTTTATGTTTTTACATCTCCATGCTTCCATGTATGCGAGTGTGGGGATTGGGATTGGTCTATGTCACACAGGATAATATGAGAAATGGTTCCTTTGTTCAGAAAAGGGTGGGTGGCCATTTGTCAACTTAAATCAAAATTCAACAAACAATCAAACGCCACTGATGCACCGTGGTCGGTATTTTTACGCAGCCAGAAGAGAGTGAAATGTCCAAGCAGGATTCCAATTTTTGTATTTATTAAATAAAGCAAAGAAAACAAACTAACTTAAAAGACTCTCCTGTCATGTGCTATACTGCTGTTGTGCTGGTAAAAACTATATGCCCACCCTGCTGCATGCAGGTCCTATCCTTCTACTCATCTATATATAGGAACAGGTGGCCACAGTAATGACCCAAAAAGCAATATAACTAAACAAATGACTATTAAAGAGAAAAATAATCTTAATATATAAAACAATACTACTTCTAAATGAAATAACAAAATACAATATCAAATTAAAGCTGCGAGCAGCGATGACCGGGCCCTCGCAATATGCACGTCGGGGTGCCGGCGGGACTCCGGCCTGCGCGGCCGAGAACATCCGCGACCGTCGGACGGCGCGAGGACTCTGGTTGATGCTGCCATTCAGTTCTGTGATCGTCAGACACTGCATGCAGGTTTAGAGCATGGCCCCAAAATACTTTTATTTCAGTCCATATGTGATACATGTTCCTACCAAATTTCATACATCTAGGTGAAACGTACTGCGAGGGCTGCTTCGTTGAAATTTTGTAGGGGGCGCTATTGAGCCGATTTGCCACTCTGAACCAATAAAATCATATTATATAACTACATTTTGGGCTTTAAATGTGTATGCCAAGTTTGCTTATGTTTTGAGCATTTATAGCCCCTCAAAACACCTTTATATTTCATGGTAAAGAATGCGTCGCCACGGCAACAGCTTTTCACGAAACAACAAGCTTTGAGTAAATTTTCATCACAAAGGTCTTTAGACTGTACCGACCAACTTTGAAGTTGATCTGATTAATTCCCTAGGAGGAGTTCGTTAAAGTGCAGCGCCTGGAAATGACAGAAACGACACTAGAAATTCATAAAAAATTTAAAATGGCTGACTTCCGGTTGGGTTTAGAGCATGACGCCAAGAGACCTTTATTTACGTCCATATGTGATACATGTTCCTACCAAATTTCATACATCTAGGTGAAACGTACTGCGAGGGCTGCTTTGTTGAAATTTTGTAGGGGGCGCTATTGAGCCGATTTGCCACTCTGAACCAATAAAATCTTATTATGTAACTACATTTTGGGCTTTAAATGTGTATGCCAAGTTTGCTTATGTTTTGAGCATTTTTAGCCCCTCAAAACACCTTAATATTTCATGGTGAAGAATGCGTCGGCACGGCAACAGCTTTTGACGTTGTCGGCGGCTCGGGCCCTAATTATTAGGGCCCGAGCCACTGACAACGTCGGGCCTGCGAAGGCCCTATTGAAATTGTATGGGGTATTATTATTAGGGCCCGAGCCGCCGACAACGTTGGCCTGGCGAAGGCCCTCTTGAAATTGTAAGGTGTATTATTAGGGCCCGAGCCACCGACAACATCGGGCCGCGAAGGCCCTATTGAAATTGTATGGGGTATTCTTTTTTGTGATTCTTATTTTTCCACTTTGGGACTGCTTGGGGGGGACTTGCTGTACTCCAAAACTCACCAAATTTTGGGGACTTGTCAGGTCTGGGTGAACTTAGAGTTTGAAAGGGATGCATCTTTGTGTGTAAAAAAATGGCTCTCTAGCGCCCCCTACAAATCGGTACGGCGACGCCCCTCGGCCAGTATGTCCGATTGACATACTGTTGACATACCGATGAAATTTGACTGACTAGATCTAAAAAAAGCCTCTCAGACCCCTAAGCTCCGCCCACTTAGATTTTCCGCCATTTTGAATTTAGTGTGAAACCCAATTTTGCTATCGCATGGCGAGGGCCCGTTCATCGCTGCTCGCAGCTTTAATTAGGGCCCGAGCCGCCGACAACGTCGGCCTGGCGAAGGCCCTATTGAAATTGTAGGAATCCGTTATTATTCTGATCTATATTTGTATGGGGATGGAGCTTGTAGGGGTACTTGGAATTTATGAAAACTCACCATTTTTGCACCCCTCTCTCATCTGGTGGAGAAACTCTGCTGCCCAAATTTGCATATGTGTGTGGAAAAAAATGGCTCTCTAGCGCCCCCTACAAGTCGGACCGGCCACGCCCCTCGGCCAGTATGTCCGATTTACTTGAAATTTGACCCACATGTCCCAATCCGCTCGATCTAAAAAAAAAGTGTAAAACCCATTTTTGCTATCTCCTCCTAGATGCTGGGTCAGATTACTACCACATTTGTTGTGGATCATTATTAGAGCTACGTCATCAAAATTTATTAAAAGCTTTTTGATACCTCTTAGCGTTTACAAGATATGGACCAATAAACTTCTTAGGGGCGTGGCTTAATATCAATACACATAACTTCTCAACCCTTTGCCCTAAAATCCCAAAAATTGCAGCATATGTGCACATCGCATGCTGTAACATACCCTGATAATTGTTTTGCATTAAACCACTAGGGGGCGCTACAGGAGACCCGCGAAGTTGTCATTTTTGCCACTTTTTGCCGATTTCAGCCTTCGTATTTTAACGAACTCCTCCTAGATAATTTATGCGACCAACTTCTCCTTTGGTCAGGATGTTCTTAAGATCTTTGTGATTAAAAGTTATCAAAATCTCGCGCTTTCATCAAAGAACCTTGACGTGGCGTGGCGGCCATTTTGCCTCACTGTTTTTGAAAAAATGAATTCGTATAAGTTGTTATAACTCCAAGGTACATTATCCAATCCGCACAAAACTTCTTATGCATGATAATCATTCAAGCTTGAACATATTTCAATTGAAAAAAAATGCAATAACTCATAGCGCCGCCTACTGGCTAAAGGAAATGTCATATTTTATACTTTTCTTTATACCTCCTAGCCAGGTGACCTGATGAGTCTCAAATTTGGTACGGATAGCCTTAAGACATTGATGATGAACGATCATGAATATTGTGCGCTTTCATTGAACGCTGTTGCCATGGCAATGCATCGTTCGCCATGAAACAGGAAGCTGATGGTTTAGTGTGCTGGGATACTCAGAAACTCATGAAACTTTGTACATGTATCGTAGGTCATAGGAAGACATAGTGTATAAGGTTTTTAGGCTTGTCCGTTTTAAATTGCCTCTATAGCGCCCCCTACAAGATTTCAAAAGAGCAGCGCCAGCGCTACGTGTCAGCTACATGTATGAAAGTTGGTAGGCAGATGTATTCTATGGAGACTTAAATATAAGTCTCTTGGGACCATGCTCTAAACCCGACCCGAAGTCGGAAATTTCGATTTATGTGTCATTTTTCGATTTAGATTTCGGCCTATTTCTTGTCGCTATACTTTAACGCCTCCTAGGGACTTCATCAGATCCACTTTAAATTTTGCCAGTACCATGTGAAGACCGTTGTGATTAAAAGTTACTCAAAGCTTTACATTTGACAGAATCGTTTAGCCGTAGCGGGCGGCTACTTTATGTGATTCCCCCATGAAAAAAGCTGACTCAGCTGCACTTGTTCCAAACAGTCTCAAACTTCACATGCTTGATAAAACTCATGGCCTGAGGATGTCTACAAGCTTATTTTCACTAGTACTCACAGCGCCACCTGCTGGCGAAAGGAAATCTGGGTTTTCTGACAAACTGCATCCGATTTATGTGACTTTTACACTACGCGGTTCACACTTGACACAGAGGAACACGACGCACGCGTTCCGTAGCGCCAGGCAGAGGAAGCAGGAAGCGTCGGACTATTTGCAAAGCGTCAATTCCGGCACCAGGCGGTCCACGCGGCATTAAACACGTCTCGCTCGCGGACGCGCCTCCGACGGTCGCGGACGTTCTCAGACGCGCAGGCCGGAGTCCCGCCGGCACCCCGACGCACACATGGCGAGGGCCCGTTCATCGCTGCTCGCAGCTTTAATATTGTAATTGAAATCAGGTCAAGCCTTTCCCTATAGAAGGGTTGTTCAATTCAACTTCAGCGAGGTCCAGTTAGAGAGAGTTTCCTCATTAATGGTCCAGATCATCACAATAATGTCGAACTTGCACTATGATTTAGTATCATATATATTGAATTAGCCAACAGTTGTATTAACATCTGTATATAGTCAACAACTGACGTCAAATAAAATAAAGAAAGTAATGTCTCAACAATATTTATTGTCAGTTTTCAAAATGAACTGGATGAATTATAAATAATACATACTCATAATAAAGACATGTTCTTCTCTCGCTTCAAGTAAAATCAGGGCTGGATTAAAGAATAAATTAAATTACAAAAAGCTTTTGAATGTGCATCTTAAAATAAAGAACTACATTTGAGAAAAATGAATTTAGCTGAACTGCCGTTCACCTTTAAATTCAGTTAATTCAGGTGTGAAGTGTGTAAATAAAATATATTCATTCATTCACGTTCCAGAGAAGGCAGGTTTCGGACGTGAGCCAGTGTGGATGAAGCTGTCCAGAGCTCCATCAGGCCATTTGAATGCTAGAAACAAATCCGCCTCTGCTTTGATTTTGACCAATGGCTCCACAAGGAGAACCAGATGGACACGCCTGCGCACTCTGCTATAAGCGCTCTTTGGTTTCACTTTTGGGACTCTTTGCTTTTGCTAGGGTCCGTGCACTTTTAACTGCTGGACATAATACTTCTGTCACAAATAAATGTTATTGCTTGAATTGAGCTAAACGCCTCGATCTCAGTCTGTTAACTCGATCTTCATTCTTAACATGGTAGCAGAGAATGGTTATAACGATCCAAGACTATTTTTTCATCGAGTAACAGACTTTCTTCTGTCGACAGAAAGAAAAAATCAGGGCGTTTTCCCCAGAGGCTGGGAAGGCCAGAGGCCTACTGGCGCCATTCTGCTCAACTCTGAGAAACTGATCAAACAGCGCGCTGAATCAAAAGGTAAAGCAGAGCCTATTTAAATGAATTCTGCAGATTGTATATAGAAAAAAACTAAATTGAATTGATCGGAAGTACTGGAGTGTGAGTATAAATTGCCTTGACTAAATTGTTAAAGATAAATTGCCGAGCATTGTGACAGAATTGTTATGACAGCAGTGGGGGTTTTTACTATAGCATGTACATGTGTGTGAGTGGATCTAACAGAAATTGATGGTTGTTAACATTGTATAAGCTGCCATTGTGTTCACCGCGTAAGCTTTGATTGACTGTTCAGAGGTTACACAGCCGTGGCGAAAGCTTCGGTTCGCTGACCAATGACGGTCTGAAAGACTGAATTCCGGGCCACACTGTTGATTTATGCGAAGTTGCAAGCTGAGATTTGGATCAAGTATATAGAAAGTGTTGTTGAAATACGCTGATTTGAAAGTAGTGTGTCTGGAGACTGCACAGCGCCATTTCCTAAAGGGACCACGTTCATGCATGTTGTACACTGTAAAACGAAGATCCATCCAGAGAATTTTAATTGAGAAAAATAAATTGATGAGGTTAAATAGGAGGTCGAATTGATGGTTTGTGTACCAGTATTGCAGAAGTGGCAGTGTATGGTTTTGCATGCAGCATAGATGTGCTCAGGGAGACATCGATTCAATTGTAGCACAAGATATCGCCACTTTCTTCGGAACCGTGTTCACACAAGGCGTACACTGTAAACAATAAGGTCAATAGATCTTCCCTGACGAGGTCTGTGTGCGATTATTTGTGGAATCACAGCAGTGTATGGTCGTTTGAGTGTTGAGTAATGCCTCAGGGAGGTATCCATTTCCTTCGGGGACCGGGCTCGTGAAAACGCTATAAGAACAAATCCATATGTGATTTGTGCGTATTTCAGTGACGGCAGTGTATGGTTTCAATTTGGTAAGGATGAGAGTGACTGCGTGAAGCGTACATGTGTGAGACACAGCTGAGATTTGAAGTGTGCAGAGGCTCGTGTGTGTTTGCCAGTGATTGACGGTCAGTGGAGCAGAGCACACTCATGAGACACAAACACAGGCACACGAACACGAGGATAGAAGAGGAAAGCTGAGGGTTAATATACGTGTCAGTTTTACTGGTGTAGTTACAAAGATTACAGATTTATTGGAAATTGTGTTCCATAGGGACCGTCAACAAATTTAGAAGCGAAGACAGAGCAGGCATTCATTCAGTCAGAGAGACACTGGGGAAAAAAAGGGAGTGAAAAGTTCAGATAAGAACCAGGTGCAGGGAGTGTAGGATCTAGGCCAAGGTCAGAGGGCACAAGAAAATTTGGGAGAAGCTTTGGCTCCCTCTGGTGGCACTACAGGAACTGCACAAGAAAATTTGGGAGAAGCTTTGGCTCCCTCTGTTGGTACTTCAGAAACTGCAAGAAGAACATTTGACAGGAGTTTTGGCTCCCTCTGTGGGTACTTCAGGAACTGCAAGAAGAACATTCAACAGGAGCTTTGGCTCCATCTGGTGGACATTCGGGAGTACTGCATCCAAACATTTTATATTGAAAAATTTGAAATTTGAAATTTGAAAAAAAAAAACTTGATTTGAGAAAAAAAAAAAAAAGAGAGAAAGAAGACGAAGAACACAAGAAGACATGGCTGGAGCTGTGGCTCCATCTGGTGGCTACTCAGAAGTACTGCGTGCAAAACTGAAAAAAACAGTAACAGAGACTGGAGGCAGGACTGCATGGAAAAGAGACAAGACACATTGGGATAAATGCATGAAACGATGGCAAGAGGAGGGATGGTGGAAGGCGGCCAGTCCACTACCTCCATCAGTCAACAACCTTCGGCTCTTCACCAACGATTTGACAAAACGAGTGGCTCAAGCACAGACTGCAGAGAGAAATCAAATGACAAATCAAACCAAGCGATGGGGGTTCGCTAACCCACTGAAGCAAGCCCGCAAAGACAGAGAAGAGGAACAGCGAGTGGCAATGATGGCACTAGGGATGGCCATGACAGATCGGATGCAGGTGGACATGCCAACCGGAAAAGAAAAAACCTGGTCCCGTCTGTCACTCAACATCAACCCCCTGGACGTCACCCCTACCACTCAAGCCCCGGTAGGTCTGGAAAAGGCTGCACAGGAAATGAGCCAAACATCTCTGGCCCCGGTTCCTCCCCCACCCTCAACTAGCCTGTATCCAGCACTTCCTCCGGTTCCTCCCCCACCCTCAACTAGCCTGTATCCAGCACTTCCTCCGGTTCCTCCCCCACCCTCAACTAGCCTGTATCCAGCATTTCCTCCGGTTCCTCCCCCATACTCCCATAATAATCCATTCATACAAGCACCGGTGAGAACAGTAAAGGGAGGACTGCTCTCAGGAGCATTCCAGATGTCCCTGGATGAAGGGTGCACCATCGACACAAGCTCCACCTCAACAGAGCGAGCGATGAGAAACATGATGGAGAGGGTGAGAACATTGGAAAGAGCTATAACAGGAGTCCCCATAGACAAAAAAGATCCTGCGACAACAGAGAGAGGCCAGCAGCCCGAAGAGAATGAAACAGAGGCCCAGCAACAGAGACAATTCGATCAGGGCTGCATTCAGCGACTTGACGACGACCTCGCTGCCACAACACTTTTCCCCATGCACTCAGAAGAGACCTATGTGACAAGCAACCTGTACCATGATCCTGAAGCTGGAAGACAGCCATCACAAAGGAACCCAAGCGGACCAACCACATTGGAGAAGCTCTCTGTCCTGCTAACAGAGGCGGAAGTGCTACAACAGACTCTGAACTCAGTTCTAGCCCACACCAGCCACTGTGACAGACCGGTGGCAGTGCCAATGTATGCGGTGTCAGGCACTCTACAAGGAGAAGTTTTCCCCTTCAAGACAGGGACTGGAGTTCCACTCTCCCAACATGCCATGCAACTTCGGTCTCAGGGCCAGCACCAACGAGAAGAAACAGAGCAGAGTGTTCGTGGTGCATATCCCCTGAGAGCAGCCCCCACTCTAGCCCAACCACAGCGTGTTCAATTTGTGCCTTTTGGGTTTGCAGATCTGACCAGCATGATACAACAGCTTCCATCCCTCCATGCAGGAGCTGATCCGTGGATTGAGCTCACGGAAGCTTTGACTGCTGGCCGCCAGCTAGCAGTGGGCGACCTGAGAGCACTTCTCTCCCGCTGTCTGGACCCATCCCAGTGTACTGCCCTACTACACATGGCAGGCGCTGGTGCGGCACCAGATGCTGACCCCTTTGATCAACATCGTACAGCGTTGTGGCAGCAGCTCAGAACTAAGTTCCCCACTCCAGTGAACCAAGGCGCGGTGGCAGCATTCATCTGGACCCCGGGAGAGTCTCCACCCCTGTATCTGGCCAGAGCAGAACGGGTGTGGCGCCAGGCCTTCAGAGAGCCACATGATGGAAGCGTTACCACAGTGGCACTATGGCGTGCAATGATTAAACGAGGCCTCCCTGATGGACCTCGCCAGTGCATGGACGCAGTGGTTGGCCTAGAAGCAATGACACAAGACATGTGGAACGCCCAGCTCCGACATTACCTCTCCAAGCACATTCAAACGGAGGCGGGTAGTGACACAGAAATTAAGACCTTGCAGAAGGCCCTACTCAAGAAACAACTCAAAGAACACAGGACGCGATCTGATGACTCGCCTCAATCTGATCATCTGGATGAACCAAGAGGGTGTACATGTCTCGTCCAACCCACCAACTAGTACGTTGTCCATGCCAGTACGCATTCTCTCCCTTGCTCCCGTTACAGAGACAGTGTCCCCCACAGTCGAATAGGTTTTCTGGCTACGCTGTCTTCAAACTGGCCCCCAGACCCCTGCCATCCAATATTGGTTCAGCATTCTCAAACCAAAAATCACTTAGCTTTTCCCGTACAAAACTCCCCTGGACCACATCCACTGCAATCATGTCCCCAGACTACTCCCTACCGTTCCACCTTGATGTTTCCGAAAGAGACAGCCTACTCAATGCTGTACTCTTCCAGAAAAGGGACCTACACACGAGGGAAAGAAACGGACATTGGACAATTTAAAACAACTATGGTGGCATCCGCACATGGAAGCGATATCTTTCCTCTTCTGCGATGAATGTCAAATTTGTGGAAAATACAACCCAAGAAAACCATTCAAGACACCGATGGGATCTTATCCCGTGCCCTCTGCCTGTTTCCAAGACATCAGCATAGATTATACAGATATGGGACCAGAGAACAGAGTGCAGGGAAAGAGGTATATCTTGGTAATGGTAGACAGATTTTCAAGATGGGTGGAAGCAATTCCCACCAAGAGAGAAGACGCGCAGACAGTTGTAAAGTGGCTGCAGACAGAACTGATTCCCCGTTACGGAGTGCCGAGATGCATCCGCTCTGATAACGGATCACACTTTAGCAACACCATGCTCGCACAGGTAGAGCAATTTCTGGGAATCACACACCGATTCGGGTCAGTCTATCACCCGCAATCTCAGGGCCTGGTGGAACGAGCGAATCAGACCCTTAAGGCCAAAATTGCCAAAGTTTGCGCGGGCTCCAAATTAACATGGGTTGAGGCCCTGCCCCTGGCCCTTATGGCCATGAGGTCCGGAAAAGGGGGAGAAACACATCTCTCCCCACACAAGATCATGACTGGCCGGCCGATGCCAGGTCCACCCAGAGATGGAGGTCATATGCCAACTCTGGATGTACAGCAGATTGAAATGTCTGACTATATGAGTGCCCTAACTTCTCTTACTGAAGCTATCTTCAAACAGATCGAGAGGACTCGAGCAGTACCTGAAGCAGCGGCAGCTGGAAAGCAGATACAAGTAGGTGATTGGGTCAGGGTCAAGGTTCACAAGCGCAAGTGGACTGACCCCAGGTGGACTGGGCCGTACGAGGTGAAGGAGGTTACTTCACACTCGGTCCAGGTCAAGGGCAAATCAGGCGCCCCTTGGCACCACCTGACACATTGTGTCCCAGCACCGGTACCAACCAGAACACTGGGAGAAATTCGCACTAATTTGGAAAATGCATCGGGAACTTAGACGCTGTCTAGGGGACCCTCATGCAAACCCCGCCGACCGAGGTCGGCAGCGCTTCACCTGGAAAGGGGTGGGATGTGGGAAGAAAACTATAATGGGGGTGGGTATGGGCATACTAGTTGCCTTACTGATCTGGGGATTAGAAACCAAGTATCAGACACACCAGCACCCATCTAATTCAACTGCCCCTCTTCCCTCTCCATCCCCGAATCAGACACACACCCGAACTAGACATAGCACCCCACCAACTTCTGATCCAGACGATTCAGATGATAGGGACCTAAACCTCGAGTTACAGCCATTGAATGAGTAGTTCCAAAACATAGAAGTTCACACCCAGCAGGTGTGAAAAGGGGGATTTGTAAATAAAATATATTCATTCACTGTTAAATAATATGCGCTATACTTGTAAAGCTTATATTGCGGAGTTGTGAGGTCACTGTAAGTAGGTCAAAACGCCGAATGGGGCATTCCGTCACCCATTCGTACGATAGGAACAGATACAGTGGCCCTGAAAGTAACGCTTGCTTAAACCACCAGATTAGGGCAGAAACTGCCATCGAAATGAGTAAGAGAAGAGCTCTTTTTATCTATTCACACAGAGACTTCGAAATAGTTTAGAACTGCACTCCTTTCATTTTATTCACCTTAAGTGTTAACAATATGCTGTAGATCAACATTTCACACACACTGACGTTCCAGAGAAGGCAGGTTTCGGACGTGAGCCAGTGTGGATGAAGCTGTCCAGAGCTCCATCAGGCCATTTGAATGCTAGAAACAAATCCGCCTCTGCTTTGATTTTGACCAATGGATCCACAAGGAGAACCAGATGGACACGCCTGCGCACTCTGCTATAAGCGCTCTTTGGTTTCACTTTTGGGACTCTTTGCTTTTGCTAGGGTCCGTGCACGTTTAACTGCTGGACATAATACTTCTGTCACAAATAAATGTTATTGCTTGAATTGAGCTAAACGCCTCGATCTCAGTCTGTTAACTCGATCTTCATTCTTAACAAGTGATGTCAACCAAAAAAACATTATATTTTTCTCATCTTCTAAAAGGAGAAATGTGTGAGCAGGAACTTTATCTGTGGTAATCAAACCACTTGTTTCAGCTCTATCCTCTCTGTTAACATCATTGTTGGTCAGTGAATTAACGTGTCAGGATTCTGATCATATTGGGCTCTAAGGTTTATTTTCTGTGACTTCATTGTGGGTACGTTTGCTGTGCTTTGTCTCGTAGTGGCGCTTCACATTAACGTTTTTACTAATCGTCACGGTCTCTGAACATGTGAGACACACTGGTTTTAAACTGTCCGTGTGAAGAATTAACCTGAGTCTGTTAATTTTTGGTTAAAGACTCTGGTCTCGCTGACCACTTTTCTCTTTTTGGAGAACGTCATGTGAAATAACTTCACTGACTCTCTTAATGCTCCTGCTCTTCCTTCTCTTTCCTCGTCTCTCCTCTGTGTGTGTACACATCTCACTCGAGTCAGGAAAGTTGTCAGAATACACATATTTGATTGGCTGAGCTGCATCACGTGAGATGATTTACAACGCATTTAATTGGTCGGTGTGTTTCCTGGACTGCTGAACGATTGCCGTAAAGGCTGGAAAAGCTGTTTAAAATAGAAGCTCCATCAAAATTTTATAATTCTAAATTATCGGTTTTAAGTCCATGGTCCAGATACCAAGGCATCTGGGTCCGGATCCGGACAGTGGTCCGCCTATTATTGACCCCTGGCCTAGAGCATTGATCAAACATATTTCATACGGCCAAAAGTGTTTTACTGTTTGGGCTGAAACATAAATGTATTAGTTCATTGACAGAAAATGAGCATTAACAGCTTTTCTTTGTCTTATCTCTGGGCTGTGGACTGTTGGTTGAATAAAACAAGACATCTTTATGCATCACTTAGGGCTGTGGGATATTGAAATGGGAATGTTTTCTGAAATGAATAGACGGATGAGGAATCTATTGATTGACAAAAATATTGGTCGATTAACAAGATGATGAATATTGTCATGTTGTTCCTTGGTTTGCTCGGCCTCACAGACTCAACTAAGTGAAATCTTAATGTGTTCACAATCACTTCTAGTGGAAATGTTTGGCTGGTCACATACTTTTGGTCATGTAGTATATAATAATACTGACCTTTTCCTCACGTGTGGTGCCATCACCCTCACCCACTCCTCCGTCCCTGGGCTGCATCTCCAGCACAGTGCGAAAGAGCTTCTCAGAGGTCTGTGTGAGGAAGCCGATCTCAGCATTGGGATGAAGGCCGTACAGGTAGGGCGACTCGGCAGGTAGTGTTTGGTCAATGTACTGGGACGGAAGAAATCCATGTCAGAACTGTGTAAAACTTTTGTGTCATCAGCAATCTTAACCCATTTACCTCACAATTTATGGAATTTTGCCCGAACCTCAAATGCAGGACTTTAAAGATGTCAGTTTTAACTTATCAATATAGAGTCAAGTAAGTAAAGTCTTTATTTTGTTCTTGAAAATAAAGACTTATAAATCCCTGTTTTTCACTTGAACAAGACAACATTTAAACATTTGGCCTAGAATATTTCCTATTAACAGCATACACATTGGCAATTACTCCTGAAAAGAAAAGTAAAGCCTTTGTATTTCTCATGTTTCTTCTAATGTTCTGCTGACAAAGGACAAGAAGAGGAAATATTTTTGGGTGAGATTCAAACACACAGGATCAATTGACAGACTGTTAATGAGCATAACAAGAAGGCATTTTCCATCTGCTGGTCCATAATGAATATCAATATGCTTTTAAGTTAGTGCAGATGAAAGTGGAAGCCCAAGTGAAAAAAGGCTCCTTTTTGAGGGGGACTAACATATAAAAAAGCTCTTCTAATCATAACGTCCTGATGGAAAACATATTGGCCTTTATTACAGAAACACTTTGTAGTCAGCTTGTTTGATCTCCTCTGTATTTGCTGCTTAACTTTTGCTGATTGCATACACCTGAATGTTGTTGAAAGAGGATTAAAACTGCTGAGTCACCTTCCTACCCTGCGCCTCCCCCACAACTCTCCCCTCCTAAATATACTGTAAGTTTGCTCAGATGGTTTTGAGGGAGGCGGCGGCCTAGCAGACCCCCGGGGACCCACATGCCTCTACAACCCTGTTCTTAGGCCAAATCTCAACCACCGCGCCCTCGGCCCAACTGTGTGGTGACAGTCAAATGCAAAAGGCTCCAGTCCTTACCACCGGAGCCACTATGGCAGCCTGCATTTGCCTGTTGAGCATCACTCAGACTGGGGCAAAATGAAATACAAGTGGCACAGCCCGCTCCCTCTGCCTCCCCAGGGACCACGTGGGAGAAATCTGGACTGTCACATTTTCTGAACCACTGTTATTCATATTCTTATTCATATTCATGCTGGTTCCAGCTATCAGAGAATGAAGCTTTACAAAACTGAAATGGCCACAATATGCTTGGCCTTGCTTATTTATACATCTTTGAGAATGATACATAATATCTAAATGGTGCACTGCAGCCGTTGACACAACAACCTACCACATTTCTGATTTCATCCTGTCAATCAAGCTTCAATGATAACTAAAAATAGACAACAGCACGGTGGGGTGAAGCAGTGGAAGGTCAGGCTGGAACATGTCAACAATATTAATGGTGATCACACTGGATAAAGCTGATACATGTGCTATGTTCATTCTAAGCTTTCAAATGTTTAGCTACCAGGGCAGCTCCTGGAGTCTGACACACCAGAGAGAGGCAAAGCTAAATGCATTTGTGCATCTTCATTAAATAGCTGGTGACATAGTGACTTAACCCAGGATCCCAGGAATGACGTATATATTGGAGGATTTCACCTTTGACCTTCAAATTCTTGCATTATATGGCAATGTTTTGTAATGTATAGAGCCACGATAGACTACAAGACATTGTCATTGCTGTCACTAACTTTTTCAGGAGATTTTCAATATGTGGTATATAAATGGTCTTCATCAAGGGGTAGCTCAGTTGTCATGGAGATGGCTCCAGATCTGAAGTACAGATTATTCACAGTAACTACAGTTAGCATTGCTTCTTGTTTGGCAGAGTAGGGTTATAGAAAATGTCATTAAAGCAACACAACTAATATGATAACTTCCTCCAATTTAAAGTTGACTCTGTTCACACAAAGCGCTGTAAATTTGCATGTCAAGTTTAACTATAGGCAAATGCACAGCTAGGTAGTATTGATGATACTGAAAAGAATGGATTTAGACTTGTATGTTCTTCCCGTCTTTATTCATCCAAGGATGTTATGTTCAGAGGAATCGGGGACTTAAAAGTAATCTGCTGTTTAGTGCGGTGCAGGTAGTGTGCACTGGGTTCATCAGAGTGATGCAAACAGCTGACAGGTGTGGCTCTAGACAGGGTTTATAAGAGAAGTGAGATGCAGCTTAAACATTAAAGTGGGACTGCTGATGGCAACATTTTGTGGTGCGTATGAATATATGTCTTGTGTTGTGGGTTATACTTGGAGATTTTCAGAGTCAGAGCTCAGAGCTGACTCCGATGCTGCTCTGCGGACAGAACCCCAGGGGGGAAACACTTTACTAACTTTCACTGTTTTGGACGGTCTGTTTGGCAACTAACAGCTAACGGAACGACACACACTGCAGCTGCTCTGTGGAAAGTTATTTCATGTCTTGTTATTGGGCATCAACCTTACTTTTACACACATATTGTCAAATGAAACACTCAAGTTGCACTCCCGTGAGATGAAGCTGAGACGCACACCTGCACAGAGCCGGTGCAGACGTCTGCATATATCAAAATGGGAGCTTATCTGTTGTGTGAGACGTGAGAGGGAAAAACACATCTAATACACTTGCAGTCAAGCTGTAACCAATACAGCTGTAGTGGTTGCAGACTCACCTGGTAAAGATCTGCAGTCTGCTTGTCTTAAATTTGAATTTACTTTTCATGTAATGGAAAGGCTATGAATTGGTGTGAGTCTGCCTCACCTGGTGGTAGCCGTTGTAGTCCATGTTTCCAGGTAAGGGGAAGCCAGGTGCTAGGTGCAGCTCTCCCTCCATCATCTCGGGCTTGATAAATTCCTCAAGGTAGGTCCGACACAGACGGCGGTCCCAGTCGTCCGTGATGTGACCACCATACATGATCTCGCCGAACAAGTAGCGCAGGTCATCATATGGCACCTGGTAATTAGAGTGGGGTTGCTGCTTTGCTAGAGAGTGGCTTGTGGTGTTTAGATTTCCATTTAAGATTACAAATAGGGGTCTTTGTAATCTATTGCCCAGAAATAAAATAAAAACATCTACCTTAGGATTGGCCTCCAAGTAGTTGTAGAGGACATTGATAGAAATGGTGAGGTCTCCAGTGTTAAAGGGGTAAGATCTGTTCCAGCCCTGAGGACCAAACTTTCTCCTCTCTGCCACCACTGCATGGAAGTAGCACAGGGCGAACAAAATGCTCTTAAACTCATTCTCCCGCGCACACATCTCCAGCGTGTCCTGGAACACAAAAAAACAAAGAGCATCCTAAACTGTACCGCTGCATTAACTGAGCCGCCGTGGCATGTTACAGGTAAACAGTAGTGGCAGGCAGCCCTGTAATCGTTTGTATTTCGTCAAATCCCCAGTGTTTCCCCACACTGACAGACAGAAAATGAGATGACTCGATGGCTATAAACTATGAGATTCCCTTTTAATTGTCACAAGTTGTCACGCACTTTCAGCCTCCAACCCTCTCCTGGGCTCATTATTCCAGACAAGCAAAAAAAGCATAGCTGTCAATGGCACTGTAATCTCTGGGGGGGAGACGGTTAAATGAGAATGCCAAAAACAACCATGTGATTAGAAAGGCTAAATTCTCTTTATTCCAGCATGTGTCATGGTGAGTGCCACGGTGAAGACCCTCTCAGTGCCCTGGGGCAGCTGACTCCTATTCATGACCTGTGGACTGGAGAGAAAAGGCATCCAGTGAGACTGCAGAGAGGACACACACATGCACATACGCTGAAAAACACACTTCAATATCTCTGAACTGACAGATGTGAAAGATTAGCATGAGGATACGCATGAGTATGAATTACCAGAAAAAATATGATTAACTGAACGATTAGCTTCAGCAAACAGGGAATTGAAAATCCTTTACAGCTTATTTCACATAGCTATTGTACAAATGTTTTCTTAGTAGAAACCTAAACCATTGTCCCAGACTTTAACTGTAGCCCTCCCAGACTCTATTGTGGATCAGCAGTAGAAAAGTGAAAAGGTCAAGAGGGAGGGAAGAAACTGTCATTTCTCTGGCTTAGTGCTGGCTTTAGCCACGTGGGTGGGCTATTACAGAGAGTTAGCCTAACATTGATTAGCTTTCACTGAGGACTGTCACAACCCGGCTCTGAGGCCAAATATGCACGAGACACAAGAGATGGTGGTAAAGTAAAGTATTTATTTTTAACTAAATAAAGAAGTAATTACCTTTGTGAAGTGTGTCAGTCAATAACATCAGTAATGTGAATGCGTGTGTGATGAAGTGTGGGGTGTCAGCGAAACCAAAGAACACCACAGCCAAAATATAACCGGCAGCTACTGGCAGAGCTCACTCCACGTAAGCCGGAGAAAGACCCAGGAGCAGCGCAACACTGGAGCAGGGCTTTATGCTCCAGGACCAGGTGCTCTGCATCAGGCAATCAGCCACGCCTGTGTACTGTGAGGGCCGTCACAGTACACATGACTGGAATATTGCCCCGTCCTTACCTCAATGGACCTCGCCGTGGGTCTGCATAAGGTAGGGCTCACAAGCACGTAGCGCTTATCAGGCAGATAGACATCGGAAAACTAAGGATCGCAGAAATGGACCGGGAGGAAGCTGAGCGCTCGGGTAATGGTGCAGAGGAAGATGCATTGGCAGCAAAGCACTGAGGTAATTGTAGGGCTGAGATGGAGAGGAGAAGTGATAAGGTGGAGAAAAAGGAGAGGCCACTGCAGCACACTGATCCATTCTAAATGTAGAAGCTGTAGAACGGCCAGGAACACATTGTCTGGACTCTCGTCAATAACAAACAAAAAGTGTCCGACAGACTTCATTGTGATCTCAGTCCTCATGTAACGTATCAATACCTCCCTGCAGAATGTAGCCACACACAGGTTTGATGACCTTCACATCTGTCCTCCCTGGGTCGGAGGCAATTCCACAGTGAGTGAAAGGTGACTCCCCCCCATCTGCTCGCTCCTACATTTCTGCAAATTGGCAACTTGATGAGAAATCTGGAGTGAAAATTGCCACATGTTGCCTCAGCTGCCACTCATGGCAAACATGAAAATAAGTTCTTCAAGTATCTGTAGCCCTTTCATTCTAAAGATTCATGAAATGGGCACTTTAAGTGCTAATCGATCACTTCTTAGAAAACAATGCATCTTCAGTTGTGACCTTGTGCTACATAGTGGGTGTAACTTAAGAGTCCAATGAATAAAACAATCACTGATTTTGCAACTATCCTTCCACAGAGGTCTATTAAATCAAGCTGGTTTATGACTAAGACTGAACAGATTTCAAAAGGAAATAGTCATGTTCAGGAAGTAATGCTATCTTTTGATGGGACCTTTACAATCAAAAAGCCACTTTCAGAGTGGTATGTAAATACATACTTCATATAATTTAGACTTGGAATGTTATTACGAATGACTTGTTGGCAGCATGTTACAGTTGTATCTGTCTGAGGTGAGGCTAGTTTTAAAGCTGCTTTAATAGATTGTTTTGGCCAGTTGGTAAATGGTTCTAGTTATTTACTTTATCATTGTCAGATGACATCCAGGAGTGACATCCAACCTCGAGGTGTATTACCTGCGTGAAGTTGTCCAGGGCCTTGTGTAGGTTGGCTTGCATACCAGTAGGCGGTTCATTGGTGATCTTGATGGAGTTCTCCAGAATGCCCTGTGGGATGATGTGGCCCTCAGGCGTGGAGGAGGGCTCTGCACTGACAAACACCCTGAAGTTATTGTGGCTTCCTTCTGCGTGCTGCTCCAGATGTTTCTCTAAAGAACCCAGCCAGCGAGCCACCAAGTGGATATTCTACAGGAAACAGGATCAGCAAGTAAAGGGTTAAGAAGGAAAATGGTATGTTATCGGCAGGCAACAGGCTAGTTGTGAGGCAAAATTAATTCTCCTCTGAGAGGCTAGAGAGCCTAATCTACACCCGGATAATGTTTTCTGTTGGATATCTGTGAAAGTCTGGGCTTTAATGGATAACACATAATAGCTTAATACGGTAGTTGATGCTGGAATTGGCCATATCATTTTTGTTTGTAATGACAACTAACAAAAAGGAGCAATTCAAATGTTGCATATTCTTCTCTCTTCACTGTGACTTTGATGTGGCACCAAATTAAATGGTACATAGCACTTGAAACCCATTTCTAGGTTGCTGACATTAAGCATCCATTCTCCGGCATAACTTCAGCCTGACTTTTCTGCACATTCATCTCTCAGTGCGGTGCGGGCAGTGGAGCTGACTTGTACTATCACACAAGCATGGATGAGCTCAATTTTCCATCTCAACTGTCCTGACACTTACAGGATATCCTGTGAATGATAAGGAGTCAGCCAACCCCCCCACATCTTACCATGCAGCACTGCCCATTCCCTAAATCTAATTACAGCACTAATAACTCCAGTCATTAATTCATAAGCCTCTTTACTTTCTCATTTCCCTTTGCTCTCCATATTTAATCTTTAAGCTAGCCTTCTTTGCAAGCGACGGGACATGTCAGGGAGAGGAACGTCAATTTTTAGGAGTCGTTGAAAAAAAAAAAAAAGAGAGAAAAGATTTACACTCTGTGCCGGAAGGAGCTCGAAGCTGAGAAGGGGATAAGTTAGTTTGCCTCTTAATACCTTAGAGAATAATGAATGGTATACAAATTAAAAGTCTCAATTCAAGTGCTTTTTCATCGAGTCAGTACAAGCCTTCCTCTTGGCATGTAAATAGTTTGGCAATAAAGAGAGCCAGCAGAGGAAGTCAGAGACTGCCTCAGAACTTGTCACTGTAATGAAACCATTCATCCTGTGGCTGCAGGGGGAGGAATGGAGAGAGAGAGAGACAGACCGGCCCACAGACAAACAAACAAGATAAAGCATCAGACACTATGTTATGGCTTTTTAATTAACTTTCAGGTGCAACATCGCTGTTTCCTCAATGTCTTCTTGACAAGGGCCTTCCAGCCCCTGTGATGACTGTATTGATACTACATCAAAGAGTCACCTATTTACATAATAATATAAAAGTTGAATCTAAAACCCATTAGATGACACCACTGGCAAGGTATCTGATGCATTGCTATCAAACACAACCTGAGGGAAAGGACAATGGCACATGGAGGTGCCTGTCATGCACGCACACACGCACACACACACTGGCTCGAGCAAATATAAACACACGCAGGTGCACGCACACAATTCTTTCTCACAAGCAGAAACACATTCGTCAAGGAGCAGCGCCGAAGACAGCTGCACAGCTGGGCTCCCGCTCTGAGGAGGCGGCCCTGCAGAGGAGAAGCAGTCAGACTCCAGACTGACGCAGGAACAAGGCCAACAGGACTGAGGGACAAACAGACTGCCAACACTCTGTAGGCTCTGACAGCAAGACACACTGCTGAATGAGTCCAGATTTGAAAATATATTCAAAAATACGCAGGACACAGTTTGTCATAAAAAATGGGAAAAAGCTTGCTGTGGTCTTACAATTCAAGTTATTTGCAATGTGTACAGCAAACGACATCTTCTGTCCCAGAACCCTCACATCGGAACACTCCCCCCAAACAAAACCTTTAATGGGAAATCGGTCATTATATAATGGCTGAAATTACGGCGGCCATAAGAGCTCAACACACTGCAAATTAGGGAAACACATTCAAAGTGAAAAAACACAAACACATGAAGGCAAGGCAAGGCAAGTATATTTGTATTGCACATTTCAACAACAAGGTAATTCAAAGTGCTTCACATAAAACCATTAAAAGCATCAAAACATAAGGCAAAAGAAAAGGAGATTTAAAAACAATTAAGAACATTCATTAAAACATTAAAAAACAGTACAAGAAATAAAATGCAGTAGTAAAATGCAGAAATGCAGGAAATTGATTAATATATTAATTGAATGCGGTTTAATTAAAGGCAGCAGCAAACAGAAAAGTCTTCAATCTTGATTTAAATGAGCTGAGGGTCTCAGCAGACCTGCAGCTTTCTGGGACTTTGTTCCAGATATGTGGAGCAGAAAAACTGAACGCTGCTTCTCCATGTTTAGTTCTGACTCTGGGAACAGAAAGTAGACCGGTCCCAGACGACCTGAGGGGTCGGGATGGTTCATAAGGTAGCAGCAGATCAGAGATGTATTTTGGCCCTAAACCATTCAGTGCTTTGTAAACCAACAGCAGGATTTTAAAGTCAATTCTTTGTTGGACAGGAAGCCAGTGCAAAGACCTCAGAACTGGAGTGATATGATCCACCCTCCTGGTCTTAGTGAGGACTCGAGCTGCAGCGTTCTGAATCAGCTGCAGCTTTCTGACGGACTTTTTACAGAGACCTGTAAACACACCATTACAGTAGTCCAGTCTGCTGAAGATAAATGCGTGGACAAGTTTTTCCAAATCCTGTTGAGACATAAGTCCTCTAATCCTTGATATATTCTTCAGGTGATAGTAGGCTGATTTTGTAATTGTCTTGATATGGCTGTTCAGGTTGAGATCTTTGGTACCAAAAACAATTACTTCTGTTTTATCTTTGTTTAATTGAAGAAAATTCTGGCACATCCAGTTGTTGATTTGTTCAATGCAGTTACCCAGCCCTTGTATGGGATTATAGTCCCCTGGTGACATAGTTATGTAGATTTGTGTGTCGAGAACACCTTCACCAATGGACAACACATGCACAGCATTTAGAAACAACACAACAGCACATAACAGAAACTGTTTCCAGGGGACACTTTAAAGTAATGCACACAGCTGAAATCAACCTTCTGTTAGCCTTTTGCTTCTTATTAGCCTGCACAGATACAATAAGAGTAGTGAAACTGCTTTAAGGAATAGCCCAATGCTCTGTGTGAGTGTAGCAGAGAGACAGAGACAGAGAGAGAGACATAGAGAGGGACAGAAAGAGAGACAGATAGAGAGAGAGAGAGAGAGAGAGAAGGAGAGAGCAGACAGTTGTTGGCGATGTGAGCAGAGTTGAAATTAGAAACTCCAAGGGTTTATTTTGGTAAGAGATGTCCCATCACTGACCTTAAAATGATGCTACGTGTCCCAAAAACACGAATCCTTACAAACAAAGTTGAAATAGTTGAAGCACAGTGTAGGCTCAGGCAGATTGGCCTGGTCTTTTTCATTCATGCTGCATGACTACTGACTCATTTACCAGCTGTGTGGCTGGTAGCTGACACTCATGCCAATGGTGTTATGCTGCTGCAGCTCTCTGTCACTACTCCAACCGACTTCTATTCATTCTCTTGTCCGCTCTCGTTTTTTTTTTGGCTGGCTTATACCAACTGTCCTGTCATTGTAACCCATGTCCTGTCTTTCCCTCCATCCCTGCCCACCTGCTTACTGGTTCCCATCATCAGCCCTGCAGTACATCTACCAGCTCATTTTCACTCATTCTCTGCCACATTGTCGATTGTGCTTTGGCCTTACCACTATTCTTTTCCTGTCTGCCTGACCTAGCTTGCATGATCCTAGCCTGACCCTTGGACTCCAGCCTGACCTCTTTTCAGAAAGGTTCACCTGATTTTTTACCACAAGTAAAGGAGATCTTATAAAGTACTTGCTTGTCTCTAAGTCATGCATATGGATTCAAACTTGGTTTTCTACTGAGCCTCTAAACTCCCTCCATCATCCTGACCTTTTTATGGGATATACATTTGTACAATTCCTTGACATATGTGTCTCTGACTTAACATAACGTTTTTGTGTTGATGAACATTGAGGATACCAGCAGAAGAAAACTATAAAACTGGAATTTAAATAGTGGAAAAATAATTCTGGAACCAGCGGCTTCTCCCATTTTATATATGCCATTATAATGACGATCAAATGTAGCTTAATAGGATTTACTCACTCTCTGCAAGACAATTTACTTCACGCTAATTTCTTAAAGGCAGAATGAGTGTGTTTTGTTCGACTGCGGTTTGTAAACACAATATTCAAAGTTGTCCCCAGCTCAAGAAGCATCCCCCCCCGCCATGGGTGCCAGAGTGGAGCAAAAGTTTGAGCCAACACCAGATTTTGTCTCGTTTTAGAACAAACTTTGTCCGCTTGGCTTTTCGCCTATAGCTATATTTGAATTTTTTTGGTACTATCTTCTATTTTTGTTGCTTTCTCTTGGATGTGTGCTTACGTTTTAGGGGTTAATGGCCAGAAAATCACCTGAAATCAGTAGAATAAGAAAATCCAAGCAGAAGGCGGGGTCTCTGCAGATACAGACACCACCACACACGTTTAGTGTTGTTCAATTTAAACCTTGCCATCCCCGTCGTCTAAGAAAGGGTCATCGATAAGTAAATGGAAAATGGACTTGTACTTGTATAGATTCTGAGCACTCAAAGCGCCATAACACGACATGTCTCTCACCCATTCATACACTGATGTCATGGGCCACCATGCAAGGAGCCACCGGCCCATCAGGAATCTAACTAATCATTCATACCACATTCATACACCATAGGCACACCCAAGGACACATCAACATGGACTAGCGGAGCCAGGGATCGAACCGTCGATCCTCTGATTGAAGGACGACCCGCTCTACTACTGAGCCATATATGTAAAATCTAAACAAATGCAGTTCTTGCTCAAGTTCCAAAAGAATACCAAAGCTAACTAGTTCTTTCCTCTGCCGGGTTCAGACTACACTACTATTTTGTCTGGTAAAATAGTCACAGCATCAGGCAATAATAGAGGAATACATTTTTGCCGTGACTCAGAGACATGACAATCTACATGTTGCTCCCTGACCAATCATAGTTCCCCATCTTTCACGACCATCATGATGTCATCGGGAAGGAGATGCTACTGTACTTTTGGGAACAAGAATGTAAACTAACAAAGTTGGGCGAAGCGATGTGTAAGATATTGACTGTCTTATGCTGCGTTCACACCGGTCGCGTTGATTTTTTGACGCGCGTCGAGATTACATACAAAGTCTATGCACAGACGCGATGAGACTGGCGCGCCGCGATTTTGCGATGGCGCTGCACGTTGGACGCGTTATTGCAGTGCGGTGGACGCGGTGGAGGCGTTGGACGCCGCAAAATCGCCAACGCGCGAGTTGAAATTTTTCAACTTCAGCGACATAATCGCGTGACGCTGTGGCGCGATAGCCTATCAGCGTTGAGTTGCTCCCCCTGTCGTCACTGGCTTCCTGCCGTTGTTGAATCAGGAAATAAATCCTGTCGCCGTCTGTGTTCACCCAGAGCGCTACGATACCTCATATCAATAGAGACCGGACCAAACTATGTGTATGCATGTGTGTGTGTAAACCATACGGTACAAACAATGAATAGACGCTGCCGTATTTACGTCTACGTGACGTTATTGAGTGCTGGTGGAGCTGCTACGATGTTGGCATAGCCTAGCACCGATCCATCAGAGCTCCATTGAGAAGACCAGTAACCTACAAATCGGCATCATTACGTAGTTATTTCCGGGTCCCTTTTTGTCGGAGAAGACAAGTACAAATCGGCATCATTACGTAGTTATTTCGGAGTCCCTTTTTGTCGGAGAAGACAAGTACAAATCGGCATCATTACGTAGTTATTTCGGAGTCCCTTTTTGTCGGAGAAGACAAGTACAAATCGGCATCATTACGTAGTTATTTCCGAGTCCCTTTTTGTCGGCGAAGACAAGTACAAATCGGCATCATTATGTAGTTATTTCGGAGTCCCTTTTTGTCGGTTTATTGCCGTTGAATCACAGCCAAATCAGTTTATTTTGTGTTCCTACAGCTGTAGTAAACAGCGACCGGTGGCTTGCTAGACACAGTGAATACAGCTCGATACAATCCACGGAGCTCCTCTGAACAATATTATGAACCAGACATGACGGCGTTTGGCATTCCGATGTTTGAGGGACTTCCACAACACGTACAAAGCAGCAATTGTCCTTATTCCTTTCACGGTTGACAGCGGAAATAAATGGCGGCCAGATGGAGGCTTCCAGGATGATAAACCACGCCCCCTCTCCGGCGCTACGAGATTTTGCGGCGTCTGGTGTGAACACGACCGGCGGCGCGTTGGACGCGATTGTGCAGTGCGTTGGACGCTTTTTTGCAGTGCGTCAAAAAATCAACGCGACCGGTGTGAACACGGCATTAAGCTGGTAAATCTCCAAAACAGGAAAAGGAGCTCCTCGGTAGGCGAATGGTTACAGCACCTGCCACATAACCGCAACATTCCCAGTTCCTGATATCATTCCGAAGTAAAGTCACATTGTCTCTCTTGATTTCTCTGCTATTTGCACTTCTTTCTGCCAGCGGATACAAATGGGGAGGCTTTAGCAGTAAATGTGCAAAGAGGCTGGTGAGTCTAGGCCACGCGATTCCCACTGCCTGGCCCATGTGGGATATTCAACTCCAATCTGCCCGATTGATTGCCTCTCCACCCCCTCCTCCCTCCCAATGTGCTGCTGCTGCTTTCAAAGTTTCTGCATCTCTGTCTCCGAGGTCCATCTGAGCAGGAGCTACTGTTCTGCAGTGTAATTACCCGTCAGTGAGGGGGAACCTGCTATTGACCCAGCGCTCCGCTGATCGAGCCGGGCCTGGCAGCGGAGAGTAAAGGTAGACTGAGAGACGAGGGCGGAGGGGCGTGTATGTGTGTGGATTGGTAGGTGGATAGCTGCAACGAGAAGGTGAGGAAGGGAGGGAGAAATAGCAGGTTAGCAAGAAAGGTGGGAGGACGTGACAATGTGTTATGAAGAACTGAGACTTACGTATGAAAGTGATGTCGAAATGAGAGGGTGGGAAGAGGAATAGAAGCCAGTAGATAGAGCATTATATGAGAAGGAGATACGAGACACGAGAATATGACACCTCCCCTCCCCCCGTTTTCCTCTCCCTCCCTGGCAAACAGACAGCTGATGATAAAGCGAGTGGGAGGTTGGTTGCCAGGGGGACAAGGCCTTTTTAAGCCGATCGATTGAGATTCCTATGCAAAGGTAATTAAGCAACTGCTTGTCTTTGCTATCCTGGATCTGGAGCAGAGAGTGATGGCATCCCAATCGTTTTTTTGGTGGGGAATTTCTACCAGCCGTGGGAATTAGATGAAAAGGGTGTTCCGCAGTGGCCGGTGTGCGGTTCATATCTGTCGATACATCCCATTAGAATTCCACGAAGGTTTTCACTTAAAATGTAAACGCTGGCTTTGCCCTCCAGATAGGAGGAGAACAGACACCACATAGATATTGTACTGTATAATGCCCTTTCAGTTCGGAAATTTCCGCAGAAAATTAAATTCACTTTTCCATGCAGACAAACCTGGGAGGAAAGTAATCATCCCATGGAGTGTGCCATGAAAAACAATGTGATTCTATACCGCATTCACAACATGACCAGATAAAACAAATGCCATCTAAAACCACTGCTTGAATGGAAAATCCTCGACACAAAATGAACCCTGTATTCATTCTGCTAACTGTGTTTTTTTTTTGTCAATGTCTGTATAACAAATTTCCATTGCAACCTTACCATATTTAAAAATTGGCACCTTTTGCCCGAGGTGTATGGGACAATGGACACTGAATGGACAATTCAGTGAGAGCCAGAACGTTTAACAATCATACACATCACAAATTCCTGTTAGTGTTCAAATAACTATAATTGGATCTACTCAATATGAATGTTCTCCTGAAAACAAATTAGGTAGTGTTATAGGGCTCTTTGTGGATGGTGGATTTATGTGAGGAGAGTAAAATACACAGCAATATTTATTGTGCATTATACTTCATGTGAGCAATTTCTGACTGTGTTTGTATGGTGTATGTGTATGGTTATACTGTACCTGTAATATCACCCAGTGGCCGTTTCTAGCTGCCAAATCGAGGGCTTGTTCTGCTATAACCTCCTGACCCTGACCCAAAGAAACATTGTGGAAGTTCTTGTTGTCAAATGTGAAACCCAGCCTCTTCCCTGAAAGAAAACACAAAAGTAACATTTCAAACAAAAATACTTCTGACGCATTGTTGAACTCATAGTCTTCTAATTGTGGTCTGACATTTTAGAAAATGTGCTTATTTTAGATGAGCGATGAGAATAAGATGAGAAGATCAATGTAATTATTTTGTTAGCAGCACTCACATGAAAAATCGGGGTGGGACAAAATATCGAGACGGGAATATAATTAAATCCACTTGCAATCCGTTGTCGATACACTGGCTCCAAATATCGTTATTTGAATAAAAAGTGAAGGTGCCCCTAACGGCCGTGTTGGGACGGATGAAAATAAAGCTAGTTAGCTACAATAGCATCTTTAGCACAGAGGTTGAGTGGCTACTCCAAGCCTAGAACCTTTTGAATCGAGGAGAGTCCAACTCTTGGTCCACACACCACACTAAACCAGGCGGCCTCGCACATTGTTTGTTTGAATTGAAAACCTTATGAAGGAGATGCTAATTTAGATTAGAAAGAGTTTGGTGAGGCATAGCGGTACCCTTCCTTAAACATGTGAACTCCAGAACTGTTCGGCCTTATGACAGTTTGTGGTTATTTTACATTAGAGTGATGGCACATATGGACGTAGACAGGTTGCAGTCAGTCTGAGTGTGTTCAAGAGGCACTTAGCTAATGTTCTATGCACTTTGTTGTATATTGTTTCATCTCAGTTGTCAATTTCTGTGAAACCGACATTTCTCTAAAAGTCACAGTCTGCGTTTATCATCATAAACAGCAGATGGTCAATGACTTGAGATTTAAGTCAAACAACACAATTATTTTGGACAGTTTCATTAAAACTGCAACCTGGAACCTGGTAGTTAGGGAGGTTTGGTCTCAGGGATATTGGTCCCCTGTAGAGCATACAAAACCACATCATATATCTAATGAAAATCCAATTGTAGCCTATTACCCATGAGAAACCCAATAGTCACAGCTATAATAGAAAAGCCCCTCTTTGTGGTTCAGTGTAGTGGGGCTGCTGCTACCCATCATCAGCATGCAGCACTGATTGGTTCATTTTAGCTTTGATGTGATTGACTCCACTTAAAGTGAGAGTGTTCATAATCCATAATCACACACCTTACAGGCAGTTCCAGTAGGACTGCTCCTTATTATCCCATTATGAGAGGATCGTAGATTTCACTTGGGCCAAAAGTCCGGCGATGGCTCATTTAACCACCTGCTGCTGCCTGAGATCCAAGTCTTTGTAAACTTGCGGCATCTAAAATTTGCAATGACTGCATTTGACAGTCATGCTGAAATAAATATGTGGTATGTATTAATTTGGTTAAAAGCGACGATTGAGCAGAAACAGAAACCCAAGAAAGTCAATCGAAACCGTGAATTAATAACAAATGCAAAAACACTGAAATTTGAAAATGTATGGGGACTCCCTTATAGTAGAAACACTGTTGAAATCTCTTTGTTCCAGTAAACTGATATAATCCCTGCAATCTGAATATTTCATGGAGCTGACTTCAAATACCCACTGACTGAATTATTTGGCAGCAGATTCAGAAGTGCCAGGCGGTGATGGTGCCCTGTTCCAGGTCAGTAAAAAAGCTTCAACTTTTGGCATATTTGTGGTCAAAAACAAAAACAGCGTGTCCTGCTGCTTCCCGCATTATTCATACATAACCCTAACCCTAAACCAACGACATTTATTTTCTGCTGCCCCTAATACACCAGTGGTGTCGTCTCATATATTTGTGACCTTTAGTATAATCCCTTCAATCTATCCAGAGCCTGTTGTGCATTGGCAGTGATGGCTAATATCACAGAAGAGACACAACAGATGTGTTGGGATGACTGCTGTTCTGACTGCAGTAGGAAATCAAGTGGAAATCATGCATGCAGGTCTGCCTTCACTTCACTTCAATAGGCTATTCCACGAAAAGCCTGCATGTTCCCACGACATGAAGAAAGTACAGATAAATTGGCGATATGTATGCTCTGATAAAAGTCCAGAGGCTGAATTTGACGGCTTATTAAACATAAAACAAGCGAGAGCATTACCATGTTTCTCCACATCCTTCAAAGGGTCAACTCCAGGAGAGAGGATGAAGAACATGGGTGTGGCTGGACCCGACTCTTCAAAGGAGACTGCGAAGTCCAGTGATCTGCCAATCACGTACTTGCTTCCCAGTTTCTCCTCTACAAAGTCTCTGCGGGGAGAATATGACTCAGTTCTCCTCAACACTTTTTTATTAGCTTTGAGCGACAAGCTCAATGAGTTGAAGAGTGGGAATCTTCTGTAGTGCATTGCATTAGATAGACAGCTGCTTACAGAACTGAACATGAACTCTTGTCACGACTGGGTTGTCAGTGGGTCATTTCAACCTCTCTGGAAGAAATCCTCAAGCCTTTAAAACATTATGGCTTTCTTACTGTTGTTCCTGCTGCATCTGCCTGTAAATCCATTTGTATAAACTAGTTAATTTCCAGCAGTCTACTATGTTCAACAGCTAGCCTCTAACTTAATCTGTTGTTTGGTGCTGAGCAGGTAGTGTGCAGAGGGTTCATCAGAGCGTTTTGGTTGAACAGCTTCCTGTCGTGGGTCTGTACAGGGATAATGAGAGCCATGAGAGTGAACCAAAACGGTAAAGTTGGGAGTCGTAAAACTAAAATAATGTGCTGAAAGATTCCAAATGCTCTGAAGAGCTGAGGAAGATGTAGAGTGTGGTTATTACTCACGTCGTTATTATATCAGCTATTCTATATAAACATTTTGATTAGTGTAACTTCAATATTAGTTCTCCAACAGTTAAAAGTATGAAGTGAAATGTTTTGCTCCCATTGCTTTATTTATCTCTTTTGGTTCCATATTCAAATAAGATATCAAAGTAGAGATTGCATGTTAATACCAGGTGAAAATGGGATCTATGTTTGGGATGATGACGAGTCTAGACATCAGGTTGAGGGCTAATGATAAGGCTCATCAATTGTGATTTTTAGCTCTGTAATTTAGCTTTACTCAGCAATGGACAAACATACAGTAGCAGCAGTGAGCACAGGTGCCCTGTCAATGCAAACTATAAGCCAAAGGTTAAGATGTTTAACCGTTACCCTTTCACCAAGCAGCACAGGTCCTTTCACAGATTACAGAGCGAGCTATGCCTCCACCTCTCACCTGACAGCGTACGTCATGCGGTCAGGCCTCAGGGCCCTCATCATGCACAGTCTCTGGAGAGAGGTTTTGTTCTTCCAATCCTGTGGAAATTTCTCTTTTTCTGGACACTCAGACTCCACAAACTTCTTCCAGCGTTTGGCTGAGCCCTCAATTTCTCGGTCCAGGTTCCTGAACTCTTCCATGGAGCACAGGGACTGGTGGTTGGGGAAAGAAAGATGATTCAGAAAAACATCTGTATTTTTAAAAGCGCTGCTCCTCTGTGATCAGTGAGGCACATTTAACAGTTTGACCACTTCAGTAATGTTTCACAATACACAGCAAAATGACAAACTTTGTTTGCAAAACTCTGTAGAAAGACAAAAAGGAATTATTGTCTTTCCTTACGCCAATATAAATACTATTTATTCAAACACAAATGCTGAGTAAACACGATCCCTGTCATAACGGGACGGGGGGACGGCGGGGGACTGAATATGCATCCATTGCAGAACCAATAGGGGCTTCATTGTGATGCCCGAGCTGACAGACACCTTATCTCATCTGTGGAGAACGGCAGACTCACGCAGTGCAGCCTCCAGCAGGTGCACACACTGACAAGTATAGACACACACTGTGTGTGCACACTGTCTACCTGTACGGTATATACTAGGAGCAGGGTCCTGAAACCCTCCAACACAGAGTACAAGTAGTCCTGGAATCCATAAAATCTGCTTTTCTGCAAATGCTCACCACTGGGCATGAGGTGATGAGTTAGAGTGAGACGAAGTGGCACAGCACACAGTCCATCACTTCAACTCAGTTTGTGTAATTACCACAGGAGGTTGGCAAACTCTGAGCCCCAGTGAGAGGAGAATACACTGGGTCTCATGGGATTCATGCTCTGCTACTATCAAGAGGGCCAAACAATCAGGATCTGACCCGCCTTTAAAGCTTTCCAACTGATTATGTTTCCAATTGCGATCAGAAAATCAGGTGACAGAATTTGATTAGCAGGGCCTTAAACATCCACAGTGGGTTGAGTGCAGTTGGAGAAAGCCGTCTCCAAACCCTCAGAGGGGTTTACGTTAAGTTAATATTCTAGGCTGTACGGACTGAAAAATTCATGAGCATGGGCAACTAAAAAACCATGCTGCCGTTAGGGTTTAGTTATCCGCTAAACTGATCTGACAAGAGAAGGAACCTCTGCTGCTTGACGTCCACAGGGCTGCACGGCCAGACGTCTATTCTTGAAGATGAAATACTGTTATGCAGAGTTCTTCTGGTGCCCTTTCAATGTTAAAAGGCATGGGGTCACAGAGCAAAGCCGAGCTCAGAGAATCACATGCTGACACAGTAGAGATATGTGTGAAACAGAAAACTTTAGGTTGCTTGTGTAACCCCGGTTCTCTGAGTAGAACGATTGAGTGTCTCACATTGGGAACGCCTACGGCGTGACCTCAACCGGAGCTCCTATCTCATTCTGCCAGCCAGGATTGGCTAGAACAGTGGTTCTCAACTGGTCTCGCTGCGGGACCCACCATCACCCCTTAATGACAAGCCGCGACCCATATTTTCAACTTCAAATTTCCTACTACTACGACAATCAGTCATAGTGTAGGGAGCTCTCTTGTGCAGAGAAATTGTTCCTGTCAGTCCCCTGTCCCATACATGTTTCACGTAAACGAGTAAAACTCCTTTGTTTGTTATGTCTGTAGATTCGTCCATTTGTAATGCTAAATGACCACTTGCCTAAATTCGAGCTGTGGTCTGTTGTTTGATGTCATCCGACATGTCTTTTTTTCGCCTACTTATAGTGTCATTTGACAGAGGTATAGTTTTCAGTTTATCTGCTGCGGATTGATCCAACAAATTCCGCTTTTAACGGCTTCATGCTTTCTTATACCAGAACCTCGCTGCACAAAACACACTGAGGTTTTTGCCCTCTTTTGTCCTCAATGTAAGAAAATCCATATCTCATGGAGTCGTTGTTGTACTTGCATTTTACCATGCTTAATTAGCATATGACAACAAACTTTGTGGGTGTTCTTCAATAGGTACCAGGGGTATTCAAGTAAATTTCCAAAAGGTCCAGATTGAGAAAATCTCCTCGTGCAAAGATCCGGAACATTACAGTAATATCTAACTTGCACTATTTAGTGCCATTTATATATATATATATATATATATATAAATATATATATAAGTCTAGTCTAGTAAACAACTGTCAAATCAAACTCGAGAAAGCATTTCCTGCTGAAAATGCGTTGGAATGCTGAAAACTGAAATTAATCGCAAAAACATTGCTGAAAATAGATATCCAATTCAAAAACAAATTGCAAAAAGTTTAACAAAAAAGCCTAATTTTGAGCTTCTACAATACAGTTAATCCATGGGGCTTTTATTTTGAAAGGGTGGTGCTGGGTGGGGGAGAGGGGGAGAGGAGACATAATCATAATGTCTGACACACATAAACAGAGGTTATTAAATGACAGGCTTCATCACAAGCATTTCAATTATAATTCACTCTCTGGGGCTTTTATTTTGAAATGGGATGTGGGGTGTGGGGGAGAAGGGGAGAGGAGACAGAATCATAATGTTAGATAAACACAAACCGGTTATTAAATGACAGGCTCATCGCAAGCATTTCAGTTAGGATTCATTCTGTGGGGCTTTTATTTTAAAATGCCGTGTGTGTGTGTGTGTGTATGGGGGGGCGGGGGGGGGGGGGTGGAGGAGGGGGGAAAGACCTCTAAAGATCCCTAAGACCTGAATGACTATGAGAGAGAGACACACAGAGAGAGAGAGGGAGAGGAGTGTGTGTGCGCGTGTGTCTGTGAGTCTGTGTGTTTATTAACATCACTAATTGGCTCAATCGCGAACACCTGTGTGCCTGAAGCCATTTCATGGAGATAAAACAGGGAAACACCTCTCAAACAAATCATCAAAACTCCCATAACCGTAGCTCCTATTGCTCCGATATTAATAATTGAGAGGAAGGATGACTTGAGAAACAGATCTTGTAAAAATTGTGTCTGTAGTGTAAAAAATGTGGCTTAACTGGCGATCTAGAAATGGGGTACCGTGTTCTGTGGAAGATGTTTTTGAAGCAAAATTTAACATTGGTCTTTATGGAGCAGAAAGTTGGTTTTCCTCTCAATTAACGGCTTCTGTGTCAAATGTGGAAATCTGTGGGATTCCACAGTAATTTTTCTACGACAAGGATAAGATTAGCTACTTCTACATCCAGAAATTATGCGTGAAGATTGTGGACACAGTGGCAAAATACAAATTTTTTTTTCACAAGAATCTCAAGCTGCTCTTCACTCTAGCGGTGACATCACGCACTCTAAGCTGCGCAATACACACCCATTATAAAGTCAGAAAAGGGCTGAAAAATCATAAAAGTTAAATTGCTGCAGTTCAAAAAGTTTAAAAGACATCAAAAAGCTGAATCACGTGGCAATAGCTAAGGGTTTTCTCAACATTGTAAAGTTGAAATGGTGTCTGTAGCTGAAAGTATGAGGAAGTTGAAGGATTTGAAAGTTGAAGAAGTTTAAGAGGATTTGAAAATATTCTCCATAGAGATCCCATTGAAAATAAAAAGCTTAATAATTCAAAAAGTTTAAAGGTTAGAAATATGAGAAGTCATAGCACCCCTCTGGTGAAAGAGCTGAACATTTTAATAGTTGAACGGTTTCTGCAGCTTAAAATATGAAGGCGAAGAAGAGGTGGGACGGAAGAAATAGAAGTTGAATAAAGATTCGAAGAACAATAGTTGGAATGCTTAACAGCATTCCAACAATTACAAGTAAAAGCCATGACCTAAAAAGTAACTTGCATTTAATTTTAGTGGGAACAGTGTTGTTGGTTGACAGCATTCCAACAATAAAGAAAGTACACATCAATTCTATTTTAACAATTATTATTCTCAGTTTTCAAATTTAACTGGATGGATTATAAATAATACATAGAAATCCATAAATATAAGTTCTTCTCATTTCAAGTAAAATAATGGCTGGATTATAGAATAAATTACATAAAGAAAGCTTTTCAAAAATGTGCATCTTAGAATACTTAGATACTATATTTTTCTCATCTTCTAAAAAGAGGAATTAGTGAGTATGGACTTTAACTGTGGTTATTAAACCACTTGTTTCAGCTCTATTCTCTCTGTTAACATCATTGTGGAACAGTGAATTAATATGTTGAGATTCTGATTATACTGGGCTCTTGAGTTTATTTTCTGTGTCTTCATTTCAGATGTGAATGGGTACATATGCTCCATATGAGACATAATTTAAGCCGCCCGTGGAATGAATTCACTTATACAAGTCTGTCCAGTCTTGGACATAGACCTCTCTGGCCATTTTTCTCTTCTGGAGGAAGTTCTGTCATTTTGACTTCCATTCCACAACATTATAATTGTCCTGCTCTGCTATCTATATCCTCGTCTCTCCCCAGTGTGTGTACATCTTACTCGAGTCAGGAAACTTGTCAGAATACTCATATTTGATTGGCTGAGCTGCGTCACGTGATGTGATTTACAACACATTTGTTCAGCACCGCTGAACAAGTGCCGTAAATGCTGTATAAGCTGCGCCGGTTAAAATAGAAGCGCTACATCAAAATTTAATAATTCTCAATTATTGATCGGTTTTAGGTCCTGGGTCCGGAAACAACTGCGGTCCGTCAGTTAGTGACCCCTGTTCTATACTGTGAAATGGCGGGTGTCTATTAGCATTACAAGGCATTAATGCCAAATACTGTTAAGGAGTGTGAATAACTCCGCTGCATAAAAAATCCCCTTCAAAATAATAGCACAAGATTTTTTATTTTTTTCAGGCAAAGGCCCGCGACCCACTGAAAACTGGTCTGCGACCCACTTGTTGAGAATCACTGGGCTTGAACCAAGAGCATCAGTGTCAAGGAGGGTGAAGACCCTCCCTCTATAAAGGGCTTGACACTACGCTGCCAGTTATCCAAAAACCTCTTCTCGCTACGAGCAGAAGTCCCAAACTTTCTCTCTAGAACTAACTGTCTTTCCGGAATCTAGCTACACTGTCCATTGACACTACACTGCCAGTCATTCAAAAAACACTCACCTTGTCCTCACTACCAATGAGCAGGGTGGGTGGTCTGGTGAGACACTCATTCAAGATTTCTTAAGAACAATCACTACGGTAATGTGTCACTAGAAGCCTGTCAGTCCAACGAGGGGATACACAGCACCAGTATGTTACAGTGGGAACATCCTCCATGCTGTGCAGCCAATGCAGCAGTCCATCACCCATGCTGGGTGAGCAGATATATTATATATATCCCACAATTTAGTTCGGCCATAGGCAGTTGTATAGCAGCTAAAAAGGCTTTTCAAATTTGTATGATATAACTTGTGCTCATTCAAAGACAGTGTGACAAAATGCTGAATGTATTGTTATTTTTTTCTTTACACACTCCTCTCCCCACTCCTCAACGGTACCACAATTGATATCTTCTGGGTCCAGGCTACAAGGCTAATGACACCAATGACTCTCTCCAGGAAAAGTCGGGGCCCTGTATGCAGCTAGCCGTTTCAATTCCTGTCCTGCAAGTTTATAGAAATAGAAAGGTGAGGCTGCGAAGAAACAATAGTAAACATGCTAACTTATCAAACTTAGCATACATTCCTCGTCAGCCTGTCCAAATAAATTGGGCAAAGAAAGCTTTAACCACATTAAACCTAGCTTTATTAAATGTCAGGTCTCTGTCAGGAAAAACATTTTTAATCAATGATTTTATTGTTAGGCACAAACTGGACATTTTGTTTTTAACTGAAACTTGGTTAAATCAAGATAACAGTGCAGCTGTTCTTATTGAATCAACACCTCCCAACTTCAGTTTCATGAGCGAAACAAGAGCACATAAGAAAGGAGGTGGAGTTGCTCTTAATTCCTCTCAAGCTTTATTCCTAAACATTTACAGACCGCCTAAATACTGTGCAACCTTCTTTGATGAGTTTACTGAACTGCTGTCTGTAATCTGTATTGATTTTGACTGTGTTGTTATTGTTGGTGATTTTAATATCCATGTTGATAATCCCCAGGACAGAGAGTCTATAGAACTATGTGGTGTCCTTGATAACTATGATCTGACTCAGCATGTGACAGGACCCACCCACAACAGGGGGTACACTCTGAACCTAATCATCACCAAAGGTGTAAACATTTCCAAGGTTGCTGTGACTGATGTTGCACTCTCTGATCATTTCTGTGTTTTCTTTGAGAGTGCAATCTCCTTGCACACAAATGTCCAAACCAAGGTTGTGACAAAGCGTTACATCTCTGAAAACACCAGTGAAGTATTTATTCAGAAGTTCTCCTCCACACCAGCCCTCTCTTGCCTCTCAGTCAATGAGCTTGTAGATGGCTTCAATTTTAAAGTTAAAAATATTATTGATGCCATTGCACCCACTAAAGTGAAGGTCGTCTTGGGTAAGCAAAGATCTCCTTGGAGAAATGCTACGTTGGTCAAAATGGAGAAACGAGAGTGTCGGAAAGCTGAGCGCAGGTGGCTAAAAACGAATCTCCAGGTTCACTGTGACATCTATAAAGAGAGACTTCGCAAATATAATTTGGAACTTAGAAATGCAAGGCAGTCATTCTTCTCTGACATCATAACCAAAAACAAGAACAATACACGCGCCTTATTTGCTACTGTCGACAGGCTAACAAACCCTCCAGTGTCGGTAGCTGCTGAACTCCAATCCACCTGGGCATGCAATCAATTTACCTCCTTTTTTACTGACAAAATTCAGAAAATTAGACGAGCAGTCAGTGCCTCCACATCAACCACAGGATATGTGTTGTCCCGATCTCTGAATAACATCCATTCAAATATCATGACACAATTTCATTCAATCGACCGTAGAAGCCTAGAAGACATTATACAACATCTGAAGTCATCCTCCTGCTGCTTGGATATTCTACCAACACACTTTTTCAAAAATATTTCAAACTGCATGACCACTGATCTTTTACAAATTGTAAACACATCCCTTCTCTCAGGTGTCTTCCCACAAGCCATAAAAACTGCAGTCATTAAACCACTCCTAAAGAAGGTTAGTTTAGACTCCGCAACGATGAAAATTTATAGGCCAATATCAAACCTCCCATTTTTGAGTAAAATAATTGAAAAAGCGGTTTTCCAACAGCTGACCAACTTCTTGACCGTAAATAACTGCTTTGATGTTTTCTAGTCAGGCTTTCGACAGCACCACAGCACTGAAACTGCTCTTGTTAAGGTTTTCAACGACATCCACTTAAACATAGACAATGGCAGAAGTTCAGTCTTAGTCTTACTAGATCTCAGTGCTGCATTCGACACGGTCGACCATGCCATACTCCTAGAAAGACTAAAAATCTGGGTGGGACTCTCTGGCACAGGACTTAACTGGTTTGAATCCTACTTGAAGGGCCGAGAATACTTTGTGTCTGTGGCTCATTACACATCGGAGCTGACTAAAATGACATGTGGTGTTCCCCAAGGTTCAATACTGGGTCCTCTTCTGTTCAACATCTACATGCTTCCACTAGCTCAGATTATGGAAAACAACAAAGTGTGTTATCATAATTATGCAGACGACACACAAATCTACATAACTATGTCACCAGGGAACCATAATCCCATACAAGGGCTGGGTAACTGCATTGAACAAATCAACAACTGGATGTGCCAGAATTTTCTTCAATTAAACAAAGATAAAACTGAAGTAATTGTTTTTGGTACCAAGGACGAACAATTGAAAATCATCGCTCAGCTTCAATCACTGATGTTAAAACCCACAAACCAAGCCAGAAATCTAGGTGTAGTTATGGATTCAGACCTCAACCTGAACAGCCATATCAAGACAATTACAAAATCAGCCTACTATCACCTGAAGAATATATCAAGGATTAGAGGACTTATGTCTCAACAGGATTTGGAAAAACTTGTCCACGCATTTATCTTCAGCAGACTGGACTACTGTAACGGTGTGTTTACAGGTCTCTGTAAAAAGTCCATCAGAAAGCTGCAGCTGATTCAGAACGCTGCAGCTCGAGTCCTCACTAAGACCAGGAGGGTGGATCACATCACTCCAGTTCTGAGGTCTTTGCACTGGCTTCCTGTCCAACAAAGAATTGACTTTAAAATCCTGCTGTCGGTTTACAAAGCACTGAATGGTTTCGGGCCAAAATACATCTCTGATCTGCTGCTACCTTATGAACCATCCCGACCCCTCAGGTCGTCTGGGACCGGTCTACTTTCTGTTCCCAGAGTCAGAACTAAACATGGAGAAGCAGCGTTCAGTTTTTCTGCTCCACATATCTGGAACAAAGTCCCAGAAAGCTGCAGGTCTGCTGAGACCCTCAGCTCATTTAAATCAAGATTGAAGACTTTTCTGTTTGCTGCTGCCTTTAATTGAACCACATTCAATTCATATATTAATCAATTTCCTGCATTTCTGCATTTTACTACTGCATTTTATTTCTTGCACTGTTTTTTTAATGTTTTAATGAATGTTCTTAATTGTTTTTAAATCTCCTTTTCTTTTGCCTTATGTTTTGATGCTTTTAATGGTTTTATGTGAAGCACTTTGAATTACCTTGTTGTTGAAATGTGCTATACAAATAAACTTGCCTTGCCTTGCCTTTACAATAAAGGTGTCTTTGTACCCATTGCACAAAATGGGAATAAATAACAACAACATTGGTATTGGCCAAATTGTTTTAAAAAATGTTCTTGGCCCTGAATTTCACAATTGATGCATCCCTATCTAAAGCGTAACCAAAGAAAACAAGATGTAGTTGACTAAATATGATAAAAAACTAACAAGGACATTTGACACTAAGACTAAATAGCTAACAAGTCTGGTGGTTCCCCTTTCAATTTCACATCAATACATTTCAGTAGTGGTAAGAACACATCTAGCTCTGCCTCTCTCTGTACCTTGATCCCTCCCCAGGAGTGGTTGGATAAGAAATCCACTGGTGACATTACACCTGGTTGGACTGGGTATCTCAGGAGGAAGTCCAGCTCTGCAGGATTTATTTCTTTATTCATCAGTAGGATCTGGAGACACAACAAACAGGAATGACTTGTTGTATTTTCAGCACAAACAGCATTTCCTTTCCACTTGATTAGATCCAAACAGGGCCGGTGGTCTCAGGAGCACCTGATTCAATGGCAAGCTTGTTCTCAAAACAAACCATGCAGAAGATGAAACCGGCCTCCCTCCCTACCTGGAAGGCAAGCTGAGCGATGTACGTGAGCTTGTCACATTCAAACAGGCCTCTGGTGGTGTACTGGAAGACCAAGGAAGTGATGCTGTCAATTAGGTTGGACACCTGCTGCTTCAGAGCCTCGTCCGGCTCGGCCTTCAGAACCGCTTTCTGGAAGACCACACTGAACGCCTGGGGACCAGAAGAGCGGGTCCAAACACTCAAAACTGGCTCAGTATCTGACACCAAAGTGTTACCATGAAACAATGTTGTTGAATAAACATTAACTACAAACCTACGATCAAACAATATTCATCAATAACTGGCTCATATTGGCCTTTAATAACGAATCAGATATCATCATGTAATGCACCAATGACATGATTATGTGGTTTGGTCAAAAATATGTACCAATCAATACTACTTATAGAAAGCCCTTCACTGTAAAGCAAGTCTCCATGAACGTGTTATTATGCTCTGAGATTGTTGCATTTAAACATAAGCAGTGTCTTGGGCCCCTTTCACTGTCTGTTGGACAGTCGCAGAGCACCCTGCTGAGAGGTTCTCTCACTGTGTCAGCAGGTTGTGCACACAGGATTGACACAGCCACTTAACCTGCTTATAATATACCACTTTGACCTTGGTTATGAGACAACCCACTTTCTTTTCACAACTCCTTTTTTGATTATTTTGAAGATCAAACCTTGTTTTAAAAAGACAACAAAAAACAACATGAAATTGTCTTATTTGAATATATACTGAAAATGTAACTGCATCCTAATAATAATTTATCTTCTATTCTGGTGTCATTTCTGTCAAACTTTGCTCCAACACTGTGTGAAGAACACGTGCTTAATTTCATTCTCAAGGTCAAAGGTATACATGCATATATATATATATATATACATATATATATATATATATATATATATATATTCTGAATGTGTTTTCATTTGATTATATCGGGAAATATCTTGGGCCAGGGCAGCTACCTGCGGAGCCGGGAGTGATTGCGAACCATATCTCAAGCAGCCTCCTCTCAGCGCTCGCTGGCTGACAATATGGAAGACATTACGCTCTACATAACCACATTCGGGAGCCACAAACACAATAAAAGCAGGGCAAAGAGCATAAAACACAGTGAGCAAATGGAAGAACGAGAGGAGGAACAGAGACGTGAGTGTAAAAAGGGGTCTCAGTGGGGGCCCGGGAGACGGGGAGGAAACACGGCATGTCAGTAGACAAGCTACCTTGAGAGAGAACTGGTACATGGGGTGGATTTTATTGAGGTCGTTCATTATGAAGTACAATAAGGAAGCCCGTGCTGCTGCTGGTCGGTAGTGCTCCCGAGCCTCATTGATTTTGGCCTCTGTCACCTTAGCTTCTTTTACCTACAGTAAAGACAGTGCACAGACAAACAGAATGACACTCATACTGGCACAAGCATACATCTGCACAGATATGCATACACTCAGGGTTCATCAATCAGCTAAAGAATAAATTGTGCACCATTCAAAATAACTCCCTCAGTGAAGAGCAGAGCTATTCCAATTTCACGGTTCCGGCCAAAATGCTCTCACACTGCGTGGAACACGTCAATCATGTGCCGTTTTTTTTTACCAGACAAAATGCAGGCTTAAGAATGAACATCTGCAAAGGAAGCGCTCATCTCCTCATTGACAGAATGCCCAGTCTCACAGCATCGTACGCTACTTCATCACACGTATCAGGAAGTAATCAGGGAGAGAGAAAGGATTACAGTCTAAATATGTTGTACATATGATTTACCAAAAAATACCTACTGGCTACCTGCAAGTAGGTTCAAGGGAAGAAGTGCAGAGGATAAGGGGTTAACACATCTGCCTTTAGAAGGAACCTAAAAATAATTGACATAATAAATAATTACAGGCTAGAGACAGGAGACCAGCCTCCTGTCTTCTGACCATATACCTATATGAAAAACTACTGTATGTGTAACACTTTAACTGAGTCAAAATAATGATAAAAACGTTAATATAAAACATGACGAATGGGAAAATACAATAGCAACCGAAATATTGTAAATAATATCAATACCTCTCAAAATACCTGATAATAATGACATGGTATATGGTAGATCAGGGAGAGCCTCAATGACCTGTTGCCTTGTGGCTATTAGGATGCTTTGAATGTTGTTGGTCCTGATGTCATTGGCCCCAAAAAACATGTTCCCATAGACTTACGTTAGGAAAGAGACGTCTGTAACTCATTGTTTATTTTAAGGTAAATTAACTTCCCAATATGAAAACTTAAATATACTTTATTAAATCATTAGGTTCTAAAAGTTGTAAAAAGCACTAACAGCTGAATAGCTGAAAGCTACTTTCCTTCCTCCGTTCATGTGAAGAACAAGGCTGGGAGGCGGGGCTAAAGGAAACTCTAGTACGCTTACTCTATGGGCCCCACAATGTGGAAGATCACTGGAAGACCTGGGTCATTTTATACTCTGAAGTCAAACTCTTTTTGCTTCATGCACCACTGAGCAACTTTTCATAAGACTGAAGGGGGCACCGCCTCCAACACTGTATCCAGTTCTCTTTAAACATCCATGGCCTTGGCTAGCAAATCTCTGCCATGCATGTACATCTGAGTGAGAAGGAGTGGTAGAGTTTCAGGACTGATATTTTGTGTGTTCAGGAATTGGCCCATTAGAACAGGTTTAAGATCAAGAAAACCTGCACTGTAAGTACAGTAAAAAAACCTATGAACAAAGGGCCGCTAAATGTATTTCTAAATCCCTCCTAAACACAGTTGTTACTCCCGAAAGCATTCTGACATGCCCCTGTACTTATATATTTGTTCATGTATAGGTGCTTTTATTGATATCTGAGGGCTGTAATCTAAAGAGTAGAGTAGGAGTAGAGTAAAGAGCTGTAAAGATTTTTTAAAAATGACCTTCTCTTCGATCTCAGCTGCAGTGCGTTTGGTCGTCTCCAGGTTTTCCACCACCTCTGTGTCCCCCAGGAAGTTTCCTGAAGCTGAGGACAAACGGGACAGCAGGTTGTCCTCCAGCGTCTTCAGAGTGATCTTGAAACCATTCTGCTGCTTCGTCAGGTCTGACTAATGAACACAGAAACACACACACAAACTGTAATTTGACTGAATGCACATGTCAGAGGGTTTCTCAGATATACACTTGTTGTCAGGTTCCTTTCTGGCCTCATCATGATAATCGGAGGCGGTGGGAGATGTTCAAGGTGTGGGACAATACGGGGACATGAATACTGAAGGGCCTCTCAAAGGCAGAATTAATCAATATGCTCTGCATTGGCTATCCGGACCCATGAAGGGAGCGCTCTGGGCGGGATTAGCCAGCTTCCGTCTGGTTGCCAACATCAAACCTCTGCCGGGCGTCCTAACCCTGGATGTGATGAGACCGTCGATCCAGCAAGAGGGGAAGCAGCTTTGATGGTGAACCACACACGCACACACACACACACACACACACACACACACACACACACACACACACACACACACACACACACACTCATCATCATCTTTATGAATCAACTGCTACGAAATATCAAGTCTTCAATTTTGAACCAATACAAACCCCAGCAGAACATTCAGCCATACACACAACTGATTCATAATGGGCCTATCTGACGCCTCACCACATGGATTAGTGCACCCGTCCTCTAATACAACTCCACCTCAAACACTTTGTTTCTGTCTTTGTTCTGGCTGCAAAAACAGAAGTGCGTGACAGAAACTTTCACTTTTTCAAAGCCTGCCGCTGGAGAAGCGTCAGGAGAACAAAGTGGACAGGAACGGTTACTTCTCTTTATGGCTTCACCCTGCTTTGTCCTTCATTTAGTCTGTTGCAGCTCCTTGTTTCTGCGCGATATTGACTCTGCTTTATTGAAGTTTCCCTTAATACAAGCCTCTATGACCTTTGAATTGTTGTAATTACGGGAGGGTGGGCTGTTGTGAGAGCTAATGTTGTCGGTGACTCATGATAGCGGAAGGTTTTTGAGTGGCATGATCCCCGACAGACGGTGCTAATACGTTTCTGGCGGTGCTGGGGGAGTGGGGGTGGAGCTGGTCCTCCTCCTTGTGGCATAATGTTCCTATGACAAAAGACATACTTAGCTCAGATCGCACCAGGGGAGCAGATAGTTGAGGAGATCACACTGCTAAATTGCTCTCCTTATGACAGTATTTCCCATTGCGGTTTTGAGAAGTATTTTACACCATTGTTAAAACCAATTGATCCTCTGCCTTTCACGTTCTGTGGATGAAAAGGTCTCCTGTGCCAAAACTGCTGAAATTTGTGGCATTTTGAGGAAAGACCTGACATGCGTCATTGAGCAGAGAGAAAAATCACAGAATGGTGGACATTTAACCGGGGACATTTGCCTATGTGAGTCAACTGTGACCTTCTACTTGCCCATACTCAGTGCTCCTGAGGGGAAAAGCTATCTGCTCTAGAACATTCCCAACTGGACCCAGTAATGAGTTTGTTTTTAACGATTAGCTTTCCTCTGGCATATTGTACTTGTAATTACCCTTGCTTGGGAAAAACAAACAATTAACCAGTCAGCAGAACACTCTAATTGGGATTAAAATGAGATATTACAGCTATCATTTTTTAGGCAAATGATTACAGAGTTCCACAGAGCAGTCCTGTTAAGGTAATTTGGGAAGTGGAGCATTTTAGTTCTCATTAACACGGAAGGTCGGGTAAGCAAAGAAGACTGTGGTGGAAAATTTCTAGGTTAATCGGGAGGAGAGAGTTTTTGTTCTCAAATCAATAATGAAATCATCAGAAGATTCAAAGTAGTCTTTTTTCCCGTTTAGTCTCTTGCAAGAGGGAAGAAAGCACAGCAATACGTATTCAGTAGACTGCGTGAATGCTTCTTCGACGAAATGCAATATCCAACATTATTTATGCACACAAAGGTTCACGCCTTTACAACTTCAGATAATGCGTCAAAAGGGGAGTAAAAGTATTTCAGACACAGGCCGTTTGTCTCTGCGGACATCCAGTTCCAGGAGTCAAGGTCTCTGTCTTACCAACAAAGAAACAGTGTCTCTTCACTTCTCACCCTTGTGGGAAAAGATAACAAGACACCTTGATACAAAACTAATTCAAATCTTCTGCAAGACTACTGTCTGTGTTCCACACTTTCAGTTGTACATTCTCTAACATTTCACATGATACTATAACATAATTTTCCCATTACAAGACACACAAGGATCTAGACATGCACACTCATATGTGCACAGGGAGGACCCGAGCAGGCCGTTATTGTGGTAAAAGGTTGTGGACTGATCCCCCTGTGCTCTCTCCAAAAAGGGAAGTTCCTGAGCCCGGGTTTGGCTCGGTTAAATGAGAGCTCTTTCACCCAGCCGTCATCTTACGGCTGAGTAGCAACGCTAACCTCATTATATAATGGCAGGGAGTCACTCTAAGAATATAAACAGGTACAGACAATTTACACTCCGCTATCAGTCTGCTGATCTTATCAGTGTGGGTTGTTTAGGCAACAAAGAGCCATTCAGCACTCCATTCTACAGGCCATGTTTTGATAGAAAGGTGCTTGGAGTGAACACAGTAAACCCCCCACCACCCACCTTCGACTTTCAGTGTTAATTCAAATGATAAGTGAGTTCCAGATCTTGTTTTTTTCTCCTCCTCCAGATCGGTGAAATGCTAATTAAACAAGCTTCCTTAAATCACATTTCCCTTTTTGCTGAGGGGACATGAGGTTTAAAATAACTCCCGCTCTCTCTTCATTAATAATGCAGATTTTTCCATGGATGAAAGCCTACAGGTCTGAATAAAGCAGTGCCTACAGAGGCCAGACGCAAACAAGGACAACTCCAGAAAACCATCAAAATGCAAATAGCATTGTCTGAGAGTAAATCTGCCTGACCTGTTAACAGAATGCCCACATTATCCTCCACCGTCATCAGCTAGAACAGTTCTGAGCGGAGAGGGATTTCTGATTTTCCTTTCCCCTCGACTAACAAGAGACGCATTTAAGGAACAGTGGAAGTGTGTCAATGTGTTGTCTAATTGATGTGGTACAGTAGCACCACTGGCACCATTTCAAACAGCTGACATGAAAAGCACAGATTGTCGACGAGACAAGAGCGAGGCATCATTAGACGCTGGAGCTTTGATCCAAGTGAATTTTCACAGAATTACATTTACATCTACATTCACATTCACAGCATACTGTGGTTCTCCTAACTATGTACTACTCATTACTGCTAGACAGTCTGCTGTACTGTACACAGTGTACTGGCCATAAACTGACCAGCAATGACAGCTTACAGCTATAGTTGGTGACCGGTCATCAACAGAGTGAAACAACAGCTCCTCCTCCTCACAGTTGAGGGTCCTCACAACAAAGACAGCCATTTACATTAAAAAGGAAAATACACCTCAAAGAGTCTCCTTTCTGCCTCTCCTTTGATTGTGGAAATGTGGACGTGTGAAAAAAGAAGATGAAACTCCTTTTGAGGACAGCATCTAGACACAATTACACAGTCCTGGAGCTTGATGATGAATGGAAGAGTGCAACAGGAACCGTATGCAGGGTGACTGTGACATAATGGTGAATTGTTCGTGTTTCGAAAGCTCATACTTTATCTTTTGATATTGTCAATCATTGTCTGAGATGTTGACACTTCAAAGTAACCAGATTTGGAACATTTAGCAGCTAAAGAGACCGAGATAAAGATTCAAATATATACAGAGAAAGCCGCTCAGGGCTTCACAAAGTTGAGCAAAGTCACTTCAGCTGGTTTTATTCAGCCTAAACTGAGTGAGGAGTAATTACACACATAAAGTCCCGCCATTCTTATTTCTTGGGGAAACGTTTCATGTCGACCAATTTTGGTGATGTTTGGACAAACTGTCATTGATTTAAGGTCAGAATTAAACCAAAAAGATGTATAAAACCAATAACTTTGAGCAATTTAAAAATAGTTTCACATGCATGGTTCAACATTGTTATGAAACATGTCCTGTGAGTTTTGTAATGACTGATCAAACAGTTTCTGATTAATAGTCTGATTTGTGTTATGCCATAAACTTATTTTTGGGGGGATTTGTAGCGCCCCCTAGAGGTTGATTTCAATGAAACTTGAATTTTTCATGCTTCAGGTACTCTTGTGGACATATCCTGCAAGTTTTGTGATGACATCGACATTTTCGTCCATGTCGAGGAGGTTATAGCTGGCATCAACCTCTGCGTCCTCACAACCCGGCTCTACTTCGCGGAACTCCTCGAAAAGTGGAGGCATTTCCGGTCCTTCAGCAGCCATCATGTCCGCCCAGCTCGAAGAGGCTCGCAGCTGATGTGTGTTCACACCAAACGCGAAGAAAAATTTTGCGTTGGACCCACGGGTCCATTTGTGGTTATTCCCTTCATTCGCGCTAGACGCGCCGGAGAGGATAAGTGGCTTATCTCCATCGAAACCGTTATCAATTAAGCCATTTATGTCCGCCATCAACCATGAAAGAAATAACCACTATTTCTGCTTAGTACTTGTTGTGGAAAACCCAGATATAACGGGAAACTAAATGTTGTCTTGTCTGGGTTCATAACATCATCCGGAGGAGCTCCTTGGATTTCATCGAGGTGTAGTCACTGTGTCTAGCAAGCCACACGTCGGCTGTTTACTACAGCTGTATGAACACAAAATAAACAGATTTTATGTTTATGGCCATTTTTTTCCTGATTCAACAACGGCAGGACGTCAGTGATGACAGGAGGAGCATCTCAATGCTAATAGGCTTTCGTGACACAGCGCCACGCAAAAAATGAGGCAAATTCACGTATTTTGTGTTATTTGCATCATTGGTTATTGGCGTCTATTCGCGTCTGTGCATTGACTTTGTATGTAATCTACTCGTGCAAAAAACTTGTGACACCTTTGGTGTGAACACGCCATTAGCCTCCTTTCCAGGATCTTTTTTCGCATGGACGCACAGTACTAACATGACTGATGGTCAGCCAACAATGCCTAAGCGTGTTTAGCACCAATGCTAGCTATGCACATTGGATGAGGGTCCCTGCCTGGGTGGATGCCCCGCATGACGCAGAACACAGGCGGGATGCAGCCTCTTTGGCCTTCAGTTCCAACCCTTTAATAGCGGCCGAAGACATGGCGACTGGAAAGGAAGGGAAATGCATAAACAATTAGCAATTTTACCTGTCGGTAAATTGCGCAAGCAAATGTTAATTGAATAAGTCCAGCGACAACTGTACACGTTTCAGACTTTCTTTAATACGTATCCACGAACAATAGTTACACGTCTTCCGTTCCTCTAGAACTAACTGCGTCACACGCATGCGCACTAGTTAACTCCGTACTTAACAAACTCCCCTTTCTCTTTAAAGAAAAACATAGTCACAAAAACAAACGTTTGTTTTTTAGAACCGTAAACATATAAACACAGGTTTAAACTTGCAACTTCAATGACTAGAGTTTGAGGGTAGTAAGGCTTTTGTTGATTAGCTCGTTTAGCCTTTAAGTTGCCATACACCTTCGCTGAGAGCCCTCAGCAGAACAAGTGCAGATGTCCCCTTCTTAGTCAAGCAGTCAGCGAGCTGTTCCTTGGAGGCTGACCACATAATCTGCTGGATGGTCCCAGAGTGGACGAGCTCCTTGACGCTGCTGATTTCGAGGCGGAGTCTCTTTTCAGTGACTGTTTTGGTGGACTTGACAGCATCAAGAAGAGAGTGATTGTCCGTTACACACACAATGGGCAAATTGTTCCGTGTGCAATCACCTGTGGTAAGTTCTGAGTAGAGTGTAGCCAAAAAGACTGCACTGTCAATGCCATCTGCAAGTGCCAAAGTCTCTCCTGCTAAGGTGCTTCGGACAACTCTCCTAATCCTCTTTGACTGCCAGAATATGGGTGAAAATCTTCCATTCTCTCCCATAATCATGACCAGGTGTCCGCCTTGAGTGCCTCCGTCTGGAAGGTTTCCCATCGAGGAATCACTGAACACCACTAGTTTCAGCGAACTGTCTCTTCCCAAGTACTGAAACCTCAAGATCACCTCTTCTGATCTCAGTTTCCTGACAAGTTTGTTTGCAGAGTGCAGAGTCTGAACAGTAGCATGCTTCACACTTGATGCTAGGATGGATATGTCACACATTATGTCGGGTCTACTCTGCCTTGCTACCCACAATATTTGGCCAATCTTCGACTTTAAAATGTCAGTCTCAGTGTCTGTTAGAGGAGCCTCTCGCTGTGTGGCTCTGTTGGGGTCCACAGGAATGGGTTGTAGATTCTTTATGTAGATACTTTGTTGCACTTGTATCTCATCCTCTAAAGAGTGAACCTCCATTCCAATGTAGCTGAAGCTGTTGTGCTCTTCACGTCCAACTTGAAAAGCAACTTTCAAGTGAGGGATGACTGTTGTGGAAAATGTTTCTGAACCACCCCAGATGAAATCATCCACGTGACAAGCAAGGAGTCCCATCACATTGCAGGAGTCATCCAGCCAGTAGAACACTGCTGGATCAACTTGTGACACAGTAGCTCCCAACTGCTGCATAGTGTCTTTCACTCTGTTGTACCAATACAGAGAAGCAACACTTTTTTAACTTCCATAAAATTCCCTTGCTCTGAGCTTCTTGGGGAGGACGGATATAGACATTTCGGGTTAACTCTTTGCCTTGTAAAAAGGCTGCTTTAATGTCCATAGAGTTTAGCTGCCATTTCTTTTGACATATCACTGCCATAATCATTTTTAGAGACTCCGAGGCACATGTAGGTGAGTCTTTAGGGAGCTCCTGAGTGTTCATTTCATCAAAGCCTCTTGCAACTAATCTCGCTTTAGGTACAACACCATCAGGTGTCTCCTTGAGTGTGCACACCCACCTCGTAGAGATGCCTTTCTGGCCTTCATCTTTCACCTCTTCAAACACATCATTATTTTTCCAGTTGCTGAGTTCACTGTGTTTGGCAGACATGAAGGCATCATCATTCACAATAAGTATGTCTTCTTCAGGATGGCTAGCACTTAACTCAACATGCTCAGATGGGACCACTTGAAGATTGTGTACTCGTCCTAAGTCAACAGAACCGGTAGTGCCAGAAATTTCCTCAGGCTCAATGTACTCCAAATTATACCAGTATTTGTATGTCCCAGTGGCTTTTCCTGCCCTGCTGAGGATTTTTCCAGTGTGTGCTTGGCCACTCTCACTGTCTGTGTATGTAACTACCTGTCCAGTTTTCAGACTAAGGCCCTCACAAGTTGTGGTTGAGTTGTTCTGTGATGTGTCCAATTGACCATGGCTACCTCCTTCTGGCTGTCTTGGTGTGTGAGGGGGTTCACTGTTCTCCTCACCATTTGTAGGCGTCTCTTCCTCACTTTCATTTTCAGTGTCATAGTTATTCTCATTGAAGCCAGGTTCTGGTAATGTTGTATGATGTTCAGTCCCTTCCAGCTGAATGTCCCTTTCTCCGAGCACTGCATGTGGGCTCTCTACTTTTCGAAGCCTGGAGTGATGTACGCGAACGTAAGTGCCACCATGCCTCACAAATATCACCGCACCATCTTGGCCGATGACCACTGTCAAGAAGAGTTGAGCTCACAGAGAAAGCCGCCTTGGATACATGCATACACGTTCAGGGGAAAGACAGGATATAAAAGCACGAAGCATATACTCAGAAATCAATAGTTAAAGTATAATCGAAAGATAAGGTTTATGATCATTATATAACGAATGTTTAATGCATAGAGTGATTTAACAAATGTAAAAACTGATTATAATAATGTTCTGTGTACCGGAGCTGAGATGTGGAAAAAGTGTTTGTCATGGTGTGTCAGCAGACCGAGTGAGTCAGGAACAGATGTTTTTGGGTGTGGGTCGGAAAAACAGACCCGCGGCAGCAAAGTCTGTTGCAAGAGATGACTCACACAGGCCAGAAGCAAGTCCGGTACTTTCCAGAAACAAACGCACACACAAGAGGGTGGGGGAAAGGATCATGAGTTCAGAACAGGAGGGAGGGGAACAAATAGCCCAAATCAAGGATAAAAGGAGACGCTTGCAAGCCCCAAAACGGGATTTCTACACAAGCCGTCCAGACGCTCTGAGAAGAAGATACGGACGATCGCAACTGAAGTATTCGAGGACTTCGTCTCTGTTCACGGAAAGAAGGCCGCTGTTCGTGGACAAAGAATTGAAAGACGGAGATTTTCCTCTCCCCACTGCTCGACTTAAACAACTGAACAACGGAGGAACACCGCAGCCCTAGAAATACTTTGTACTGAGCCTTGAGGACTGTTGGCCGAACTCCGCTGCGAGAGCAGGAGGAATCCGAGGGTCCGGCCGGACCTTCGCTCCTAACAACTCCAAAATAACTTTTTGACCGAACCATTGAAGATCCAGCTCCAACCGAGTCGTCTCGGCACCTAAAACCAATGAGTATAATCTAAGAAGAAAATTAAAGTAAAGAATCAAGTGTAGTAACATTTTATGTGAGCTGTAGCTTAACCCTTGCAAACTAACTAAATATAACCTGCAATAAATATCTAATCTGCATTTAAAGTAAAATTCTCAAGTGCATTTATTTGCTCAGGTAGTAAAAGTTCCTCGTGGCAGTAAAAAGCTAAATCCATTGTATGTCTAACAACTGAGTTCTGTAAGGTTATCCTAGAGACCGAATCCACTTAACAATCCCTTACGGTTTTAGAAGTAATCCTAGCCGCTAAAACCTAACCTGGCATTTACCAAGAGCACGGATCCAGAAGAGGGAAGCTGCCATAACCGACGCGACTGGTAGGAGCGCCCGGGGCGAGGCTGGCCCCTCAGCCGAGCGCACTCAGACCGGAGGAAGCAGGGTAGACGTCGGGAGTAACGGCAGTTAGCAGAGCCAGGCGAGTTCCCTCGCAAGAACACCAGCTCGACAATCTTTTAATAGAGAGCTGAGTCAGTAAGTAGCCCCGTATCGGGCCAGAAGTACCCCCAGGATCTAACACCACACCTGGACCTTTCCATTCTGTACAATCCACCCGTTTGTAGTAGACTTTGTCCCCTGTTTCGTATCGGTCATCAATGGGCCGCAGTTGTTTACGAAGGGCTCTTTGGATCCTTTCAGAGGACTCAGCTTCTGTAAATGCTCTCCTTGCAGCATGTAATGTTGTGATATGCTGGGCTATCCAAGTACTCATATTAGTACCTTCCAGAGCTGGCGGCTTATTAGTGAGAACTGAAGGCATATTTGGGTTTTGTCCAAATACCAGCTGGGAGGGACTGTAGCCATGCACATTGTGCATGGAGTTCTTTGCCATCAGGGCCCAGTCTAGGGCCATCCTCCAGTCACATCCATTGTCCTTCACTTTCATCAGGATTTCAGTGAGGGTTTGATTATGCCTTTCCAAAAGCCCATTGCTCCATGGGCTGTAAGCTGCAGTTGTTTTCACTTCAATGTTGAAGCTTTCAGCCATGTTCCTCATATCTTCGTTGTTGAATTCACCCCCATTGTCACTGAACAGTCTGCGTGGAGGACCATGAACACTTATCCAGCAATGTCTAAAGTGCTTCACAATCTCTTTGGGTTTCTTGGTGGTGACGATGCTCCCTGCACTGAATCGTGTGAAGTGGTCAATTGCATGCAGATACCACACTCCCGGCTCTAGCTCATGCAAATCCACAGCTACAGTTTCATTGTAGGTTGAGGCCATGGGCAAACCCACCGCAGGCGTTACTTTGGTTTGCTATATCTGATGCATGTCTCACAATTCTTTACAATGTCCTTCAGGATTGTGGTGCATTCATCATCAGCATTACCTGAGCAGGCCAGTAGTTTTTTCAGTCTGTCAACAGAGGCGTGTCCAAATTGCTTGTGTAGTTTCAACAGAACTTTCTCTTTTCTTTTGTTATCATGTTTTCTGTCACAGTGAGAATGTCATCCTCATTCTGGAGCTCATGTTCATCTGGGTTACTCACATCTCTGATGTTCACACAGTAATGTCCTGAAGATGTTAGTTCAAGTTTCACTGGCTGTTTAAACATTGTGGCTTTGTCATTTTCAATGTCTAAAACAGCACCTGCTCTTTTCAGTGAAGTTTTGCTTAAAAGCAATGGGATATTTACTGGGACCACTTCTGTTTCAATGTGACATCTAGTCTGTCCTATCATGGCTGGGATTTTCAATTTCTTTGTAGAATGAACAACTCTCCCATCACCAAACTTGAATGCTCTTACACTCTTTTTGTCCCCCATTTTCAGTAACTCACGTTGTGTTAGTCCACTCATGTAATGATCAAGCCATTTTTCTCCACACACAGTTCTAGTGTAAGCTGTGTCAATGACTGCTGATCCTAGAGACTCCACCATGAATATCTTTGTGTCAGACAACAATTCTTTTGACAACAAAGTAATGTTGCATTCTTCAACATCTGTAACTTAATCATCCTCTGTTAATTTAGCATGTTCATTTTTGTGAGGAAAATCTTTTGCCCAGTGATATGTGCTTTGGCAGACTGCACATCTTGATCTTCTCCCGTATCTGTCCAGTGGATTCGTCCCTTGGACAGCCGTATGGATCTGTGGGCTTGACCTGACATTACTTTCACGTTTGCCAGTAAACCGTGTGTAGTAGGCACAGTCAGCAGCACCCTCACACACACGGAGGTCAACAGCTCCCTCTTGTGGAGAATTATCGCCAAAGACTCTTTTCAAGGCTGACTTCATGTTTACAAACGAAAGGTTTGGACACGCGGTAAGTGCTAATTGTTTGTCTTTAACATTAAGTCCTGCAGTATCAAGTAGCTTGAAAGCTAACACAGCATCTGGAAGCTCCATCTTGAACTTACGTATTTTGTTGTACCGGCGCTCAAACTCGACAATGTAATCGACCATGGAGACTCCATTTTCTCTTGTGATCCGGTCAAACTCTGTGTACGCCTCGTACTGGCGATCCGTTTCCTCTTTCAAAAACACAGCGTCCAATTTCGTGAGAAGTACATTCATTCCTTCATTGTCGTTCAAATCCACTGCGGCAATTTCTAGTGCACTGTCCCTCGCTCTTCCCGTCAGCGATAAAGCGACCGCCAAGGCCTGCTTCTTCTCCTCGAGGTCCGTCACCAGCCTCCAAATTTCAACCTCATTTTTCCAGCTCTCGTAGGACTTCTTCTCGTCAAACGGCGGCGGAACTTTGTAATTGCCAGCAACCATCCTCTGCTACCATGTTAATTGAATAAGTCCAGCGACAACTGTACACGTTTCAGACTTTCTTTAACACGTATCCACGAACAATAGTTACACGTCTTCCGTTCCTCTAGAACTAACTGCGTCACACGCATGCGCACTAGTTAACTCCGTACTTAACAGCAAACGGGGTTTAGCCCGGGCTAACGACGTACCGTAGGGGTTCGCACTGAACTCCGGGTACTCAGCTCGGCTAACAAATTAATGCTAACCGAAACCTGGGCTTGCCGTAACACGTTAGCCAGAAGGAATAATGTCACACAGTCACCGACAAAACCAGTAAACAGGGTAGTCGGGGGAGCAGCTCTCCTAGACGCGGTCACTGCATGAATATTCTGTGTAACGTCTAAAATATGCTTCTTCCGAAGTACTTACTCCGCAAATCTAGACTGAAACATCCAACGACGTTAGAAAAAGAACCGTTGTGCTGTTATTCCACCTTGCTGTCCTGCATAAAAGATAAGGACAGGGAGTGGTGGGTGCAGAGTAGTTCCGCCACTAATCTGTTAGGGGAGGTAGTGACAGAGTCAAAACGATGTCGGTATAAAACGGACAGCCGCCACGGCGGACTATACACATATACACACACATATAGACGTCAACACTGTCGCGTTACACATCACACTTCTTTTGCTGCGGGAATACCAGCATGCCATCTAAAATCACACACAGAGGCGGTAATATGCCGCCATAGTTTGGTTGAGTGTAAGATAGCAAAGCAGGCTTAAAGGCTGATCGTCTTTGCAGCAGTGTTGCAGAATCTCCGCGTAAAAAGGGCTAGACACACATGCACACACAGCCTTGCAGTGTCCCAATCTTCCTAAGTGAGGGACCCAAAGCCCCATAATTATCACACATCCACTTAGTTTGCCATTAATCAAAGGCACCAGCTGATTGTTTTGGAATCGAAGAGCCCGGACCTGCAGTCTCTTGTGATGTTTTAGACGAACGATGTTTTCTTGCAGACGTGTAGACTTGAAGATGGGTAATGAGAGAGCTACGCCCGGCTGCTGGAGGCTCCAGACTCCTCTTACTGTTTCTTTTAATTACACCTGCACAGAGGAGATGTTAGGAGTGGAACTCAAAAGAGTGCAGCGTGGAATGGTTGTTTGTTCTCTGGTAGCACCTAAAGAGTGTGACAGATACTTCTTTCATGTCTGCTCAGGTTCACTTTTACATTCCTGCGACATCAGATCAAATGAGATCATATGAAAAATGCCTCTTTGTTGTTATATATATGTATCAGGTAGTGTATCTCTCTGCCTCCACTGATACTCTCACTCCCTCACCTTCAGCTGTTCCAGGTCAGGTCTCTCCATGCTGACCACCGCAGCCAGCAGCTGATCCTCCAGGCCGTCTCTGGTCACTGTGAAATTTATTAAGGTGCACTGGGCCTGCAGCTCCGGCTGGTAATGAGGGCTGGCGAGCTTGGTGTGTAGGATGAGACGGAAATTAGGATTGTACTCGCACTCCTTGTCTCCGATCTTTATGTACCTGGTAACAAGAGCCAGAAAACTTCTGATCATTAAGAGCCACTAAATGGAGGTAGAGATTCTAAAATAGGAAAGTGTTGTCAAAGCAGACACCAGATAAGGGGATTCATCAATAACTGCAATGCTTTATACTGCAAGTCCAAGGTCTTATGTCAAACTCTTTCCTTATTAAGAATGTCAGGTCACTATCAATTGAACTATTATGCTGGTGTTATTCTGTTTCTTGTTGTCAACAAATCCCACAAAAACACAAATCTAATCCCTCAATACTTTCTGAAGTCCCTATTCTGTCTGTGACACTCAGCTCCAAGATCATTGGTTCCTACTAAGACTTTCAATACAGATAACAAAGACATTGTTTCATTTTTTAACAGAACTTTCATAATCAAACCAATTCTCTCTCACCCTGACCTGGAAAAAGTCATTCATGCATTCATCTTTTCAAGACTCGACTACTGTAACTCCCTTCTCTCTGGCATCAAGCAGAAGTCACTCTCTCTCCTCCAACTAGCTCAGAACGCAGCAGCTCGTCTTTTCACTGGTTTTAACAAACGACATCACATTACCCCAATCCTGGCTTCTCTTCACTGGCTCCCTGTTTGTTTTAGAATTGGTTTTAACATTTTACTCATCACTTTTAAAGCACTTATGGGTCTGGCCCCAAAATATAAATAGGAAATGTTGACCCCCCTATGAGCCAGTTGGCAGCCTCAGATCCTCAGGTGGGGCCCTCCTGGCTGTTCCAAGGTCGAGGCTAAAAACGAAAGGTGAACGACCTGCCTGAGGAGATAAGGCTCGCAGAATCAGTAAATCTTAAAACTTATTTTTACAGACTGGCTTTTATGTGATGTCATCGCTATACTGCTTTATTTTTATTTGTTGATTTTATGAATTTATTTTACGAAATTCATTTGATCATATCGACTGTTTTCTGTTTCATCTGTTGTAATGTGTTATCCAGGTTTAACTCTTAGTTAAATAGTTCTCGTGCTTTATTGGGCCTCACTGTTGAGTTTTCTCTTATTGTTATTATTGCCTTGCTTTTGCTGCTTTGTGTTTTTAAAGGTGCTATATAAATAAAGTTATTATTATTATTGTTATTGGTGTTGATTTTGGTAGTCCCTGTGGACAAAAGCGATTGGGTTTCCAAACAACAGAATTCCTTAAGAAAACCTCTCCTGGTCCTGGTTCTCCCATGCCTCCCCTCCCACTAGTAAACAAAGGAGTTTATGCTGATCCTGCGTGGAGTCAATCGTTTGAAGATTTCGGAGGGACTTGGACCTGATGACAGGCATTAAGAATAACCATATAGAAATAGCCAGTATTCTGGCTGATGGACTAGTTTACTTATGTAGCTCATATAGAGGGATCAGTGTTAAACTTAGTGTTTCACAACCAGCTACAAGTTCCTCGAAGGGACTTTAAAAAGGCTCAGTAATTTGCTGAAACAGCTGGCTGCTGTAATGTTCTGGAAACGTCACTCAAATGGTGCATTTGTTGGGGACTATTTTCAGTGGCAGATTTATACACATGTGCTGCTCTAGTGAGTATCTATGGCAGCAGGAGGGTGCTTTCTCCTTTCATTTGGTTGCTCTCATGGAAGTACTCCAATGCAATACTGTCTGTTATTATTTTCTATCACTTCATACTGTCTCTTTTATAAAAATTGTTAATTTTCATGGTCATTACCTGAAGGGGAACGTTCAGTGTTTCCACTGTATGTGTTTACTGACTTTGTAAAGCTTGCAGTAGTATTTATCTGATACATACAATATGCGTATATTACAGATGTTGAAAGTGTTAAAACTACAGTATGACAGTTTTGCTTTATGGAAGGTTGATAATAGTTATACTATTTTTAATTGAAGCTGTCATCATCTGATGGTTTGTGTCAATGTGATAATTTCACTCTAATGGTGATAAAGTAACAGTTTATTGACAATGTTATCTTACTGTATGTACAAGTGGAAAGTCCTTAGTATAAAACAAGAGTGTTTTCACTCCAACTAAAAACAGTAAGAAAATTTTCTGATTTATAATCCATCATGTCAGAGGTGGAACACCGACGAGATGACATGCTTGCCAAAGAAAGGGCCAATATGAAACACATATAATGTGTCAAACAGGCCGGCAGTGCTAGTGCTGCTACAATACTTGTTTATTGTGAAAGAAGTATATTATACACATTGAACCCAGTGTGCTGAGGGTTTATGTAGACATGCATTAGTTGCTCTGCTCTAAAAACTTGAGTTCCTAACTATACAGCTGCCTCCAGGGAAGTCTTAAAATAATGTATTTGTAAATCTACATTTCCATGAGAAATGTTCAAACTCCATGTGCTGATCAAGAACAAGTGACTGGATTGAAAGCTACTAAAGAAACCTTGAGGTGAGATTGTCTTGTTGGCAGGTAAGGTTTAATTCTTAGCCCTGGCTCACAATGTTTTTAAAAGGTTGAAGTCTTCTTTACCTGCCCTTCTTAATGGTTTCTCTGCCCAGCAGAGGACCAAGAACAGGATCCAATGTTTCCTCCAAGTTCTCGATCAGAACCACATCGCCTGCTGCCAGTGCTCTCTCTACGGCATTCAGGAACCTGAGGACAAAACAGCAGAATCCCTCTGTCAAGATCTTCTTCCAAAGATGACCATGAGCGCATCTCACCACAAAGCCTCTTACCCTCTCTGTCCCATGCGGATGACACGTAGGTTTTCACCATATTTGGCTTTGATCCACTTGATGCCTTGCAGCTGGGGGTCCACCATGAGGGGCCAGCGCTGGCAGGAAGTGAGGATTGTGGCATTTTCAGTGGACATCCTGTCAGCGGGCAGCCCCTCATTCTGCCATGCTGCGATGTCGGCGTCATCTGTCAGCATGGTCAGAGGGTCTAGGTCAGGGGTCACTGGGATGGAAACCTTACAGAAGATAGCGGCGAGTACATATTCAGCTTGCATCATTTAATAGTACTACTACTACTAATAATAATAATACATGAGTATATAGCAAATAAGTTCATGACCTTTTTTTTGTTACAGATATAAAAAGGAGTATTGTGGACACATGTAGTTAAGATGGTGATTTTATATGTGGGTTTGGATATAATGTTCAGCATCTGATTTCCATCATCATCCATAAATTGCAGGAGAAAACATAAGCAGTTCATGTTGACCAACCACAGTCCCTTCACAGTGAGAAAGTCAGACAGGTTGTAAAGCTGCATAACAAAATCCTGAGTGCTCATAACTACATCATGGGGATGTAAGCTGATAGTTGTATGAAGACAGCTGGATACCAAATCCCCTGCAGCCCCAAAGGTATTTTCACCATAGATCACCATTTTAAAAGAGATGCCTTGAAAACTGTTGACAGGATGCCTCAAACTTCAAACAAGGTAAATTATATGTCTTTGTAAAAAAATAAAATGTAATCTATAAAAGCATTATATTTGTAAAACTTTCTCATATTAAAATGTGACATAATCCCAATATAATGTCTGTGAGTTGAGAAGGAGAAACACTACTGAGCATGTGCAGCGAGCTATCAAAAACATTCTTGGCTTATGCGCTTGGCCAGCAGTGAACTTTCAAGTGACTGGGTGCCATTTAGAAGTCCAGTACCCCGTTGTTAGAATGAATCCCCGCGTAAGCTGTGCTGCATGTTAACATGGACAGTCTGAGTGGTGGTTTCCTTCCAGATACTGTCAACTTGTCTGATCATCCGACTGCTTGTGCTTGTTGCCCGGTCTGATTTTTAGCAATGTCGGTGCATTCCAAGAATTCAGTAATTACTTTCGTAAGTGCAGTGTTATAGTAACCCACAGAAATTAAGTTAAAAATGTGTTTTCTTGAATGTTGTCTTCACGCTCAGTGATCCCCACCAGCATCCTGAGCTGACAGATAGTTCTTGAGAGCTCCATGTGGTATCTCCATAGCTGCTGTAATCCTGACATGTAGTTACATTTTTGAGTGAGAGCACGTCAGCCATCCACCCTTAATGCACCAGTGAAGACACCCACCTCCAGCTGACTGAGATAGGGCCTCCAGATGTTGTCCATGAGCTGGAGCCGGTAGCGTTTGGTGAAGTATCCCAGGTAGGAGATGAAGGCGGTGATGAGGAGGACGTCCCCACATAGAGTCCTCCTCTGTTTCTTGAAGTTTTCTACAGCCTCTGCCCAGCGAACGTTCTCTGATTCTAGACCTCCCACCTGAAACACAGGGACAGACCGAGAGCACATTGATCTATTTCCCTCCATTACTGTAACATATTCTCCACAGGCAGCCTGAAAAATCTAATCGAAATTTGTCTACAGCTGGCGTTGTTGATGCTCAGCCTCATAAACACCAGGAAATCTCCAGAACAACAGCATCTTGCACCCTTCAAGTCCTTTTTATTAGGTTTTCATATTGTTTATCGTGTACCCTCTCCTCTACTTTACTGCAGCAATGATCCAACTCGCCTTCAGGGATCACCTTAATAACTTGTCTCTTCCAAACTCTGATACTGACTGTAACGTCTCCGCATACATCCCAGAGACACTGTACTCTTCAGCAAGCTGTGACTGATGAGCAGAGCACAACCTCTCATGCTTTTGTTGCTCCTGTCAGGCCTTTTGAAATCTTCTTCTGCATAATTTACATTATCATACTAACAGTGTCAACACTCCTCTTTTTGTTGTGCTGCTATCAGCAGCACATTTACACCCTGCCAGCTAATGGTGGGATTTATATATGTGTGCGTGTGTGTATCTGTGTAAACATATGTACTGTGCACCTAAGAAAAAGACAGCTGCACTAACAAGCAGATGTAAAAATAGCTTTCAGGTGTACGTGTGTAAAAATACAAGTTGGTGCACTCGTGGTGTCATGCAAAAGCTACAATCTTTTTCTGTTTGTTTTTATTTTTCTATTCACATTTAGACTTTGTTAGAAAACATCTATAATGTGATGCTTGAACTTCGATAGATTTAACTGTTTCCGACTGTCATTTATACTCCTATATATTTGTAGAAGTCAAGCTGATGATATGTATGACATCAGAATTTAACCATGTATGTACATAAACCAGATGACTTGCAGGTTTGAATGTCAGCCAAACTTTATCGTGGAGTGCACAACAAATGGTGAGGATTGATGAAAAGTCGAATGGCCGCATGTTTTATGGATATTGTTGTTTACATTTTTGACGAATCGTTGCTTCGAGTGTGAGCAGCTCCTGTTTGTACTCAGATTACTCTGGTAATGAAGAAGATGTTCTCAAGTTATTAAGAGTGCCTTTTTTCTTCTGACTACGTCTTTGGACGTCTATCGTGTCCTCCGTGGACACCACCAGTAGAGTGTGGGTTCAGTTGACTGTTGCAAGGTGCAAATTATGTGTGTGTGTTTGGATTTTAGTGAGTTATGACTCTATGAAGAAGTTGTGTAATGTTTGTAAATTGTGTCACAACTGCAGACATATTACGGTCATTTATCAAATTGCATAATCAGTTCATAATAATGTTTCGTATTGGTTTTCGTCCATACTAAATATGTATATGTGCATTTAGGACAAGCACAGCGAAAAGTAGTTTGTGGGTATACGTGTCTATCAATACAAGTTTGTATCGATCTGTATCTTTCTGAGGGAAAGAGCAAGTGGGACAGATGGGAGAGTGTGTGTGTGTGTGTGTGTGGTGCTCTGTGTGACCCCGGTGTTGCCCTCCTCACCAGGCGGTTGGCCAGGGAAATGGTGCGCGCCGTTGACTCTGCTTCCTGTTGGCACTTAAGCTTGTCTGCAGTGGCTTTCTGAAACTTGGCTGTCAGCTTGGCCAGGTTCTCATTAAGGTGCTGATAGGCCACAAACACACAGACAGACACACATAGGAATAGAGACAGATTGGCTGTTCAAATACAGTGCGGTCCTAAAGAAACATCAGAGACAAAGAACAGTGAAAGCTAAAGTCTGTCCATGAAAGAAACTTGGGAGTGTGTGAACAGTTGTGTAAAAGTTGTCATTCCTTCTGCTATGGATTTATTTGGCATATGGAAGTAATTAGCACAAGGACAAACAGGATTAATCGGAGGAGAGGCACACAGGTTCAGTAGATTAGTCTGAGCATTCCTAATTCCCCTTGGCTCCGAACCCACTCTCCACTCAAGCGATCTGAATGAGGGCTGAGAAATGATAGCGAGAAGTCATGCTGGATCTTATTACGAGTCGTCACTCGGCATGGTTTGATGTAAGCAGCCGTCGCAGCGTCCCGAGCACTGCGGTCTGCTGGGGCTGATGGGCTGAATGTCAAATGCCACGGAGAAACAATTATTTACAGTTGCTTTTATCAATAGGGTTTTAGGTTGATGGATGTGGTTTTAGATTAATGAACAGTAAAAGCCTTTAACAGCACTCACGCCAGCTTTGTATCGATGAAATGCTAGTGGTATATCACTTCTGGCAGAGCTCTCAACTGTCACTCAAGCCTTGATAAAATAAATCATATCCTGAATTTTTGCTCCTTCTTATAGCCTCTGGTTGTTTTGATTCTATTTATGTGGCATTCAATTCTTATTGTATTGCATATCTTCTGGGTTTGATGGAGCTGAGATTTCAGGCTTTCACAAATATTGCTCAGCCCACAATCTGTTTTGTACAAACGTCAGCCCACCAACTTAAGTTTAAAGACACCCCTTAGTGTTTCTGTCAGTGACTTCATGTCCTTTCTTTCATAATGTATCCTCAGGATTTTAGATATTGGAATTGCCTGCTTTTGAAACAGATACTTGGCATGTAGCAAATCAACTTTTCATTTCCTGTAACCTCATTCTGACGTGATGGCTTACATTGATCTTGCTCTTGATGGCGGCGAGCTTCTCCTGTGCAGTAGCCAGCTCTGCATTGGCCTTGCTCAGAGCCTGCCTCTTGGGCTCCACCTCGCAGTAAACCTCGTAGAACTTGACAACGTTTAAAACCCAGGAGCACAGGCCGGCTGCCGCGTTCGACTTGGAGGCCACCAGATCTGGCTGGAAATCTTGATCCTGAGATCGAGAAGATGAACAAATGCTGTGTAAAATAAATAAGCAATAATGATGAACATGATTGAACATTTGTATTTGACCACCACTATTGAAAATATTAAAGCTCTTTTAGCAGACGTATAAAAACATGTCACATACACTGTCTAAATGAAATCAGTGTGGTGCACATAGTATAATTGAACTGGTTTATTTTCTCCATCCGTCATCGAGACGCTCAGCAGCCATAATGGGCCGCTGTCATCTTAGTCTTTTTAGTCTCTGCTAAATGTAGGACTCATTAGTGCATTTTTAACAAGCAGCAGACACTGCACACTGTGCGCCGTTAGCTTGGACTTTAATGAATGAGGGCTAATTGAGATGCTCACCTGCAGGTAAGGCTGAATAGCTTTGAGGCAAGCCTCTGGGATCTTCTCCTTGTTGAAGTTTATCAGAGAGTCCAGGAACGCATCCACTTTGGCCATCATCACCTTTGCGGCCTTCCAGCTGCGATCTTTTGGGACTTTGCCGCCAGGCGCTGTCAGGACCATGACTGCCGCTGTGACGTTGGTCACGGCCGCCACCGGAGAGCCGAATGACTTCAACTCTGTCAGGTTGTTCTGAGGTAGGCCAGATAGTGGGAATAACGAATGGGAAATGAAAGAGCTATGATTGAATTGAACAACTGCATATCTCTGCTGTCTGCTGGGGGAAAAGAGGGAGAAAATGGTTAGGATTAGACTAAAGAAAGAAGAACCTGTGCTGACTTTAGGAAGACAACAGAGAATTCTAATTAGGGCATCTTTAGAGAGCTCTGAGCAGTGATTGAAACTGTCTGTTTTGCTTGTTTGAACAGGGAGCACCTTTAAACACAGAGGGTGAAATCCCAGAGGCTGCTCATAAACCTACATGGGATGAGAGGATGAAGTACAATGCCTGCAGAACAGAGACAAGACATTATTTTAACAAAGACCCACACTGAAAAAAAAGACTTTTTGGCCCTGTAGTTATTACCTCGATTATTTTTGTAAATTGTACAAGAAATTATCATTCCAGTGCTTTTACTTTAAAAACCTTTTATTTAATGTGTTACTTGGTGTTTGTTTGTAATTATGTATCCTTATTTTTACAAGTACATTGTAATCATTCACACTAAGTAATATCTACTAAACTACTGTATTGAATGCACTACCTGTGTCAAGAAGATTTGAGCCCACAGAGCTGCCTCTGGTACATGCTTGCACATTCAAGGGAAAGTCAGGATATAAAAGCACAAAGTATATACTCAGAATAAAGTGTATGATCATTATATAACAAAATGTTTAATCAATATGTAACGAATGTTTAATGCATAGAGTGATTTAACAAATGTAAAAACTGATGAACAAATGTTCTGTGTGACCGGAGCTGAGATGTAGGAAAAGTGTTTTGTCAGGATGAGTTAGCAAAAAGAGTGAAGTTAGGAACAGATGTTATTGGGTGTGGTTAGGAAAAGACTGTTGCAAGAGATGAGTCATCGAGGCATAATATATATGATATAGGATAAGCCTGGACTTGCCTGGACTTGTCTGGACATGTCCAGGACCAAACGCCCACTCAAGTGGGTGGGGAGATGAGATCATGTGTTGGACAGGAGGGGGCAGACAGCCCAAATGATGGATAAAAGGAGACGTTTGTAGGCAGCAAACTGGGATTTCTACACGGGTGACATCCAAGTGCGCTGATGAGGAGATACGGACGATTGCAACTGATGTATTGAGGACTTCGTCTCTGTTCACGGAAAGAAGACCGCTGTTCGTGGACAATAAGATTTAAAGACTGAGGTTTTCCTCTCCCCACTGCTCGATTCTTAACAACTGGACAACGGAGAATACGCAGCAGCCCTAGAAAGACTTTGTACTGAGTTTTGAGGACTGTTGAACGGACTTCGCTGCGAGAGCAGGAGGAGTCCGAGGGTCCGGCCGGACCTTAGCTCCTAACAACTCCAAAAGAACCTTTTCATCACACCATTGAAAATCCAGCTCCAACCGAGCCGTCTCGGCATCTAAATCTAATGAGTATAATCGTAGAAGAAAATTAAAGAATCAAGTGTAGTGACATTATATGTGAGCTGTAGCTTAACCCTTGCAAACTAACTAAATATAACCTGCAATAAATATCTAATCTGCATTTAAAGTAAAATTCTCAAGTGCATTCATTTGCTCAAGTGGTAAAAAGTTCCTCGTGGCGGTAAAAAGTTAAAGTCATTGTATGTCTAACAACTGAGTTCTGTAAGGTTATCCTAGCGACCGAATCCACTTAACAACCCCTTACGGTTTTAGAAAGAAGTAATCCTAGCCGTTAAAACCTAACCTGGCATTTACCAAGAGCACGGATCCATAAGAGGGAAGCTGCCATAACCGACGCGACTGGTGGGAGCGCCCGGGGCCAGGACTGGTCTCTCGGCCGAGCGCGCTCAGACCGGAGGAAGCAGGGTAGACGTCGGGAGTAACGGCAGTTAGCGGAGCCAGGCGAGTTCCCTCGCCAGAACACCAGCCCGACAATCTTTTAATAGAGAGCTGAGTCACTAAGTAGCCCCGTATCGGGCCAGAAGTACCCCAGGATCTAACACCTGACACAACAAAGTAAATTGTACTTGGGTAATACAAGTGAAACCTGGCAACATATAGCGTGTACTCAGGGAGTGACGTCAGAGGAGAGTTCGCGCTTTTTTCTACAGCGAAACAACGGAACAGCAGAAACAAGTACGGCAGCTGAGGAGAGGAATTTCATGGACGGGAGCTATTAGGGTAGGTTGTTTAATTAACACTCTACGTTGCTGTTGAGCCTTCGGTCAAGTCTGTGTTTGAGTTGTGAACACTGAAGTGAACACTAGCGAACTGGTCAGTTTAGCATGCTAGCTAGTTAGGCTATCATGCTAGCTAACGTGGGACAGCATTACAAACATGGCTCACGGCGCTACATTTTGTAGACATGTTTTTGGTGGTTTTGGTCACGACTTTACAGGGTTCTCCCTTGAAAAGTTGTTGGCCTGGGGACACGGTGCTGGACCAGCTGCGGTCCGTCGACGAGGGGGAGGGGGAATTACTTCGGTTTTGTGAAGCCCACTTCTGCCACACAGGTGCTTTGCTGTGCTGAGTCACACACACGCTCTCTCTCGGACATCCTCAAGTCCAGCCGAGGTCAAATGAGGGAAATGTGACAAGACAGGGAATCATAGCTGAGCAGCAACAAGCTCTGGTCATGTGCTAAAATATATCCCATACGTGGTGGAATTAGTGACTTTAGAGCGAGTCTAATACACTTAACATTATTTTGTCACCATCATATTCTGATATATTTTTACAGTAACTTATATTTCTGTCATCAGTTTTAAACTTGTCTCTTATGTCTCTATCCAATGCGGTGTCCTTGATGATGAAGGCTGTGGGCATAAAACAAGGTTCCAGTACTGTGTTGAGTTAGTGCCACATATCAACATGACCAGGCCTGCTGTGTATCTCAGTATTAACGTCATGGTGACTTGTTTATGTGGGGATAAAACATGCTATCGATATGAAGATTTAAGCCAAATTCAGATTTAATGTTGTGTGTTCATGTTTTAACATAATTTCTCTATATATTTCACAGAATATTAAAGGACGTTCACTCTCAGCAAGTTGACATCAACAGTTGACGCAAGGTAAAATCAACTAAGTTAGTACTGTTATAGTTTAACTTGACATATACATTTGAAGTCGTAGTTTGTGTTGCTGCTCAATAGTACATTATACTGGCAGGACTACTGCATTAATTGTTTTAGCAAGGTACCTCATCTTGATCTTGTTGTTTTTTAATGTCTTTTGTTTCAGATCAATGAGGAGTTCAGAAGAATAACCACAGTTCATCTGGAGCGAACCTTTTTGTCGAAATTGGACAATTGCACCACCAACTTTCTGGAGATACTTGGGACAAAAGGCGGAGTTGCAGGAACCAAAGACCCATGCTGGATTCACCCAGCCTGGTAAAGTTTAGATATCATATATTAATATTTTATAAAATTATGTTGGGCTCATATACACTGAGACTAGATACATAATGACGCATTTGAACACATTCAATATTTTTGTTAGTTTCCCCCACTATTGTCCTTTTTTGAGAACGCATCAGACTCGAAGGCATAAAAATGAACATTAGTAAATTTGAATTTCAAAGATGTCATTGAAGAGGACTATGCTCAACATGTCATGAAGATCCTTGTCATCCATGGAAATGCAACACAGAAAGGCTTCACTCCTGACAATGTGTTCGTCGTCATCGAGGGAAAAGAGGTTCTTGATGACTGTCAAAGTGTGGCAAAGGCTTGCCTTCTGCTCATGGGCTTCATCTGTGTATCTAAGTGTTGTAAAGCAATACACATCGGTTCTAATTAAAAGTGTTTGTTAAATGACTAAGTGTTTGTGTCCTTAAATTTGTTATTGGCAGCACTGATTTAGAAATGTTTTGTCTGGCAACGCCAACCAGATTATATATGTTGGTGTTGGTGTGTGTCGGTCAGCAGTGACCTCTTTCACAGTTCACAAGTAAAGCTGCTGCAGTTTAAAAGAAGATGTTTCATGTTTTGTAGAAACCTTATGTTAAGACAATTTTATTAAATAACAGTAGCGCAGTTTAGAAAATGCAACAGTCATATTTGAATAGTTGTGTAGAGAAGTAGTAGATAAAAGATATATTGTGTAAATATTACTTAATATTTCTCAACAGAAAAAGTAAAGAAAAGCTAGTTAACTATACATGAAACACCTAATTGATTTTTACTCGGGTTTTGTAATTAGATCCAAAGGTAGCCTGAGTAAAGATTACTATAAAAGGCTCAGTACATTTTATGTCTAAGGGAGAAATTTGCAAGTAAAAGATACTTGTGTAGGTGTGTGGAAACAAACAAGGAGTCGAGTATTCCCTTTGGCTGCACCATGTGGCTGTTTATTTCCATCCATACAAACATTTTACACATTCACTTCCTGTCACCCTTTAACCTCCTCTGTCACCAGGGTTACGCCCCTTTCCTTAAAGGGGCCCCGTGAATTCGGTCGTCCCCTACATGCCTCCCCCCAGAATTCACCAACTCCCGAGATTAGTCCCAACCATTAATGTTTGGGGGCCCGGATCAACCGACCAGCCCGACTCCGTGTCTCTGGGGCCGGAGGCAGAACCACCGTTGAAGGCCCCCTCCGGGTCCTGTCGTGCTGAGGTGGGAGGGCACGAGGCCGCCCCCGCCGTGGGGGTTCAGCCAACCGTACAGGTTGGTCCAGGTCCAGATGTGCTGGTTTAAGGCGGTCAACCGACACGTACTCCAGCTTGCCGCCCATGTCGACCTTGCAGGTTTTGTCTCCGGTCTCCAGCACCCGAAACGGCCCGACGTAGGGGGGTTGAAAGGGTCCACGGTGGCCGTCCTGGCAAACAAACACATACTCCGCTGACCTGAGGCTGGACGGGACATATGACTGCGGAAGGCCGTGCTACGACGTGGGCACTGGTTTAAACAGCCTGGCTTTTTCCAGGAGCGTTTCCCGCTGCTGGGTTGCAGACCAAGGGTCTGTGACTTTGGGGATAAACTCCCCCGGGACCCGCAGTGGCTCTCCATAGACCAGCTCAGCCGATGAAGCTTGCAGATCATCTTTGGGGGCTGTCCTGAGCCCCAACATGACCCACGGGAGCCTGTCCACCCAACTGCTGTCTTTGAGGCTGGCACGGAGAGCAGCTTTCATCGACCGGTGGAACCGCTCGCATAAGCCATTAGCCTGCGGGTGGTAGGCGGTAGTGCGATGGCGCTTCACCCCTAGGCTTCCTGCAACTGCATTCCACAGCTCTGATGTAAACTGTGGGCCTCGGTCCGAGGAAACGTCAGCTGGGGCTCCAAACCTGGCGACCCAAGCCTGAATAAATGCCCGAGCCACCTCATCCGCCGTTGTTGATGACAACGGGACAGCTTCTGGCCAACGAGTGGTTCGGTCTACCATCGTGAGATGTGTGAACCCACGGGATGGGGGCAAAGGTCCTACCAAGTCCACATTCACATGATCGAACCTCCTTTCTGGCACCGAGAACTGTGCTAACGGGCCTTTATGTGACGGTGCACCTTGGAGAGCTGGCACACCACACAAGTCCCGGCCCACTTCCGTATATCCTTTTTCAGCCCGTGCCAGACAAATTTTGCTGAGATCAACTTCTGAGACGCCCTCTTGCCCGGGTGGGACAGACCATGAATAGCATTGAAAACCTGCTGTCTCCATTCGTCGGGAACAACTGGCCTGTGGAGACGTCGCACAGGAGCGTAACGCCAGTTTCGCCAAACGGGACCTCCTCCAACCGCAGTCCCGTGACTATCGTCCTCAACTCCTGGACGCCCGGGTCTGTAACTTGATCCTCTGCCATCTTGTTATAGTCCAAGCCTAACTGGACAGCCCCGGTGACAGCCCTGGAGAGACAGTCTGCGACCAGGTTTTCCTTGCCCACTACATGCTGCAGATCCGTGGTAAACTCTGATATGAAGGAGAGCTGGCGCTGCTGGCGCTGCTGTGCAGACCATGGTTCGGTGCTCTTACGCATGGCAAACGTCAGTGGTTTGTGATCCACAAACGCAGTGAACGGCCGAGCCTCCAGCAGGAACCGGAAATGCCGAATGGCCAGAAAGAGGCCGAGGAGCTCCCGATCGAACGTGCTGTATTTCCGCTCATTAGGCCGCAACTCTCGACTGAAGAAGGCCAGCGGTTGCCACGCCCCTTTCACCCACTGCTCGTGCACCGCGCCCACCGCGTAGTCCGAAGCATCCGTGGTGATGGCAATCGGGAGCCTTAGGTGACGGGTGTGCCAGCATTGTTGCGTTTGCCAGAGCTGTTTTCGCATCAACAAACGCAAGTTCCCTCTCTTCAGTCCAATCCACCAGCTGTTTGATGGCCTTGCCTTTCAGGGCTTCGTACAGGGGCCGCATCACTTGCGCTGCTCGGGGAATAAAGCGATGGTAAAAGTTCACCATGCCTAAAAACTCCTGCAGGGCCCTCACCGTCAGTGGGCGTGTAAAGTTAGTCACTGCCTCCACCTTTGCCGGGAGGGGGAGCACCCCGTCCTTTGTGATGCGGTGACCCAGAAAGTCAATGGTGGTCAACCCAAACTGGCACTTAGCCGGGTTGATGATCAACCCGTGCTGGCTGAGTCGCTCGATTAGAGTCTGGAGGTGAGACCTGTGCTCCGCTCTTGATGAACTGGCCACCAGGATATCATCCAGGTAGACGAACAGGAAAGGCAGGTCCCTCAGCACCGTGTACATTAGACGCTGGAACGTCTGCGCTGCATTTTTTTAGGCCAAACGGCATCCTCAAGAACTCAAACAGGCCGAACGGAGTGATCAGCGCAGTCTTGGGAATGTCCAGCGGGTGAACGGGCACTTGATGGTAACCTCGTACCAGGTCCACTTTCGAAAACACCACGCTCTCCGACAAGTGGGTAGAAAAGTCTTGGATATGTGGAACCGGATAGCGGTCCGGGATTGTTGCCTCGTTGAGCCGGCGATAATCTCCACACGGGCGCCACCCGCCCCCAGGCTTCGGGGCCATGTGCAGGGGTGAAGCCCATGGACTGTCGGAGCGGCGAATGATGCCCAGGCGCTCTATGTTTTCAAACTCTATCTTGGCGATGGTGAGGTTTGCCGGATCTAGGAGCCGGGCCCGGGCATGTACCGGTGGGCCGGTGGTAGAGATGTGATGCTCCACCCCATGCTTGACCGTGGAGGAGGAGAAGGTGGGCTGCGAGAGGTCTGGGAACTCGGCCAGCAGACGCAGAAACTCATCAGCCGCTGCAAGCATGTTAGTCAACCTGGTAGAGCCCGCTCCACTTAGTGTACATGGGTAAGAGCAAAAAGTCACAGCATTTATCAGGCGGCGGCCCTTGACGTCCACCAATAGCCCATAAGCGCATAGGAAATCCGCGCCGAGCAGGGGAATGGCAATTTTGGCAGTCACAAAGTCCCAGCTGAAACGCTGCCCCATAAAACACAGCTCCAGGCACCGTGTCCCAAAAGTCCGTATGGGGGTACCATTCGCGGCTTCCAGCGGGGGGCCCTGCCCGTTCATCAGCATCTCCACCCGCGATGCAGGCACAACGCTCCTCTGGGCCCCCGTGTCACAGAGAAAGCTTCGCCCGGAAACGTCGTCCCTGATGAACAGCAGCCTGCCTTCCCAACCGACGCCCATGGCAGTCACTGAGCACCGTTGGCTCGCTGCTGCTGCGGCGACGATCGTTGTCTCCCCCGGCCACGCCGTGGCTTGGGCCGGCCTCAACGCGGCCGTGTAGCTTTGTTGGCCCGCCAGAAAAAACTTATCGGCCTCCTCGGCCAACTCACGACAATCGGTAATCCTGGTGTTGGCCAAAGCGGCCCGCACCTGCAGCGGGAGCTGCTGCAGAAAAAGTTCCGTAAACAGAAACTCCGGCTCGTGTTCACCTAGCAGCGCTAACATTTTGTCCATTAGCTCCGACGGCTTGCTGTCGCCGAGGCCATTCAGAGCAAGCAACCGGCGAGCCCGCTCAGAGTCCGAAAGCCCGAAAATGTTCAACAGCCGGTCTTTCAGGGTATTGTACTTATCCCTCTCTGGCGGATTTTCCAGAATGCTCACCACTCTGCCTGCTGTCGAACTGCCGAGAGCCGCCACGACATAATAATATCTTGTCGCGTCCGCTGTAATGTCTCTGAGGGCAAACTGTGCCTCAGTTTGAGCGAACCACACCGCCGCTTGCGTCTCCCAAAACTCCGGCAGTTTCAGCGAAACTGCGTGCGTCGTCATTCTTTCTTCTGGAAACGTCCAGGAGTGTCAGGGTCACCAATGTAGGTGTGTGGAAACAAACAAGGAGTCGAGTATTCCCTTTGGCTGCACCATGTGGCCGTTTATTTCCATCCATACAAACATTTTACACATTCACTTCCTGTCACCCTTTAACCCCCTCTGTCACCAGGGTTACGCCCCTTTCCTTAAAGGGGCCCCGTGAATTCGGTCGTCCCCTACACTTGCATATTTTGGATAAAAACCAATTCTTACTAGTAAGTAAACTTAACTTGAGAATATCTGAGTAAAAATGACTCACAGTTTCTACGTGCAAATTGTTACCTAGCTTTTTTCAAGTAAATGTTACTTTTTTTTTTTTCAGTGCAGCTAAAGCCTGTGATTCAATACTCTTCTCCACAGTTCAAGGCCTGTGTGGACATAACTTATTCCACTGAAGCTGGAAAAACGAAATCTAACAAAGACAAAAGAACACAACCCCTCTTTAAAAAGACGAAAACAAAGAGTAAAGGGAGTGATGGAGACATGACGGGGATATGAGAGTAATTTACCTTGTTGAGAGTGTTAAGGGCATCCTGAGCAGCAAGGAGAGCTGGTTCTGCCTTGGCCAAGTCCTCCTCACAGTCTCTCTGTTTGCCACTGACCACCACAGCAATGGCCGCCACATTTTGCTCTTCCTCATCAGCAACTGCCTTCTCCCTGGACACCTTCTCAGTTTCTATCCCAACCACCTGGGGGAAGCACACAGGATTTATTGCTGGGCTAATGGTGGTTTAGCTATCGCAGCATGGATACAATGCAGGGAATAACAAACAAGTTTTCTATTTTTATATTGAAGAAGAGAAAAAAGTGGAATTATATGTGACTTATTATGCAAATTGTAATAATTTGCACTGGGCAACTTGCTGACAAACTTCAAGCGGCAGTAACAAAAGTTCCACATGCAGAAAACACCATGAAACCTCAACAGATATCTCAAAACTAGGGCACATAAAGGCCCAACTATCTGCACAGCTAGATAGCACTTGAGGTCCTGTACTGTACGCGAGAAAATACCAACACTCTAAAATTGGTATTCTTTTTTCTGTGTTTCTAATAAATAACACATGTTCATGCCTGGATCAGCTGGTCAGCATCCTCGTTCTTTTGCTTGAGTTCCACTTCCTGAGCAGCCAGCTTGGCCTTGAGGTCATCCACCTAACAGAGGATGAGACAGGGACACCGAGAGGTCAGTAAGATGTGACTGGATGATACTACAGCCAAGACTGAATCATGTTTACTAGACCAGAATGAAATAATCTCTCTTTCTCTCTCTCTCTCTCTTTTTATATATATATATATATAGATATAATATCACCGTTGTTTGTAGGCTTGTCAATAAACCCTTAATTCAAACTGAAAGGTAACATAGTAAACATTACATTTCAGCTTTAGGAACAAGTACAAATGCTTTACCTCAGCATTTTTACTTTACCTTTTTCGTAAACGATGTTCATTTGTGTTTGTGCATGCGCAGCTGCTTCAATGTGAGAAGAAAATAACTCTTTAACTTAATTAGAGTCGTCATTGTAAATTGTTTACATATACCGGTACATCAATTTGACTTCTGCATTTAACCCATATCTAGCATATTGGGAGCAATGGGCTGCTGAGAAGGTTCAGTGTCTTGCTCAGGGACACTTCAGCACAGGACTCGTAGGATCGAACTACCGACCTTGCAGTTGCCAGACGACCATCTCTACCCAATGAGCCACGGCCGCCCCTATTCACATACACTGACATGAGTTGAGTAGTCGATAGAGCACAGGGGTGAACTGCTGACAACAATCTATTTTTGTCTCATTATATGATGGAAGCAAAAATCAGTGTGTATATCATGGGCACAAATTAATCTATCGCTCTCATCTAATTTAATCTCCCAGGCGGGTTTGAAGGGCCGATCATTTGTTTAGTTGCTTGTATCCTCATTGGATCTTATTAGTAATACAATCGCTGATCGAGCCTATGGCATTGCTATTGAAACCAAAACTCTTCAAAGCATAAAGAGGACTCTGTGCTTCAGGACAGTTGAACAAATAAGCTTCACAAACGTTGCGGATACTGCTGGATTGTGCAATAAACCATGAATTTGACCTTTAATCCATTACTAGAAAACAAAATGTAGTCTGTCCAAGTATATAAAGGGCCAGAAAAAAAAGAATGGCATGCACATCTGGAAAGAAAATAAAAGCTTTAAGATCAAGAGCTGCTATCAGCACACACATAAACACACACATAAATGCACAGACCAAGGTCGGTCGTAAAGAGAAATTAAAGCTGTTATAAACTCCTCATAACTCCCCGACAAATAGGGCTCTACATTACCGTCCGACTCCATCAGAATGTTGCACTGGGGAAATAAAAACATGCTCGTCTTTCAGCTAATTAGCAAACAGGAAATCAGGCCAGAGAGAAGACAGCCCTTTCGGGTTGCAACGATTCTGTGCAAAAGATTCGGTCGAACATTAGACGAGCACCAAGTGAGCCATCAACATGATGAATAGGCAGAGGGAAGACGGGGGGGGGGGGACAGACTAATTGGTGGGAGACATGGGTGATATTCAATACATCTGAGCGGCTTCTGTGTTAATCCACTGCAGATGGAACTCTATGTAGATTAGAGCCATTGTAGAATGTTATACCAACGCAAGTGGCTATCGCTGTTAATCCACATGTGTGGACAAAGACACATGTGGCTGTGTATGTGTTTGAAAGGGAGAAAGTCAAATGTTGCCATTTATTACCCTTTTCAGGGAAACCTGATATGTTTCTTGTTCCCAATGCCAAGAGCTGTCAGGGTGCAACTGATTATGATTAGAGATTCTATTTAAACACCACTCTGGTGACTGCTAGGAGTTACTAACTGCTACTACCATTCATGCTATCATTACTACTTACACTTAGACTGGTATTACCAGCACTACTTATTTTACTGATGTTATCACAAGACTGGGAAGGACACAGCCTCCACAAAATTAAGCAGACAAAAACATGGCACTAATGTGTCCTCTGGGGAGCAGATGACTCATACACTGATACACAGCATCTCCTACAACCCCAGCCCCACCACACACACACACACCTTCCATCCTTTTGTTTATCATGACCACAGCAGCCCCTGGTGAGCCATGGATCCTCTTGCACAGAATGTTAAATAACAGTACTTATAGTAGCGTGGCTATCAGTGTGGATGCACTAACAAACACAGGCAGCATTAATGGTGGCTGGCTGCTGTAAATGGTGTGCTCTCTAATGAAAAGGCTTCTCTATTACCATACAGCCCTATATGTGTGTGTCGGCTCACTCCTAGGAAACACAGGACACTCTGTGGCTTTCAACACATTCATGTCACTTATGTGGAAGGAATGTGTATGCATGTGTGTGATCTTGTGCGGGTGGGTATATGTGGGCATGTTTATGCAAAACAATGGAGATGCACGGGTAGGGGTGAAATTATGTATGTGTGTGTGTGTGTGATATTTTACATTCACTTGCACTGTGGTAGAGCCACTATAATTAGAGTTGCTTCACACACAAATCCTGTGTTGCATTATTTATATATCTCTTTTCTCCAAAGGTGTGGAGATGGCAAACATTTGGACAAATGGATCCAGGTGTAGATATTAAAGATGGAAACATGACATGCTTCAAATAAACATTTCTCGTGACAAAATAAAGAAAAGGACAAATAGGCAAGGTATTTTTCTACTCTTCGTATAGCGTAGTATGGTGAGTGCTGCGTGTGGCATTAAGTATGCAGAGGGACGAATTTCCAGCAAGTTACATGTTCTCTGTTAAATAAATTTGTCACAGCTCTGCCACTTCTCTCCTGTCACTCTATCGCTCACTCACCTCATCAGCTCATTCAGTGCAGCTGTTAGTCACACCCACCTCATCAGCTCATCACTCTCACCTGCTCACTCTGCTGCACCTACTATTTAGACCCCAGTCTCACACACACACTCACTGCCAGATCGGTCTCCGCATTCATGACAGACCTTCCCGCGTTTACCCGCCGATGGCTTTCCTGTCGCTGACCCTGCCTGTTTGGACTTCTCCGCCTGGCCTCTGCCCCGGTAAACCACTCAGCCTTCTGTCCCCGACCACGAGATCCTGCCTCTGTTTGCTCAGAGTTCTGTCTGCCTTCTCCCCTGACAGCTTGGCGGTCCACAGAGTGGGATTCTACACCTGTGCTTATCAAAGACTGTTACCTGTTGTGTGTTCATTTGAGAATAGACCTTTGATTCCAACTATTCAGTGTGTCTGTCCTACTGCTTCTGGGTCCTTACCACACCTGCTACAATTTAACTTATCAGAGTAGTTTTATTGCAAAATACTACTTATACATACTTGAGTCATTACTTTTATTTTGTTACATTTGGATACATTCATCCCATTATTCGTTAGGAGGCAGGTGGTCTGCTGGAATTGCAAGGATGTAACACGTTTTCATTGTCAATCATACCATTCTTGAATAATGTTAAACAAGCATCGAGCATTAGGGACAACTTTATAATAAGTAACATCCTAAGCACATGGATAAAGGTAACGAAGGCATTCTCCAACAATAGGAGTTTTTTTTTTTTTCCTTTTATTTTTTTTATGCACAGATTGTTAATAACCCCGATTTTACGCCTCCTTGCATGGACTCTGGTTTTAAAGAATGGAACACATATGGGATTAAGGTAAGAAATGATCTCTATAAAGGTGGCACGATGAAATCATTCAATCAACTTCAGGAAGAGTACGGGCTACCCAAGACTCACTTCTTCCGATGTATACAAATACACAGTTTCTTAAACTCCATAGCCCAATATAAGGAAGGTCATGGACCAGAGCAGATAGAGACAATCATCCACCAGGTCTGTCAGCTGAAGAGGAAAAAACTATTTTCTTGAAGCAATATAAGTACTCACAGCTGCAGGCAATCATGGGAACGAGATCTTAAAACTGCAATCACAGATCGCCAATGGAAAACAATCATGTTAAATCGCAGAAGAATATATAGCAACTAGAAGATGCATTTCCTGCTGAAAATGTGTTGGAAAGCTGAAATGAATCTTAAAAACATTGCTGAAAATAGATATCCAATTTTTAAAAAATTGCAAAAAGCTTAATAATTCAAAAAGTTGAAAGATTACAAATATGAAGTCATATCACCCCTCTCCTGAAAGAGCTGAACATTTTGATATTCGAACGGTTTCTGTAGCTTAAAAGAATTCCAGTGGTAGTGATATTTATTGTAGTAGAAGTTGTAGAAGTATTATTAGCAGTATAAATATTAGTAGCATTTGAGTAAGTACTAGCTGTAGCAGTAGTGATATTTGTAGTAACAGTCGTAGTAGAAGTTGTCGAAGTATTAGTAAGTAGTAGAAGTAGTACTATCAGTAGTCGTAGTAATAGCTGTAGTAGTGGTCGTAGTATTTTATATAACATTAGTAGTAGTAGTAGTATAATAAGTAGTAGTAATAGTAAAGTCAGTTTTTGAAGAAGCAGTAGCAGTCATACTAATAGCTGTATTAGTACTGGTAGTAGCAGGAACAGCAGTATTAGCAGTTGTGGAAAAGTAATAATAGTAGTGGTAGTAATAGCAGTAGTGGTAGTAATAATATTTATGGTAATAGCAGTAGTAATAGTAGCAACAGCAAAAGTTGAAGTAGTAATACTAGAAATATTAGCAGTCGTAGTAGTTGTCGCAGTATTAGTAAGAGCATTCATTTTTTCAACAAAAAAGCCTAATTTTGAGTTTAATGTTTAAATACAGTTAATCCATGAGGCTTTTATTTTGAAAGGGAGGGGGAGAGGAGACATAATCATAATGTCTGACACACATAAACAGGTTATTAAATGACAGGCTTCATCACAAGCAGTTCAGTTAGAATTCACTCTTTGGGGCTTTTATTTTGAAATGGGGTGTGTGCGCGTGTGTGTGGGGGGGGGGTCGTCTAAAAGTCTCTAAGACCTGAATGATTGTATGAGCGAGAGACACAGACAGACAGAGAGAGAGAAGAAAGAATTAGTGAGAGAGAGAAGAAAGAATTAGTGAGTGAGAGAAGAAAGAATTAGTGAGAGACAGAGAGAGACTCTGATATCTCTGGCAAACTTTCTCATTTGGAGATTGTACTGTTTTATCTTTTACAGCTTACATGACTGTTGTCCTGCTCTGCCATGTCTTTCCTCGTCTCTCCCTCTTGTGTCGCGGTGTGTGTGTAAATGTCACTCGAATCAGGAAACTTATCAGAATCCTCATATCTGATTGGCCGAGCTGCAACAAATCATGTGTGCGGCTTTTATTTTAAAATGGTGTGGAGGAGGGGGGAAAGACCTCTAAAGATCCCTAAGACCTGAATGACTGTATGAGAGAGAGACGCACACAGAGGGAGAGGAGTGTGTGTGTCTGAGTCTGTGTGTTTATCAACATCACTAATTGGCTCAATCGCGAACACCTGTGTCCCTGAAGCCATTTGAAAATATTCTCCATAGAGATCCCATTGAAAATAAAAAGCTTAATAATTCAAAAAGTTTAAAGGTTAGAAATATGAAAAGTCATAGCACCCCTCTGGTGAAAGAGCTGAACATTTTAATAGTTGAACGGTTTCTGTAGCTTAAAATATGAAGGAGAAGAGGTGCGACGGAAGAAATAGAAGTTTAATAAAGAAACAGGATAAGAATAGTTGGAATGCTTAACAGCATAAAAAATATTCTTTTGGAAAATAAATGATTCAAAAATAATTATGGATTAATGTGCATATATACTGTAACAAAACTGGAATAACGTATCCTCACACGGGGCACCATTATGTTTCTTACCACTTAAGAAACTGAATTCTTGACAATAGAATTATTAATGTATGTAACATTATTAATAACAACGGGGCACCACCCTGCAAACAGGGAACAATAACCAAACGATAAAACTAAGTCTCATAATTAGTAGTTACTCATAATGTCAATAGTCTGCGTATGACTATACATTCAGTGAAGGTTTTTAGGTTTGAGCACAGGCTACTACATACAGTTTTATTACATACACATGCACAAGTAATCACAGACGACTGCTCCTTAAAGTATAACAGAGTTTATTAAATCAAAATAGTAAATGATCAAATCAATTAATATTGCAACCAATAAACACTATCATACAATTTTATATGCCTAATACCTAAAGAAAAGAATAAAATGGATGAGGGTGTATATCAGTATGTGTGGGTCTGTGGGTGAAAAGGAAGGGGGGTCTTACAGCTACTGCTAAAGACTACAAAGATGGCGGCGTCGAGTGACTCGGACAAAAGGGGAGGGGCCTTAAGATACTACAGCTAAACTACCACCAGATGGCGGAGTCGAGTGACTCGGACAAAATGGCGGTGAGACTGCTGTATGTAATCATGTGTGCCGATACACACATGTGTTGTGAGGAGAGCGTTTGAACGGGGTTTCCCCAGGGGCAGAGATAGGAGCTGTCTGTGTGCGTGTTACGTGAGAGGAGGAAGAAAAGGAAAAAGGAGCGAGAACTCAATGTGAATCACACTTCGGCGTGCGACGTTGTAGGGAGCCTGAGTTTGCTGGTTCTATCACGCATAAGTATACCGCTGTTTTCTTTGAACTGCCGGTAACTTATGCCGTGATAAGCCACAACCCTCAGCTCACTCACAGAGTCGAGTTAATGAAGAGCGAAATCCCACACGGAGTGGAATACAATGAATGAAAAATAATCCCCAAATAAACAGTCATAGCAGTTAATACACAAATACAGCGGAGCTTCTCTGGTCCGTAATGATTGCGTAAATACCTCCGTATAATGCGACAGTAACTTAAACACACAAAACACGGCAATATCAACATATAAATGAATGGCCTGAATTAAATTTAAGTTAATTTAAGCTAAGCTATGCCCAGATACCATGAACCTTACTTGTCGATGCTTCGTTGCAACGGAAAAGTGTTCGTGGGGAAGTTGTCCTTTTTCCTCGTCAAGAAGGGAGGGGCTGCTTGCAGCGCGGCCTTGCAGCGGGCGCTGTGTCTCGCACGGCTTTTGCTGGTGCGGCTTCGGTCCATTGGCATGGCTCTGGAGCAAACGCAGGTCCGATCTGTACTCTCTGCAGGGAGGACAGTTAACTTAGGATGAGACGGCGTGGTCCGTCCGTCTTTCCGGTAGTCACAAGAGGAGCGAGGCTTCGTCGGGCTCCTCTGTGCCGGTTTGTGCACAAAAAGAAAAAGAAGCGAAGACTGGTCGTGGGAGGGATTCGTCTCGGCGGGGTAAGGGGCCTTAACTCAGAAAAAGAAAACACGGCTGTTTCGACCAGCGAAATGGCTTTGTGACCTGACAGGGTTTGATGAGGGTTTGAGGGCGCGGCTCCCTCGTGGCCTTCGGTTGCCCAGCGTCGTGCTGGAGGTAGGAGGCTGGTGTGTCTTCATATGTCCAAGGACTGGTCCCAGGGCGACGAGAGCGTTGTGTGCTCCCTGTTCGACGGAGGTCGAAGGGGAAAAAGCAAGGAGGTGTGATCTGCAGGCAGTTTTGTTGGACAGTGGTTGAACCACAGGGGTCCTGGGGTCTCTTGGCCTTCGGCCAATGAGATTGCAGCGGCGCATTCAGGTGACTTCAGGAACCATAGTTTTTTTGGGGGGGGGGGGAATTCACACCCTAGTGTGAAATTCCTTCAGAGGAGGTTTGCTCTCATAAAACTACAAATCAGGATGAAACCTTTGCTTGAAAAAGGAAAGGCCTGATTCTCTTTGTCCACAGCACATGTTGAAGCCATATGGTCAGACCCCAACACTGCTATTCATGCTACTAAAAGTAGTAATACTACTACAGCTATTGATACGACTGCTACTAGTACTACTGCTACATCTTCTACTGCCATTACTATTACTACTATATTAAATACTACAGATATTACTATGACTACTGATACTACATATTCTACTACTTCTTCTAATTACTAATACTTCTACTAATAATACTACAACTTCTACTACTACTACAAATATCACTAATACTACTACTAGTAGTTATTCTAATGCCAATAATACTTCTATTAATAATACTTCTACTACAACTTATACTACTACAAATATCACCACTGATGAATTTTTTTTAAGCCACAGAAACTGTTCAAATATCAAAATGTTCAGCTCTTTCTGGAGAGGTGTGATATGACTTTTCATATTTGTAATCTTTAAAATTTTTGAATTATTAAGCTTTTTGCAATTTGATTTTGAATTGGCTATCTATTTTCAGCAATGTTTTTGCGATTAATTTCAGTTTTCAGCATTCCAACGCATTTTCAGCAAGAAATGCTTTTTCTAGTTCCACTATTTCTTCCGTCCCCCCTTTTTTTTTAAACTCTTCTTCATTTTTATAAGCTACAGAAACCGTTCAGCAATCAAAATGTTCAGGTCCTTCAGCTCATCTCTGCTATGTCTTTTTCTATTTCTAACCTTTAAACTTTTGAATTATTGAGCTTTCTGCAACTTTTTTTTGAATGGGTTTCTATGGAAAAGATTTTCAAATCCTCTTAAACTTCAACTTTCAAATCCTTCAACTTCCTCATACTTTCAGCTACAGACACCATTTCAACTTAAAAATGTTGCCGCGTAATTCAGCTTTCCGATATCTTTTAAATTTTTGAACTGCAGCAATTTAACTTTTATGATTTTTCAGCCCTTTTCTGACTTTATAATGGGTGTGTATTGCGCAGCTTAGCGTGCGTGATGTCACCGCTAGAGTGAAGAGCAGCTTGAGATTCTTGTGAAAAAAACATTTGTGTTTTGCCACTGTGTCCACAATCTTCACTCTTCATGCATAATTTCTGGATGTAGAAGTAGCTAATATTGTCCTTGTCGTAGAAAGATTACTGTGGAATCCCACAGATTTCCACATTTGACACAGAAGCCGTTAATTGAGAGGAAAACCAACTTTCTGCTCCATAGAGACCAATGTTAAATTTTGCTTCAAATACATCTTCCACAGAACACGGTACCCCATTTCTATATCTTTCACCCCCCCCACCCCCCCCCCCCCCACACACACCATTTTAAAATAAAAGCCCCACAGAATGAATCCCAACTGAAATGCTTGTGATGAAGCCTGTCATTTAATAACCTCCGTTTATGTGTGTCAAACATGATGATTATGTCTCCTCTCCCCCGCCCACCCAGTCCCACCCTTTCAAAAATAAAAGCCTCATGGATTAACTGTATTTAAAAGTTTAGCTCAAAATTAGGCTTTTTTGTTGAAATAATGAATGCTCTTACTAATACTGCGACAACTACTACTGCTGCTAATATTTCTAGTACTACTACTACAATTTTTGCTATTACTGCTACCATAAATATTATTACTACCACTACTGCTATTACTACCACTACTATTATTACTTATACTGCTATTCCTGCTACTATCAGTACTAATAACCAGTACTAATACTACGACTGCTACTAGTACTACTGCTACTTCAAAAACTGACTTTACTGTTACTACTACTACTACTTATTATACTACTACTACGGTTATATAAAATACTACGACCACTACTACAGCTATTACTAAGACTACTGATACTACTACTTCTACTACTTCTAATTACTAGTACTTCGACTAAAACTTCTACGACTACTGCTACTACAAATATCACTACTGCTACAGCTAGTACTTATTCAAATGCTACTGATACTTATACTGCTAATAATACTTCTACTCCAACTTCTACTACAACAAATATCACTACCGCTGGAATTCTTTTAAGCTACAGAAACCGTTCGAATGTCAAAATGTTCAGCTCTTTCAGGAGAGCGGTGATATGACTTCATATTTGTAATCTTTCAACTTTTTGAATTAAGCTTTTTGCAATTTGTTTTGAAAATTTGATATCTATTTTCAGCAATGTTTTTGAGATTCATTTCAGCTTTCAGCATTCCAACGCATTTTCAGCAGGAAATGCATTTTCTAGTTTTTGTTTTGTTTGTTGTTTTTTGTGTGTCAGGGATTGGTGGTTGGCAGGTATGTTACGTGCTGTTCTGTTTGTGAGTGGCATGTCGTACGCCTGTGTAAACTCAAAATAAAGATTGAAAGAAAAAAAAAATAAAGAAACAATGGTTGGATATCATGAAAACGATTTGATTTGGCTGCAACATATTTACTCAAATGTAGATTTTCTTTTTTTTTCTTTTTTTTTAAGGCTTCCTGTTTATAAAGCTTCTAACGGCGATTTGACCTTCTTACAACAGCGAGTATAAAGTAAGCTTCATCCTGCTGCAGCCACGCCTCCACATGACTGTTCAAGGCATCAGGGCTGAAGCCACAGCAGGAGTAACGTTAACATTATGGCTTTCAAATGGCACTAACAGCTAATGGTCACCAATACTCTACCCACCACTGAGAAGGGTGGACATCACGAACCAACTACTACTAACGTGACTATTAGTACTGTACGTCTCTGACCAGTAATATTACATTCTACTATTAATATTTCTACTTGTACTACTATTTTAGCTGGTTTACCTTCTATTACCACTACTATATTATTAATGCTACTACTAGTACTACGTCAGCTACAATTACATTTACTACTGTTACCACCGCTACTACTACTTTGACCAGTGGTTGGGTTAGACGTTCTCGTTCCCCATCATTTTGACGGACAGTGTTGCAAAAATTCTGTCATCTATTATTAACAGTCAATTAAATTTCTTTATTATATTAGGACATAGGCTGAAGGCGTATGTAAAGGTGGAGTCTGATTGTAATCGAATACACTTTTTGTCGTATTCAATAAATTTCTCTTCATGGTCTGCTAGCTGTCCGTTCTGTGTGTGGTGTTCATAGAAAGCCCTGACTCCGTCAATGTGAAACAAACAAAGTGGATTGGACGGACGGTGCCAATCAGCCCTAGTGGCTTTACATTACATTTAGTACAACTACTAGGGCTAATGTCTATGTTCTATTGAGGTTTTTGAATGAAGTTTGTGATGGGAAAATATGTCATCGTCTTGTGCTTTAGGATTGAAGAATGTAAATCTTTAGAAGTGCAGGCACTAAACCTTGTTTATCTTGTTATCTGTTTTCCTGTGCATTGTTTGTCTTCAAAGACGGCGACACACAGAGGTCTAGATTACGGTACTTCCTGATGAGCATCAGCTGAAGAGCATGACCCTCTTTAGGTATTTATGATGGGTGATGGTTCACAGGCTTATTCCGTCTCTGCATACTGTGACTTAACTCTTTGACCAGGTCACAGTGACATCAAAGGACGCATCTGACTGGGTGTATCCATGGTTTATTGTGGGGCAAACTGATAACAAAGGGATTTGTAAACAGGCCGTAAAAGCGCCTTCAGGGTATCGGAAAGACAGGACACTATGCTTCAAAGAAAAACATCTGCCTTGACATCTTTTATTATCTTCTGTCTTCTTTTGTTTATTCTTGTTTGCAAACCAAGGTAACAGCATGCTAGCTTAGTATAAATGTCCGTGCATTTAACTGTGTCGTTAGAGCACCTCTAACAGATGACGGTGATGTATCTGTGAGTGTTCTCTTTGCAAGCAAATAAATTGACTACTACAACTTTGATCGTTCATCCAGACTCTGTTTCATTTGACATTGATTTGTTAACACTTTGACACTCTTCTCCCGACTATTCATAGAAATATTCCACAACAAGTTACAAATTTCTTTGAATTTTAGACTGAAGACAGACAGCAGCACACATGGTGGCAGCGCTCTTGGTACTGTAGATGTATGTTATAATAATTGCTACCGTACTTTTCGGACTATAAGCCGCTACTTTTTACCCCACGCTTTGAGGCGTCGGCTTATAGTCCGGTGCGCTTTATATACGGATATTTCCGTAGCTTTTCTCCGCCACAACAACAACCGCAACTTCCGGTTCCGGTCTAACAGCAGCAAGCCAGTTAGCCGTAAATTCTATTCAGAGCTATGAGCAGAGAAGATCAGCTTTTTCTCAAGTCTGCCAGTGGAGCCTAACAGCTCGGAACAGTGTGACAGAATCCACCTTCACCAACGGGTTCTGAAAGTCTGGGATAGTACGAGATTAAGGGGACAGCGTAATGAGGACGACAACGCAAGCTCAGGGGCGGATTTGCCCCGGTTCGTGATGTGGTGTGTTCAAGGACCCAAATGCAGACTTTTTTTTTTTTTTTTACAGTTCTACAAAACTTGTTCTACAAAACTTGTTCAAGAGTTTTTTTGTGTGCATGTTTTTGAGTGAGAGAAATAAATGTTTTGTATGATCTTAGTTCATGTACAATTGTGTTTACAATGGCTGGTATGATGATGTTGCGCGGACTTTTTTTTCGGACTTTTATTTTAATATGTCTGGACTATATCCGGTGATCATATCTAGAAGATTTGCCACAATTGTGGCCAACAATCGACAAACTATGATCGCTGTATGGCGCCGTCTCACCACGGAGCATATGGCGGATGAATACATAACACACCTGTATGCGTGCGGAGCCGATCGCACACGGCGGATGAATGCATGCTCGTGATTTGACCCCGGACGGATAAAAGCGTATCCGGCCACTGAGTTTCAGTCATTCCACGCATCTCTCCTCGCTCGCCATGGAGAAAACGGTACACTAAGAAATGCGTATGATGCTGCTTTTAAGTTAAAAGCGATCCGCCTGGCTGTCGAAGAAGGAAATAGAGCTTCTGCACATTCGCTCGGCGTCAATGAATCGATGGTGAGACACTGGAGACGCCAGGCCGAAGAACTGAGCTGCTGCAAAAAGACGACAAAAGCCTTCAGAGGCAGGAAAAGCAGGTGGCCTGATCTTGAAAACACTCTTGAGGATTGGGTGAACACAGAGAGCAGATGGTCGAGGTGTTTCCACCGTGCAAATCCAACTGAAGGCTAAAGCACTCGCCACCGAAAAGAACATTGGCGATTTCAGAGGTGGACAGTCTTGGTGTTTCAGATTCATGCAACGAAAGGGCCTGTCGATTAGAACACGGATGACCGCTGGTCAGCAACTCCCTCCCGACTTCAAGGAAAAAATGACAAACTTCAGCGAATACACGCAAAGACATATAACCGAAAATTCCATTGGACCAGACGACATCATAAATATGGACGAAGTACCTTTGACGTTTGACCTCCCTCTCACTAGGACTGTTAACAGAAAGGGTGAGTCTTCCATCACGCTCAAAACAACTGGCCATGAGAGAATGCATTTCACGTGTGTTCTGGGCTGCACAGCATCCGGACAAAAGCTTCCACCCATGGTGATTTTTAAGCGGATGACAATGCCGAAAGAAAAATTCCCGAAAGGAATCTCCGTGAAAGTGAACAAGAAAGGGTGGCTGACGGAATGCTACGCGAAGCGAACAGGGGGATTTTGTCACAGAAAAACTGCATTGCTAGTTTTGGAAAGCATGAGAGCCCACATAACGGATTCTGTTAAAGCAGCCATCAAGACGACAAACTCTATTCTAGCTGTGATTCCTGGGGGCACAACAAAGTATTTGCAGCCCCTTGACATTAGTGTGAACCGTTCATTTAAGGTGGCACTCAGAGTTCAGTGGGAGGCTTGGATGACTGACTGAGAGAAATCCTTCACAAAAACTGGCCGCATGCGAAGAGCAACTTTCTCGCAAGTCTGCCAGTGGATCCTAACAGCGTGGAGCAGTGTGAAATAATCCACTATCACCAACGGCTTCCGAAAGGCTGGACTACTGCGAGATGATGACAGCGCAAGGGCGGATTTGCCTCGGGAGCAAAATGACACTGACGAAAGATTGACTGAAAGCACGAACGAAGCAATTCTGAGGCTGTTCAATTCCGACACTGAAGAAGATGACTTTGATGGTTTTAGTGCACAGGAGGACAAAGGAGACAGCGATCAATAGCGATCCTGTGTCTATCCAGCCACTTTCCGGCTCGGATCAGAGGGATTACCGTAAACCACTTCCCGGCTTGGACCTGTGCAGAGCACGTGGAGACGCCTCCAAGTTGACTGACGGTATTACCGGTTTTCCTTTTTTTTTTTCCCCAAGTTCTACAAAACTTGTTCAGAGTTTTTTTGTGTGTGTGTTTTTGAGTGAGAAATAAATAATTTAATCATCAATAAATGCATTTGGGTCCTTCAACACACCACATCATGAAACTGTAGGTACCGTACAGGTCCGACTTGCTAGCTTCTAAGCTAATTTTAACATTACGGCCAATGGGGAAATGCTAACCGCGATTAGCATTAGCGAATATAATATATCTTCGTACATCTTTTCATGCAGACATACTTACAGACTAAGGTCTCTCAAGGCTACCAAACAGAAGAAGTGAAACGAAGCAGCGTGTCTTCTCATTCGAATCTAAAAGCAACGAGGCAATAACTTGTTGCTCGTAGCAGTCTGCAGTTAGCCGTAAATGCTATTCAGAGCTATGAGCGACGTAGACACGTCAGAAGATCAGCGTTTTCTCAAATCTGCCAGTGGATCCTAACAGCGCGGAACAGTGTGACAGAATCCACAATCACCAAGGGCTTCCGAAAGTCTGGGATAGTACTAGATTAAGGGGACAGCGTAATGAGTGTTTTTGTGTTCGTGTTTTTGAGGTTTGCAATATAACTCTGCTGTCCGGAGTCTGCATTTGGGTCCTAGTTCGTTGATTGTTGGCCACAATTGTGGCAAATCTAGATATCTTCCCGATATGATCTTAGTTAATGTATAATTGTGTTTACAATGGCTGGTATGATGATAGTCTGCTTTATCTCAGCCATTCGTTGTTATTCAGGCATGAAGGTACCGTACATGATGTGGTGTGTTCAAGGACCCAAATGCAGACAAAGATATATTATATATTCGCTAATGCTAATCGCGGTTAGCATTTCCCCATTGGCCGTAATGTTAAAATTAGCTTAGAAGCTAGCGACATGTTATGATGTTCATAGAAGAAGACAACTTTAGTACGGTACTGTTAAAAGCATCTTGCTGTTCAACGGGGACACCTGCGGCTTATAGACCAGTGCGGCTTATCTATGTACACATTCTTTATTCTGTTAATAATCCGCTGGTGCGGCCTATATACCGGTGCGTTCTATAGTCCGGAAAGTACGGTGTATATACTGAACAAGATTATAGATTGTTTATAAGGGCAAATATGAAGAGACGCAGATGAATGAATTTTTTTCTTTGTATTTCCCTCGGACAGACGACTTCTCATGAACAAAAGACAAAATGTTTCAAATTCCATAAGATCAAGGGATAGGAACAAAAGCTCCTGAGTTGCTACTAAATGGACTGCGTGGTGAGATTATTTTGTCAACTGCTCATCTTTTAAGATCAGCTGCTCAACTGCTGAAGTCATGGGAATTTTGGGATGTAAACTTTGAAAGAAACAATAAATAGATCTGCAAAATGAAATCGGACATTACCGATGTGGCCTATTTCATGGCAGCTTGTTGACTGTACCTGAGCGGAGGTGCTGTTAAGCTTCAGCAGGCCGTTCTCCAGCCGCTCCATCTTGGTGGTGAGCTCATTGCGCTTCTTGCCCAGCAGGCTCCGATACAGCTTGATCTGCTCCAGGAAGGACTTGGGCGTGGTATAATTGTAGCGCCGCTCGTTGGCCAGGTACTCCCTTGATGTCTGATTGACACTCATGTGGACGTATGCCATGAACTTACTGACCGAGTCCTTCACTTTGAGCTGTAAGAGTGACAAATGACATAACTGGTTACGTCACAACAAAAGATCACTGCAAAGCAATATTTCCTGAATTAAATTTTTGGAGCCTCTGGTCTGCTTTTGAACACTGCCTGACATTTTAATATTTTTGGAGTGTAAACATAATTTGTGGGTGGCTTCATTCCATTCCTGAGCTGTTCTCACATCAATATTCTGCACCTCCTGGAGGAACTTGAAGCTGACAGACTCCAGCGCCTCCTGTGGCCACTCGTGAAACCAGTCGATCGCTGTACAGTTCACCACTGCAGGGAACTTCCTGCTGCGAACCCTCAGTTTACTACCAACTGGAGAGAAACACAGAGCCACCTGCAATACAATCACACACAGACACACTCTCCAAGGTCAAACAGAGTTGATACAGCAGTGAGATCATACTATTTCTCTCAGAGTACAACTGGAGTCACCGTCACACTGAGAAAAGAAAGGCAGGCAGGGGAATCCTGCACTTTGTGGTCAAGAGTGGGAATGGAGAACTGAATTAATTATTTGCAGCTCAGTCTTTAAGCAAATAAAGCCTCCAGCAAGCATGTTAATTAAAAGAGTGTGTTGAGCTGTGGGCGGAACAGCTGGCTTGTTGAGAAGCTCAGCCAGATGCTCGATACCATTAGAAACCAACATGCAGAAGGCACACCCAAAGACACTCCTGATCATAATCAAGTCTGGAGAAGGAAGTAGCCTCATACTTTACATTTCCTGTGATGATGGCTTACACACTGAAACTTTAACGAGCTGCTTTCACTACATTGAAGTGCCATTACAGAAACATATCTAACCCAGTTTATTTTGCCAATAACCCTTTATGTATAGCCATACATAAAGACGTCACATATAATGTGACGTCTTGTCATAGGTTCTTTGCACTCTAATATGACTATCCATCAAGTGCAATTCTCACAATACACACTCTTTACATGTTCCTCACTCTACTGCTATTCCTGGCTGTATATTTGAAAAAAGGCACATTTATTTGGGAACGATGAAATACCAACTGAGGTCATTAAGGTCTTGAAACCAGATGTTTACATAAATAGATATTTGGCTCCTCAGCAAGAAAGTTACCCCAGATAATGCAGAACCCAACTTGACAATTATGCAACCAAATAAGTTTCAAAATAATGAAATCATCACAAACTAACACACACATGGAGCATTGTCAGGATCCCTGAAGCTGACTAATCGGGAGCAGTTCATTCAATGATTGATTTTCACTTTTTATTAGAGTGAATGGTTAGAATAGGAAGTATTTCACAAGGAAAATAAATACATATCATTTTGGTTGGTCGATTTTGTTTGGACTTTACGCAGTAAGCATCTTGCAACCCCATTAGAGTCATCTAATACAGCCAGGTTGGGATCCACTGGTCCAAACCAATCTGCTCCGAGGTCCGATTGTAACAATGATTTATATGTCTGGCTCAGGATTTAAACTGGTGCTCATCATGCAGAGTTAGCTCTGAATCATATTACCCTTTCCATCCAGACAGCCAAACAGTTAGATATCCACTCTTTGCCCATGGTATTGCCTGTCAATTTTATTCACTCTCCAACACAGGCAACTTGAGCTGGGAGCGAGGCAGTGGTGGTGGATACTGTAATAATGACAGCATAAGCAACGCCCTGCGATCCCTCTCTCCCCAGGGGGAACAAAGAGGCTACACGTTGGTGGAATTATCTGCAGCTAAACGGAGGCTTTTCTGCTCATGTCTGTGATTTATAAGGACGTCCAAAAGCATTCAAGTTCTTCTCAGAATGTCAGGACAGAAAATCGTCTCTGGAAAGGCTTTTATATTATAAAGCCAGATGCTTTTGAAGTACGAGGTTTTTTTAAATTTAGAATTAGAGTGTGAGGCGGCATGCTATCACTATATTAAGAGACGGTGGAGATCATATACAGATACAGTTCTATGGGAGAGATTAATGGCAAACTTTTCCTCTGAGGGAAGCCTCTGAGGACAACTTAATCTGGATGATTAGTAGTGAAATGCAGAACACACACAGCTTTTTGACCTGCACTTGTCTGACTATCTGACTGGTTCACCTTGAGCTGTCTGCGAACCCGGTCGATGAAGAACTTCCAACAGTTTTCCCTCGTATCCATCAATCCCGAGCCGCGGACCTCTGGCCTTACGCTGCCAATGATGTTCTCCATCTCGTCGTCCGGGAACAGGTCAGGAATCTCTCCTTGAATGAGTAAAATCGGCCACATTACCACTGGGAAGGAAAGACCACCAAGACTGTGGGAAGCAGACATTGGGATTTCATTCTGCTAAAGAACTAAAGTTGTGCAAGAACTCTCCAGAACTTTCTTATCTTAAGATCTGAACTGACACTGAGACTCTTATCAAACGTAGCTGTGTTAATAGAGGTGGTGGCAGCAGGAGTTCATACAGAGGGCTTATGCTAATGCAGCGAGCTGCTTTAAGTCACAGCCTCAGGGAGCAGAACACGGACTGTTGACATATAGGGACTACACACCACCTACAAATTGAATACAGATGTGCTCTTTTTTGAAACCAGGCACTTGCAGTCGCTTGACTTTTGCCCTCTGGTTAGCTCATGGCCTGTTCCGGTGTGTATCAGACTAGTACAGAAATGATCAGGGTTTATCTTTTAGCATAATGATGCTAAAAGATAAACCCTGATCACTTCTGTACTAGTCTGATAACCTGATTGATTGATTAAATATGATGTGTTGATGTTAGCTCATTTTTGTTTGAGAAGGGGTGCCACCACCTTCATTTGCAGTTCCTAGGAGCAGTGAACTTAACATTTTCCATGACAATCAAGGAAAGGATTTAATGGATGATATTTCTGTAAGTAAAATCACAACAACCTCGGGCACAGTGGAATGATGACCCCATTCCTAATCCGGCCAATAATATTATGTGAGGTTGGTTGTCTGTTCAAACAGTCACCAGAAAAAATAATAGACATAAGCAGCAATGCTAGTGTTACATGACCGCTGGGGATAGCTTAGCTAGTTCTGCTGACCACAAGCAGGAAACGACAAACATGCCCACTGGTGAAACACGCCTCTTGTTTTACTTGTGTGATTACTGTGTAAAATATACAGTAGCATGTAGTGTAATAGCAAGTAAACTCAGTAATGTTAGTTACAGCAACACCTATCCATCTAAAGTTTGCCAACATTAGCCACTATAAGCTACTGGGCTTATCAGACCAAGTGCCGCAAAACCCCTGAGAGTACTGAACTGAGCAAGTGTGCCTTTTATTCCATAGCATTTAAGTATTTATTTTTAAGGAGAAGATTGAATACATTTTCTTTTTGGAAGTTCATGGTCTTGCTTTATGTCTTCAAATTTGAAATAGATGTTCTAATGTTGTCGTTGTATTGTGGTCCTGGCATCGGTTGGTATATGCCATCCCTTCCAAATGATATACGACATTCATTTTTGCATACTAACTGCCAAATTATTGCACTGCAAACATTAGCATTTTGAGAATGAATCTAAATTCATATTTCATATTGCACTCTGACAAATATAAATCCAGATGTGAATCCAACCTGCAATTCTTCAGTGATGTATTGTAGTTAAGTAATGCTGCACAAATGGCAGCCCATGATTTGCTGCTGCGGTAAAGCAGCGGCATTTCTGTCTTGCAAAACGTGACACACAGTACTTAGTGAAGCCTGCAGTTACCCGATGCCAACAGATCGTTGAGCAGAAGAAGGAACTTCTCGTCTGCCAATTGGGCGTCAGTCATTAGGAACACAGTGCCAATATTCTTCACGCCAGCTTTCATGTAGAGGGACCCCAGATCGCTCTGGGTGACAGAGAGCGAGAAAGACATGGAGTAAGAGAGTGACGCACTTGATGAGATTGGGCAGTGAGAGGGTTATTTTGCAGTGAAACATATGTGTCTCAGACCTGAATCACTGTGAGAATACTGTGGGGATTACCAGTACTGTGTCTATATTTCACCCAGATACACCGCCGTGTATAATTCAAACATCACCTGGCTGTAAGAAACCATTCAATACAAAATATGTGACTATTGGGGTGTTCAAATGGATGTTTTTTGCAGTGTAGTATGTTTTTACGTTGTAATCCTCATCAAACCTTAAGGTCTGCGATACTGTATCCTTTTCTCAGGGTGATCTGGAAAACCTCCAGATTGGAGATGAAGGCAGCCAGTCGGGTCAGACTCTGCTTGCCGCTGCCGCCCACTCCGACCAGCAGAGCGTTCCCCCGCGGAGACTCCAGGATTCGGTTTATACGGCATCTACATGTGGAGGTGAAGATAGTCGGGGGAGGGAAAGGTGAGACGGAGGAATCGGTGGAAGGGTTAGATACCGTAAAAGGTAGGAGGAGGCGAGCCGGATAAAGACAATCTATGACTCATAGGACAAACTGCAAAAGAAAAACAAACACAGGTAGAGTCTGTCTCCTCTGCTTCTATACTGCCTGTAACCACCATCTTCACCACTCTGTTTCAGATGTACCAGAATGTAAAACAATTTGAATGGTCCTCTTGTGTCCATGTTTAAAATGAATTGACTTCATTGTCATTGTTGTTGCTTCATTTGAGGTTGTTGCCAAAAGCAATACAACACACTTTAACTGCTGTCAGTATTTACGTACCGACTGACACTGTACATTGAACGCACCTCAACTTTCTATTTCAAATGATATTTCAATTACCACCATCTTTTACTGTTCAACTCATCATGTTTCTGCAAAATGGGTACTTTTATTACTATTGTTTGTCATCCAATGACCTCATTTTCTGTTTGTCAGTTCAGTGAACGAGTGCTCTGAAGTCAGGTTGAATGTGTGAGGTGAGATGTGAAGGACAGCTGACAGGTGATCATCAGTGAGAGCGGGCCTGGATCTGGATTGTTAAACTTCATCACGGAGAATGTTTGTTCACATATGTAGGTCGATCCAAAGAGAACCAACATCTTCTGAGCACGTTGCTTTGGCAGCTTAGCTAGCAACGCAACGTTTGTAGGTATTCACGAACGTACTAACATACGTACATTTTTGAAAAAAAACAAGCAACAGTCTCCTTCAAAATAAATGCAATGCAACTGTATTCCGTGCATGATGTACTTTTATTTACGTTTCATTCCTAATTAACAATTGATGTCCCGTACAATGTCCAGGTCTGCGTTAAGGGGTTAAGAGTGTTTTAGACTGAAGCAAAATCGAATCTGTTCTTTGCATTTTTGTTCGCCGTCATGCTGTATGCTGGATTACTTAGATTTCCCTGTCGCTGCTTCTGACAGTCTGTAAAATCGAAATGTAAAGCCTAAAGTATCTGGGCCGCTAGTTCAATTCCTTGACAGTCTCCAGGTTTTCAAAATGTCCACTCACATGTGAGCCATGGCGTCCTCAAACAGCACCAGGTTTAGTGTGGCGTTGACCTCATTGTAGCTGTCCAGCACCTCCAGCAGGGTTTTATTGAGGCAGCTCCAGGACTCAGCAGCCATGTACCTGGCCTCCCCCAGCCCACGGGCAAAGTGGCAGTACAGGTTCATCTCCCTGGTCTGCTCTAGAGTCTTCTCCGTGTCCTTGGGGAGGATGTGCACACACACACATATTGCAGCGGTAAACCACACATACCCCTGTCAGCATAACATTAGTGATAAGATTCAACAGTCTGAACAGGGAGGCAGCGGAATATCACAGCTGTGCAGAGGGTGACCGAGTTCATTTTCAGCTTGGCAACTTTTGGGCCCCGAATATTTCTCTGGAGATTGTTTGTGCCTCTTAGGGATGCTTGTTTTCTCTGCTAACTTTCACTGGCATATAGCTGAAGTAGGCGGAAGTTTTGTTATTTTACAAATTCAGATCTTTATTATGTTCTGCTGCAGTCTTCATTGTCATGGTATCAAGTGGACTTTCTTACAGTGCATCAGTCTCTAAAGACTTTAGTGTTTGCATGTAAAAATAGCAATAAAACATTCTGCATATTGCTGCTGTGTGGCACGGCGGCAAAGTGCCCTAAGTTTACAGAAGGTGCCCACTCTGAACAATATATTCTAGAGTGGTTAGTGTTATTCTTTCTCCTTCTCTTTCTGTTGGTGTGTGTACACGTATACTTGTCAGGTTCTTCATTGTGGCATGACTAGTGTGCATCCGATAGAGCCAGAGAGGGTAGTGAGGGGAGCAGTGGACAGAAAACCATTAAAATGTTTTCCAATTTACCGGGCTGACAGCGCAGACCCTGACAGCCAGACCCCATACCACACTGATTAATATTCCTCTCTTGCTCCCCCCTCCCCCCTCCCCCGACGCATTCCTTTTTCCTCCTCTCCTCTTTCTCCTCGCTGTGTTGGCCACTGATGTCCAGACACAGAGCAGGCAGCCTAAGGATTTCCCCCTCCTCCCCCATCCTCCAACCTGCCGTTCTTGTCTTCCTCTGCTGAACTTTGTAAAACTCTCACCTCGTAGAACTTTTTCATTGTGTCCGCCTGCAGCTTATCAAAAGCCTGGAAGTCCTGCTCCTCCACCAGCTTGTCTCTGTAGACCCGGTTGGACTCGTGCAGATAGATTTTCAGCAGGTCCGGAGGGGCTTTCAGACACTCTGCGGTACAGAAGAGAATGCCCTGGGCAGAGAGGGGAGAGAAGAAGACGAGTTTCATTCCATCGGCTTTGCCCATTTACAAAACAAGGAGGGAAATATAGCACAGTCACTGTGGGTAAATCAATGGATATTGAGTGGGTTAGTAGGTGTGTCAGAGAAACTCGGCAAATAATGGCAAGATGTTTCTTTCATCTCACTGTCTCAGACGTATTGCTGCATGTGTAGATTAGTTATGTGGGCAGATGTTGGATGGAAGAATTAGTAAAAATCAATCTGTGTGTGACTGTATTGCTTCCAGTGTTTATTTTTAAACAAAGGTAAGGCTCTGTCTGAAATCCCTTCCGTTAAATTAAACCGTACGCCATACTTGCTGTCGGCCATGTTATTTGAGTGTCCCTTTTCTGGGTTGAAATGTACATCCTAAATAGTGCCCTGGAGAATTCCCACATGGAATGAAAAAGTGTTGTTCACTACTTTCTGCTAACAATCTCAATGTGTTGCATTTCATGAACGTGAAAACCACCACACGACTCTAGATATCAGTGATCACCAAAAATGATAAATTCACAAGTGTCTGAAATCTCAATTTCTGTTCACTATAGAGTAAACTGTGGCGGGTTTATGCCTTTATGGGGGGGGGGGACATGCAGGTGCTGCAGCAGCACAAGGACAGAATAACAGAGTAAACTAGAAAATGCATTTCCTGCTGAAAATGCGTTGGAATGCTGAAAGCTGAAATTAATCTCAAAAACATTGCTGAAAATAGATATCCAATTTTAAAAAAAAATTGCAAAAAGCTGAATAATTCAAAAAGTTGAAAGATTACAAATATGAAGTTATATCACCCCTCTCCTGAAAGAGCTGAACATTTTGATATTTGATAACGGTTTCTGTAGCCTAAAAGAATTCCAGCAGCAGTGATATTTGTTGTAGTAGTAGTAGAAGTATTATTCGCAGTATAAGTATGAGTAGCATTTGAATAAGTACTAGTTGTAGCAGTAGTTATATTTGTAGACGCAGTAGTAGTAGAAGTTGTCGTCGAAGTATTTGTGATTAGAATAAGTAGTAGAAGTAGTAGTATCAGCAGTCGTACTAATAGCTGTAGTAGTATTAGTACTGGTTATTAGTACTGGTAGTAGCAGGAATAGCAGTATTAGCAGTTGTGGTATCAGTAATAATAGTAGTGGTAGTGGTAGTAAAAGCAGTAGTGGTAGAAATAATATTTATGGGAGCAGTAATAGCAGTAGTAGTAATAGTAGCAACAGCAAAAGTTGTAGTTGTAGTGGTAATACTAGAAATATTAGCAGTAGTAGTAGTTGTCGCAGTATTAGTAAGAGCATTCATTATTTCAACAAAATGCCTAATTTTGAGCGAAACGTTTAAATACAGTTAATCCATGAGGCTTTTATTTTGAAAGGGTGGGACTGGGTGGGGGAGGGAGAGGGAGAGGAGACATAATCATCATGTTTGACACATAAACAGAGGTTATTAAATGACAGGCTTCATCACAAGCAGTTCAGTTAGAATTCACTCTCTGGGGCTTTTATTTTGAAATGGGGTGTGGGGGAGATGGGGAGAGGAGACAGAATCATAATGTCAGATAAACACAAACCGGTTATTAAATGACAGGCTCATCACAAGCATTTCAGTTAGGATTCATTCTGTGGGGCTTTTATTTTAAAATGGTGTGTATGTGTGTGTGTGTGGGGGGTGTGGGGGGTGGGGGTGGAGGAGGGGGGAAAGACCTCTAAAGATCCCTAAGACCTGAATGACTGTATGAGAGACACAGAGAGAGAGAGGGAGAGGAGTGTATGTGCGCCTGTGCGCCTGTGAGTCTGTGTGTTTGTCTGTGTGTTTGTCAACATCACAAATTGGCTCAATCGCAAACACCTGTGTGCCTGAAGCCATTTCATGGAGACAAAACAGGAAAACACCTCTCAAACAAATCCTCAAAACTCCCATAACCGTAGCTCCTATTGCTCCGATATTAATAATTGAGGGGAAGAATGAGTTGAAGAACAGATCCTGTAAAAATTGTGTCTGTAGTGTAAAAAATGTGGCTTAACTGGCGATCTAGAAATGGGGTACCGTGTTCTGTGGAAGATGTTTTTGAAGCAAAATTTAACATTGGTCTCTATGGAGCAGAAAGTTGGTTTTCCTCTCAATTAACGGCTTCTGTGTCAAATGTGGAAATCTGTGGGATTCTACAGTAATTTTTCTACAAGGACAATATTAGCTACTTCTACATCCAGAAATTATGCATGAAGAGTGAAGATTGTGGACACAGTGGCAAAACACAAATGTTTTTTTCACAAGAATCTCAAGCTGCTCTTCACTCTAGCGGTGACATCACGCACTCTAAGCTGCGCAATACACACCCATTATAAAGTCAGAAAAGGGCTGAAAAATCATAAAAGTTTAATTGCTGCAGTTCAAAAAGTTTAAAAGATATAAAAAAGCTGAATCATGTTGGCAATAGTTGAGGGTTTTCTCAACATTTGAAAGTTGAAATGGTGTCTGTAGCTGAAAGTATGAGGAAGTTGAAGGATTTGAAAGTTGAAGAAGTTTAAGAGGATTTGAAAATCTTCTCCATAGAAACCCATTCAAAAAAAAGTTGCTAAAAGCTTAATAATTCAAAAAGTTTAAAGGTTAGAAATAGAAAAAGTCATAGCAGAGATGAGCTGAAGGAGCTGAACATTTTGATAGTTGAACGGTTTCTGTAGCTTAAAAAATGAAGAAGAAGAAGCGTTGCGATGAAACGGGGGACGGAAGAAATAGAGGAACTAGAAAATGCATTTCCTGCTGAAAATGTGTTGGAATGCTGAAAGCTGAAATGAATCTCAAAAACATTGCTGAAAATAGATATCCAATTTAAAAAAAATTGCAAAAAGCTGAATAATCCAAAAAGATTACAAATATGAAGTTATATCACCCCTCTCCTGAAAGAGCTGAACATTTTGATATTCGAACGGTTTCTGTAGCTTAAAAGAATTCCAGCAGTAGTGATATTTGTTGTAGTAGTAGTAGAAGTATTATTCGCAGTATAAGTATGAGTAGCATTTGAATAAGTACTAGTTGTAGCAGTAGTGATATTTGTAGTAGCAGTAGTAGTAGAAGTTGTCGTCTAAGTATTTGTAATTAGAAGAAGCAGTAGAAGTAGTAGTATCAGCAGTCGTACTAATAGCTGTAGTAGTATTAGTACTGGTTATTAGTACTGGTAGTAGCAGGAATAGCAGTATTAGCAGTTGTGGTATCAGTAATAATAGTAGTGGTAGTGGTAGTAATAGCAGTAGTGGTAGTAATAATATTTATGGTAGCAGTAATAGCAGTAGCAGTAGTAGTAATAGTAGCAACAGCAAAAGTTGTAGTAGTAGTGGTAATACTAGAAATATTAGCAGTAGTAGTAGTTGTCGCAGTATTAGTAAGAGCATTCATTATTTCAACAAAAAAAGCCTAATTTTGAGCGAAATGTTTAAATACAGTTAATCCATGAGGCTTTTATTTTGAAAAGGTGGGGGGGGGGAGGGGGAGAGGAGACATAATCATCATGTTTGACACACATAAACGGAGGTTATTAAATGACAGGCTTCATCACAAGCATTTCAGTTAGGATTCACTCTCTGGGGCTTTTATTTTGAAATGGGGTGTGGGGAGAAGGGGAGAGGAGACAGAATCATAATGTTAGATAAACACAAACCGGTTATTAAATGACAGGCTCATCACAAGCATTTCAGTTAGGATTCATTCTGTGGGGCTTTTATTTTAAAATGGCGTGTGTGTGTATGGGGGAGGAGGGGGGAAAGACCTCTAAAGATCCCCAAGACCTGAATGACTGTATGAGAGACACAGAGAGATAGAGGGAGAGGAGTGAAAAGTCATTTCAACAAAAAAGCCAAATTTTGAGCTTGTTTAAATACAGTTAATCCATGGGGCTTTTATTTTGAATGGGTGGTGCTGGGTGGGGGGGAGAGGAGACATAATCATCATGTTTGACACACAAACAGAGGTTATTAAATGCCTGGCTTCATCACAAGCATTTCAATTAGAATTCACATTTCGGGGCTTTTATTTTGAAATGGGGTGTGTGTGTGGGGGGGGGGGGGGGTCCTCTAAAAGTCTCTAAGACCTGAATGACTGTATGAGAGAGAGACAGAGAGAGAGAGAAGAAAGAATTTGTGAGAGAGAGAGCGAGAGAGAGAGAGAGAGAAGAAAGAATTTGTGAGAGAGAGAGAGAGAGAGAGAGAGAGGGAGGCAGAGAGAGAGCGAGAGAGAGGCTCTGATATCTCTGGCAAACTTTCTCATTTGGAGATTGTCCAACGTTTTATCTTTTACAGCTTACATGACTGTTGTCCTGCTCTGCCATGTCTTTCCTCGTCTCTCCCTCTTGTGTCGCAGTGTGTGTAAATGTCACTCGAATCAGGTAACTTATCAGAATACTCATGTCTGATTGGCCGAGATGCAACACGTAACAGCTGCAACAAATCATGTGTGTGCGGCTTTTATTTTAAAGTGGGGTGTGTGTGTGTTTGGGGGGGGGGGGGTGGAGGAGGGGGGAAAGACCTCTGAAGATCCCTAAGACGAGAGAGAGACACAGAGAGATAGAGGGAGAGGAGTGTATGTGCGCGTGTGTCTGTGAGTCTGTGTGTTTATCAACATCACTAATTGGCTCAATCGCGAACACCTGTGTGCCTGAAGCCATTTGAAAATATTCTCCATAGAGATCCCATTGAAAATAAAAAGCTTAATAATTCAAAAAGTTTAAAGGTTAGAAATATGAAAAGTCATAGCAGACCTCTGGTGAAAGAGCTGAACATTTTAATAGTTGAACGGTTTCTGTAGCTTAAAAAATGAAGGAGGAGAAGCGGTGCGACGGAAGAAATAGAAGAAGTTGAATAAAGATTCGAAGAACAATAGTTGGAATGCTTAACAGCATTCCAACAATAAATAGAGTTGAATAAGAAGAGAATTCATATAGAAACTATAAAAGAACAATTCTACTCAAAGTAACAATGTAAGCAGTGAACAAACAGTCCCAAGGACCAGACTGTGAAATGTGTTGATAAAGTATAACATAATGTATAGTATCCAGCAATATAGCACAGAATAATAAAAATAATAATAATAGTATACAGTACCATGAGCATAGTATACTATAATATATAATACATATAAATGTACAATGTATAAATGTACTACTACTAAAACTACCACTATTTATAAGCACAGTATAATGTATAATAAAATATTTGCTGTGCAATTTTTGCAAATCAGGTCCGACAGAGACATCTTCAAAGTGACACAAACCGAGTGCTGGATCTTTCTATCGCAACCAAACAGAGCAACGTCTGCACTTTGTCAGCTGAGGTATTGATTAAAATCCGGGTTGAGTACGAATTGAGGTCGCTCTTGATGGTAGTTTGGCTATATAAAATGGCGGGTGCACGCAAGTGACGATGGTCTCTGACCAATGAGTGGTTTGAAGTGTTTTAACTCTGGAACCTTGACCGAGGTGATATCCAAAAAATATTATCCCCAACTTTAGGGAATAGAAAACCAAAAAGAACGTCTCCAAGCGAGTGGAGAAGAGCCGTGCAGTATAAGAGGCTAAGCTAATGCTAATGTCAACATGCTAACATGCTGATGTTCACCAGGTCTTATCAATCAACCAATTGGCACTGCACACAAAGTACAGCTGAGGCTGATGGAACAGTCATTGGCTTATCAGGTATAATGGTATACATATGGTGATAAACCAAAGCACTGGACAAACTGGTCACCAACATTATTACAGTGCATCCTGTGGGGATCTGAATAAATACTTGAGACATTTCACCAAAAAACAACAAGGTTAAGTCAGGGTGGTCAGTCGGCTACATTTTCACCATTATGTGTGTACCAAAATGTGTGCAAATCCATACAGTCAATGTGGAGATATTTCACTGGATGAGTGAAACGTCATGTTGGAGGTGCTCTAATAGAAAGTCAATGTGATCGCCAAAGTCACGATGATACATCTTCTGGGGGCCGTGAATATCTTTACCATATTTTATATCATCTATCCAATATTTGTCAAGTTATTTCACCACAAAACAAAAATGTCAACCTCACTGGTGGAGCTAGAGAAATACTCTGGGGGTCATCAAATTTATTACATTACATCCTGGGGGAACGTGAATGTCGGAACCAAATATCATGGCAATCCATCCAGTAGTTGTGGAGATATATTGTGGTGAATCAAAGTGGTGATCTGACTGACATTAGCATCCATAGAGCCACACAGCTAGCATGGCTTGAAATAGATGTTTTCCTGCTTGTATTTCACTCTTCTCTTCATCCTCCGTTTGAAAAAAACTAAATAAAAACAGAAAATTATGACAATGAGCAGATGAGTGTTTAGTGGATGATGGATGATTAATTTGTCTCTAGAGGAGGCCCGTGTGACGTGTTTGCTTTCCCACAGGGCCGTTCATTGTGCAGTCAGGCAGAACTTTATGCAATCTAGGTGCCACATAACAGGTGCTGTATAGGATGAGGGAGAGGACAAAGAAGAGCCCAGGCACTGTTTGTTCTCCTCTGCGCACTGTCACCCAGGAGGCAGAGGCAGAGCAAGCAGATGTTGTGTGTTTCCAGCCCCAGAAGTTATTCCAATCAACAGAGCCACCTCTGGGGGTGAAGTCAGCTGAATCTGATCTGCCTTCATATCTGAGCCTGCTGAATGTGACAATTGGCTGCTCAATCCACTGTGTAATTGTGCAGATGGGTGGTGTGCCTGTGTGTGAATATTTGCATGGATGTGTGTACTGAAGATTCAAACTGCGCCAGAATAATCGCTGCTACTCTAGATCTACAAAAGTCAAGATATTTTCCAGAGCATGTGTGAACGCTGTAATCCTTCGACTTTTAATAGATCTGTCTTTTTCTACTCCATTTCATTGCTTAATTGTGTCAATCATTACACTCCACATTTATTGTGTAAAAGTGTGCCTGAGCAAAGCAAAACACCATATGGCGAGTCTATATAACAGTCATACTCGTAGACTTAGCTGTTCGTTGTACCAATCAAACAAACGGCACTCTGCTAACAAACCGAGAAGGAGACAAAACTTTGTTTTCCTTTCATCCAGCCGACTTTGGCAGACTATCTCCTTCTCTCTTTCCCTGATCTCTCATTGCTTTGTTTGGCTCAGATGAGAGGGATTAGAGAGTTCTGGGTGTCGGTGTGTATCGGTCTATCTGTGGGGCTGTCTGCAGCCGGCACGCTTTCCTGGTAGCCTGACAGATGCTCTGAGCCCCAAACAATGCTTCCCTGCTAACAAATGCACCCAGCTGACTATCCACCGAACATCATACAGATATATTGTGCAGTCAGTACAGTTCGGCTTCAGAGTCTCTCAGCACCATGGGTCTCATGTACTCTTTCATTCTTTCTCTTTCCCTTGCATCTGTCCTCCTCTTTCACATGTCCATCTCCTCCCTCGCCTCTTGAGCTCCGAGGAGCTCATTTAGGCTGATGTGGGGAAGACAGGCCCTCGGATATGCCCGCTGGTCATTGCAGAGAACGCACATTGGCAAACAGAGCTCTTGACAATGCTCCCAGTGGATGCCAAACTGTTTGTCTTACCCGATAAGTGGAATTTGGCTCTGATTTTATATTCATGGAGACAGAGAGTGTGAAGGAGAAAGACGGAGTACTGCAACAAAGTAAGCGATGAGGGATAAATTGGAGAAAGCTCCTACTTATTATTCAACAACAACATAGAACAGAGATTTTTGTCAGCAAATAACAGCAACAGTACTCTCATGAAGATGCAACCTTGAGCTCCTTTTGTCAAATATCAAAACACCTTTGGAAGGGGTGTTCCAAGCTCACCCAGAGTCTCTGAGCTATTTTCTGGCTCATTAAAGTTGTTCATAATGAGATGGTTGCCTTTGGCTTTATCTCCAAGTTCCAAAGTTTTAAAAAACAAAGTAGATCAATTATTTCAGCTGATGCTATGTATATATGTATATATATTAGTGCTGGGCAACAATTAAAATATTTAATCGCGATTAATCGCATGAATTTTCTGTGATTAATCGCGATTAATCGTATTGTTATGGCAAAGTTCAATAACTTTAAAATAATCACTTTTATTTTAAAAGTACTGCTATATGAAGAAAAGGGCAATAACATTTGGTTCACGAGATGCAGGTAGCATGTTTTATACTTAATGTGAATATAATTCATACTTTGTTGGCATCTTATTCTGAAAACCGGATGTTCGTCATTCATGAATTAACGCCGACAATTATTTAACGCATTTTTTTATTTTGATAGTCGCTTACTGGCAGCAGTGGAGGAAGTCTTCACCAGACTAAGTTGATGCAGCGTGTGGGAGAAGTATAGTTAGATAAACAAAAGCAAGACAAGCTAACAAAAGCCACAGAGAAGTGGAGACAAACTGCAGCTGATTAGTATTGATTAGTATTCGCATCGCGTTTGGTGTGAACGCACCTTTAGGATCGCAACGAATGACTGCATGTATGAGCCTCAAGAATGAGCTAAGAAAGTTAGCGGAAAGATTAATGTGAGACAACATCCGGTTTCTTCAGACGAACATCCGGTTTTCAGAATAAGATATTTCAGAATAAGATAACAAAGTATGAATTATATTCACATGAGTATACACAAGTATAAAACATGCTACCTACATACACCTAAATTGTGCGTAAAGTGTCTTTATTCTTTGATCGCTGGGTCACCATCATCACCTCTGAGTTACAGCATTATAGTGATGAACAGTAGAGCTGCATTCACATGCTCTGACTGTCACGAAGACAGACATTTTTGCTGAAATGTGCTGAAACATGTTATTCCTGTTGCACAGCAGTGGATCGTTTCACATACAGTCACACACTGAGCACAGATATAGAAGAGATAGAACTGGTGCTGTGTAAAGAGAATACTGCTGTTAAAAAGCACCTAATTTGTTTTAATAAGTGTTTGCAAACCAAATGTTATTGCCCTGTTGTTCAATGCGATTAATCGCGATTAAAATTGTAATCGTTGCCCAGCACTAATATATATATTCTGTTTTTGTTGTATATTTAGAGCGTGTACCAACCACCTAACTCTTAGACACAGTGAAATGGCATCATGACGGCCTCTATGAGTCTGATGGTTTGACAGTGTCTGAATACTTTGAGATTCTTATGTACTGGTTGGTAAGGTGTGTTGAGGCTCTCTTTTTTCATTCTTTCAATTTGCGTAATGAACAATTAATTATGAACTATGAGTGTTAACCTCGTAGGGGCATTAAAGGAAAAGACATGATTCTGATTCACTCTATGGGAACTAATCCCTTTGACCGCATTTGAGACAACTTTGAGGATTTGGCTTAAATATATGTAATGCGTTAATAATAGATATAGAATGATCCGCTGACCATCCACTTCCATCATGCCAATATTAGAAGTTGGCACATCAAGAAAAGGTTGCAAGAGAAGAGGACACAACGAGCTGTCTTGATTTAAAGAGCGCTAGTCAAATGATGTGGATGACAGGGAGGAAATATTGAATGTACCAATATTAGGAAAGTTTCAGTCTCCTCATCTGATGTTTTTGTCTGCCACCATTTTTTGATTCTCCAGTGGAGTGGACGTTTAAGTCACATGCTTCTTGGCTGTCATGATTTCCTTTGTACTTAATTGCACTTTTTAAAAATTCATACATCAACATTTGTACCTCGACCAAGCAAAACAACTTGATATTTGCTTTGATATTTCACAACTGTGATACTTTTTCATCAAATCTTCGGGGTTCCCATTAATGTACAATGTGAAAATGTGCATACAAAGTGTATTCACTGCAACTTCACTGCTTTATTATTCAGTCAATACTTTATGATCCAATACTTTCAAAATGTATGACATTTCCATCAGCCTCAGCTGTACTTTGTGTTTAATGCAAATTAGCAAGTCTTAGCATGCTAACGCGCTAAACTAAGAGATGAGAATGGTGTTAAACATCAGCTCGGCCCGATTGTCATTGTGAGCATGCTAGCATGTTGACATTAGCATTTACCTCACAGTGCTCACAGAGCTGCTATTTAAGCTTTAGCCTATAAGGCCCAATCCCCACACATCATACATCTTCACACTCACGGACCTTGAGGCGCACTCCTGCAAAGGTTCAGGGGGCTCTCTCGCAGACATTTTGAGCCCTTAAGGCACACTTTCCCTCAGTCCACATTTCTGCAAACTTTGCTTGAGGTAGTTACCCACAATTCATAGCATTGTGACGTTGAACACAGGGTTTCCAAGGAAAGCCCGGAGGCATAAAAAAAGGTTAACAAGGACGGCACATGTTTTCAGCCAGCATATGCATATTAAATTTTAACGTAAAAATCAGAAAGTTCCTATTGCTCAGTGGCTTAAAGCATTAATTATACAATGGAGTGAGTTAAATGAGAGAGCCTGCCCTCCATGATACCGTGGAGGATTTAGACAGAAATATTGCCCCCGAAGAGTCTCCCTTGACAGCCTCTGCATTCTGATAGTCATTCTAATACATTAAATCACCCGTGGAAGTGCAAATCCATTCTATTTTCTGTTACACTTATTTCAGACTTATTTCTAGCTATCAGACCCATCTCCTAAATCAATAATAATTTCGATGAGAAATGAGTGGCAGAAGCCTGGCTCTTTCCACCTGGGAAGCAGAGCCGTAGAAATAGAGAATCAAGGCAAATGAAATGGAAACGGGAATGATATGAAAAACTTTCTTAAGATAACTTCTGACATTTAATTGTGAAAAGATTAACCCGAGGTTGTCCTTCTAAATGAATATCGGTGTAGATAAATCCTTCTTGCATATTTTCTATCTGTGTCACCTGGAATATGTTGGAGAGGTCTCGCAGGTTGAAAATGTAGTGGAACTTGACTGCAGTGGGGAGGAAGGTGGAGGAGATGCCCTGGTGCAGGGCCAAGGCTAACTGGACCAGGGTGGGGCAGCTCTTCTGCAGGCCGCTGGTGAAGCCCTCTCCTCTCAGGTGCTGAGACAGGATGGAGGTGTAGATGGTGCTCAAGGCCTCGGCTCCAGGAAAGGACAGGGCGAAGACAGAGAAGTGGCGCTATAGAGGGAGATGCAGCATAAACAAGGCAACAGTGAACATGTTGTTCTACACTTGTAGGTGACCATCAGTGAAAGAAGAAGGACTGTGCATTTTCATTCCAAATAAGACCATATTGAAGTTTGGTCTGTAATCATAAAGTCAAGTAATTATGTGTGCTGAATATCCCAGGTAGAAGATCATGTACTGTATACTTCATTATAATCGCTTTCCAGTTTCTGATCAAACTCTACTGTCTGTTTACACAAATCTGAGGACAGTGTTAGGATGAGCCTTATTTTCCTTTTGGCCGAGGCTAGAAAATCAATGGGGCTGCAGGGTCATATGCAAAACACTTTATGTGTCAGTCGATACAGACGCAGACAAGGTCCCTGACCTGTGGAAAACATCTTGGATTGTGCCAGCACCTAAAAGTAATTCAAATGAACAATTACCCCCTTGTGGCTTTAACGTCAGTCCCGAAGAAATCTCAGTGTCAATATCAATCTAGTTGAGGATAAAATGTTTTGCTGTAAAACAGGTGAAAATGAATTCTATGTAGTCATTTCTTAGAGTTAGTACAGGAGCACCTCGAAACCGCTTCTCTTCGTCGTTTTGGTACACTTTGCACACAAACAACAAAGTTCTGGGTTTTGAAAATGTTATCAGAAGATGCAAAGATAACTATTACGGGTTGATGTTAAAAAAAGAGGATGTGGTGATTAAAGTTAAATGTAACTCTGACATTTGTTGGGAGCGTGCAGCATAGCCCAGGGACCCGAATGACGGGGCGGATACACGCATTATGTTTCACTTATGGACACAGCTTTGATGGAGGTCGCCTCCTAGTTTTAAATAAGTCACAGTTTGAGCTGAGCCATCGAGGCCGAATATTAGAACGTAAGATCAAAGCTACATGATTTAAGCATTTCTTTGTTCCTGCTGCTTTCACATCATTCAATCTCTGTTTATTCTAACTCCAGTCTCCTTCCTCTCCATGTCTAACACTCAGGTTCACTAGTTCAGCTGTAACACAGCGTTTAATGGACATCGTCATCTGTGCAATCTATCATCAGCTACATCTACTGCTTCACTGTTTGTAAATGTCACATTTTTGTCCCCCAGTTTTAAAGGTGAACTTAATACATCTTATGTTTATGTGTGCCTCTGTGTGAGTGTTTGTGTGTGAGTAGATCAGAGTGCAGTAGGTATGGAGAGAGAACAGTGAATACAGCAGTGTACCTCTGTACGATCATCTTGTGATGTTTTAACCTGTGAGCACCACTGACCCTAATGAATTTGGATAATAAAGTTACATATAATTTCAACCATGAATCCAAAAATCATGTTTGAGAGCCCTAAAGTCAATATCCATCTCTTTTCACTTCATGTAACGTTTAGTTATGACCCAGCGCCAACTGTGGATTAATCTGTCACTGAAAATAGTCCCTAACAAATGCAAATGTACCTCCTGTTTGAGCAGCATTTTCTGAAAACTATGTTGACCAGCTGGTCTAAATGAAAGAACATATTTGTGATTTATTTCTAAAGATTTAGATCTTCAGTATGAACTTGTGACGAAGTGTCAATTTCAGTGTAATTTTTGTCAATATAATAAACTGATTTAATGGTCGACCTCCGAAATAGGAGTGAGCGCCACCAACCAGTCGCTGCAGCAAGGCAGCTGGACGCAGAAAGAAACAGCAGGGGAAACAACGTGAATGGCCATATTTTCACATCTTACTCTGTGAACTGAGGAAATATTTCGACCAAACCGAGTTGCTGATTATTAGAACAGTGAAAAGACGAATCAAGACGTGTTTAGTGAGTTCTGTTTAGTTTCTGTCCAGTTAGAATGAAGTGTGACAGCCCTGTCTTAATTTGGTTTTGAGAGAAACTTGGCTGTATGTTTCTGTTCAGGTGTAAGAATATTTCCTTCATTGACATTTTGTGAGTTTATTTTGTTTATTTCGCAAACAGAATGAACTCGCCCCGCTTGTGCGCACTGTATCCTGGTACATATATGCACAGCTGACACAGCTGAGCAGCAGCTGAGAAAAGATTTTCTTTTCTCTTTCTTGTGCTCAAAAGTTTTGTGAGATTAGATCAGTCTGAGATATTGCACAAACACATAAACAAACAAATGAACAAGCAAATCTTGTAATTTCCTAAATGCTGAACTTCTGTCTTAGTCCCATCAACTGTGCATGAATGGCATAAATGAATGAACAACTCAGAAACAAATACATATATATAAAGAATTTTTTTTTGTGATTAGTGCACATGCTCTGCAGTGTGTTGCATAACCAGTGTGGTACACAAAGTGCTGTGTGTGTGTGTGTGTTTGTGTACCTGCAGCCGTGGATTGATGGTGAAGCTGCCGGCTGTGGGGTTCATGCAGGACACGTATTGAACGTTGTGTATTTCCTTCAAAAGCAGCTTATTACGATCATACCTGGGAGTACACACACACACATAAACATGGAGAACATATATTATTATTTAAGTTCCCACTTAAGCTGGCATGGCTTAGTAGCATCTTCCTTCCTCTCAATTTCATACCTGAAATCCTCCCAGCATATCTGTAATGGGCTCACCGTGTCCAGGCCAGTCATCCTGCGTCTGACACAGTGGAACCATGTTCAGAATGGCCTCACTGTGTCAGAGAGATGAGCAAAGGAATCCCTTTAAGGGGAATCATACAACCCTGCCTTTAGATTTGCCTTTTGACTCATTAAAGTTGTACCATATTAATACTGAGGCAGGGGTCTCACTGAATATTGAAGACATTTTCACTAGAATTATTGCACCGATCAGCTGTTGGCACCCCATTATCTGAATGATTCTTTTCTATGTAAATACATTGAGAAAATCTCTGAAACTGTCCATCATTGAAACAATCAAAGTGAGGAACAATTCCACTGCTGATGTGGTATTTCCTGACAATCACAGAGAAAGACACCCTCTTTAAACAGCACAGACATGTTCTCATGTTTGCTCATACATATATATAACATATAGCTCATACGTAGCAACATGTAATTGACTCAGGCCTACCAGTGGTTGTAGTCCATGTGTTGGCGTATGAGTGTGTGAGGTTGCACCGTTCCATATGAATCTACCTCGGGCATATTCATGTCATCTATGAAGTAGATCAGTCTTCTGCTGCCTGGAGGACCGTAGTTGCGCCCAGCTTTTTTTTCAAGGGGTTTTTCCAGCACAGCTGTGTGGGAGAGGAACAGAACAGCAGAGGCAAGGCAAGGCAAGTTTATTTGTATAGCACATTTCAACAACAAGGTAATTCAAAGTGCTTCACATAAAACCATGAACAGCATCAAAACATAAGGCAAAAGAAAAGGAGATTTAAAAACAATCAAGAACATTGATTGAAACATTAAACACAGTCATTGAAACACTAAAAAGCAGTGTAAGAAATAAAATACAGTAGTAAAATGCAGAAATGCAGGAAATTGATTAATATCCTTGAATCTGGTTCAATTAAAGGCAGCAGCAAACAGAAAAGTCTTCAATCTTGATTTAAAGGAGCTGAGGCAGAACAACTGAACGCTGCTTCTCCATGTTTAGTTCTGACTCTGGGAACAGGAAGTAGACCGGTCCCAGACGACCTGAGGGGTCGGGATGGTTCATAAGGTAGCAGCAGATCAGCAATGTATTTTGGCTCTAAACCATTCAGTGCTTTGTAAACCAACAGCAGGATTTTAGAGTCACTTCTTTGTTGGACAGGAAGCCAGTGCAAAGACATCAGAACTGGAGTGATGTGATCCACCCTCCTGGTCTTGGTGAGGACTCGAGCTGCAGCGTTCTGAATCAGCTGCAGCTTTCTGACGGACTTTTTACAGAGACCTGTAAACACACCGTTACAGTAGTCCAGTCTGCTGAAGATAAATGCGTGGACAAGTTTTTCCAAATCCTGTTGAGACATAAGTCCTCTAATCCTTGATATATTCTTCAGGTGATAGTAGGCTGATTTTGTAATTGTCTTGATATGGCTGTTCAGGTTGAGGTCTGAATCCATAACTACACCTAGATTTCTGGCTTGGTTCTGGCATAAATAGTCCTCACTTTAGATGAGCTCACATAAAACACTTTACTAACGAGTAGTAACTAACTTAATAAATCATGAATTAATCATGAATTACAGTATTAATATGCGTTTATAAAGCATATATTAACATAGTCCCTAACCATTATATATATATAACTGCATGAATAATGTACATCTAAATAAGTTATTAATCATTTACTAACACTTTATAAATGATCGTATTAATCATCTACAACTACTTAATAATTGGTTTGTAAAATATATAATACTTAATTTACAAATGGGGAATCCATCATTTATAAAGTATGAAAACACAATAATGAAACACATAATAGACGGGCTTATTAATCAAGAATGAAACATTTATAACTGTTGTTATGAACTGCATACTAATGAATTATTAATGTAAGAACAATGCTTTATAAATGATGAATTAAGTGTTTACTCATACTTAACTAATGCTTCATAGTGTGTAGTTATTATAAAGTGCTACCGCTAAGTTTAATGTGTTTAAAGCTTTATTTGCCCAATTTATTTGGACAGGCTGACGAGGCATAAATGTTAAGTTCGATAAGTTTGCAGAATCACTATTCTTTCTTCACAGCCTCACCTTTCCTTTTCTATAAACTATCAGGACAGGAATTGAGAAGGCTAGCTGCATACAGGGCCCAACTTTTCCTGGAGAGAATCATTGGTGTCATTAGCCTTGTAGCCTGGACCCAGAAGATATCAACTATTGCCTTTATGGTTGTGGAGCCGTGGTAGAAGTGGGGCAGGGGCACGGCACTCTAACTTCGCCGATTGTATCTAAACTGGGTGAGGACTGAGGTGAGGCTGGATGCGGAGGTGGAACTGCACGTCGAGGAGGGGTTATAGGAGAACAAATGGAAGTGTGGCGGGGAGTGAGTTTGGTTCCAGCAGTGACCAGCTCTTTCATGTGGTCAGTGAACTCCAGGTGGGGTGAGGATGGGGAGAGTGTGAGTATAGAGGAGGGGGACCAGGATGGAGTCTGAGGGGTGGAAGTAGGTGCTGGTGAGGGAGGTAAAGACTCCTCATCTTGGAGGGGGGGGGGGAGAAAGTGGGTGATCAGAGGCGGTCCCTGATGATGAGGTTGGTGACTCTTCCTCTTGGCTCTCCCTAGGCGGGGGCATCCTTCCCGTAAGGTCTCTACGGCGATGCTGTGTGGTTATCTCTTGTTTAGACTCCTCTTGTCTCTTGTCCTTGGCAGTGGGAACAGACGGGTGACGCAAGAAGTAAAATAGGTTAGAGGTAAACAATTTTACCCCTGACTTGTTCAGGCAAACTCCATGTGCCTTAAAAAGATGTCTGCGCTCCCAGAAAAGGTAGAAATTGTTGATAAAATGTACTGAATGGTCAGTACATGCAGTTGACAGCCATTCGTTCAGTGCAAACAGCCTGCTGAATCCTTCATCTCCTCCTCTGACTGGTGGAAGAGGGCCACTGATGAACACCTCAGCCTTGACAGAGCTGACTGTGTTTAACAGATCAATAAAGTCTCGCTTCAGAACTTCAGACTGTTGTTTCACAATATCACAGCTTCCTGTATGCACCATGATGTTTTTCGCTGTGGGATAGTCAGCCACGAAGTCCAGGAATTTGTCTCTCATGTTGGAGACCATATCTTTCGGAAAGCAGAGTATTTTGGTGTTCTTGCTGCACAATATTCTGACATCTTTTACAGCATAGTCACCAACAATCAGAGTCTCAGGCCCAGTCATTAGCTTTGCCTGCAGCCTTTTACTCTCACATTAACTCTCAGTTCTTACCCTGCTTTGAGGAGATAGCTGCTTATCCAGGTCATCAGATGATTTAGGATCCTGCGACAATGGAGCAAACCTGTTTAGAAGTTGTAGGCTTGGTTGTTGTGGAGGTGTTTTGCTGGTTTTACTTTCCTCAGCTGTCCATGGCTTTGTCCGTCTGGGTGCAGGGGTTGAGGAGGAGTTCTGCTTGTGTGCTAGTGCAGGCCAGCCAGTCACATCACAAATCTCAGGGAGCTGAGTATGATTTCCTCTTCGGCTTTGTAGCGAGAGCGTTCCAGGGAGGACTACCATTTGAAGATTCATTATCTGTTTCTTGGTAGGCCTGGTTGTGCTAGTTAGCTGTGTCTTAGCTTGCGTTTGTCCAATGTTTTGAGTCCATGGTAGAGTGGTATCATTCCCACACAGTCCATTTACCTCCACGTTTACTTCTAGTCGGTGGATTTTTGTTTCCAAGGCTTCAATCTTCTGCAGGAGTTTGTAGTAGTCGTCCGTGGAGAAGGGAGGCATCTTGCTGCTACTTAGCTTTAACTTAGCTGCTAATTAGCATCAACTAACAACCCAAATAGCTTAGAGTTAGAGAGTCATGAGTCAGTGTGTTAATTTGATTTAACTGGAAGAGTACATCAGCCAAGACACAATTTTAACACTCCTGCAAGCCAATCAGAAACACATCTTCTCCATGCACGGTTCCTACCTTGGAGCATAGCAGATGTGGTGTAATAGTTAAAATGGACATTTTTAATCATGTATTTCTCTGCATCCAACGATCCCAGTTTGTCCCCGACCACAACAGACTTCCCTGTCCCAGCGTTCCCAACCAGCATGACTGGCCGACGATGTTCCAGGAGGCGGTCCATGAAGTAACGAACTCGAATGGTCTCTGTAGTGTGGACCAGACACGCCTGCACATACATATATATATATATATATATATATATATATATATATATACACACACACACACATAAAACATGCAGTATGGGCCCAATACTGCAGAGTTATAGGGCTGCAACTATTGATTATCTTGATTATCAATTCATATGCCAAATATGTATTTCATAATAATCAATGAATAGCTTTGTCTAGTCGTGAAAATGTCAGAAGTTCCCAGATCTGACAACTTTTAAAGTACAATGACATAAAATAGAAAAGCAGAAATGTTTTAGTCTTCACCAACTCTTGAGGGACATATTGGGTCTTACTGCTCCAGCTAGTCACTAACTTTGTTACTGCAAGCAACTCCACAGTATAATGTATGTATCGTGATTGATTAATACGAAAATAGTGGTTAGAGCAGCTTTAAACTATTAATGGAATTTAAATTGTTATTTAATTGAAGAATAAGTCCAGTGGACGAAATTGGCATTATTGCCTGAAGCTTGAATCCTGTTTAACAACCTGCTGTACCTGAAGAGGTGTATCTGTATCCATCTCAAACTTGGGCACCATCTTGGACCATGGTTCAAACTTCTTGCTCTCTGGGTCGATGTAGTAATCAAACACGGTGCCCTGGGATGGGAACTTGATGGCTTTGAACTCGGCCACCCACCACTTGCTGAACTCCACTCTGTAGTCGACCAGCTACACTCACACAGGGCAGACACGCAGAGACACAGACGGAAGGCGAGCGGTCAATACTTTAAAATAACTTCCTCTTTGCTCTCTCTCCCCAATACAGTATCTATGGATCTGTGCGTTTGATTTACACTTTGTGTGATTTGTGTGAATACAAACCAGAGGACAAATAAATGGCAACAACATAGAGATATAGCCACAGCAGTTGAAGGGTAAAAAATGAGAGATGGCAGGCCTATCTATCCATCTGTCTGATTCAGACGGTGAAGGAGCCTCATCACCTGCTGGTTGGCAGTTCCTCGCCTTCTTCCCTGCCTCCCACCCTTGGTACCTGTCTCCTCTATTCACTACCAACTCCAGTCAATAAAACCACTTAGCATTTAAATGCATCTGTGATGGGAAAATAAAGTGGAGTACATTTGTACCAAGGGGAGAGCAGTTTTATCCCATAACTTAATGGACGCACTTACTGTACCGCATTAACGGGATTGCTTAGCAACTGCTTGCCATGGCTCTCCTACTGATTTAAATTCAGCCATCTTGTGTGTTGTTGAGCGGGAATTGAGTCCACTTCATTTTCAGATGGAGATATCTGCCATTTTGTCAACTGACAATGACTTTCAAATGACTTTTCATGAAGAGACACATCAGGGTTTGAATTATAGCAAAGAATACCCATAATGCAAGTGCAAAAAAGTCTTTCAGGAAGGAGTTATGATAAGAGGGAAAAAAATCATTCAGCTGTTCAGTTGTGTCCTATTTCTTTCCCCTTAATGCAACCACTTAGTAAGTGTCTCACATGCCTAGAGGCCTACATAGTACCTGGTCCTGGAACATGGCTCCCCCAAAGGCCCAGACCGCAGCAAAGACAAAATAGAGCTCATAAAGTTCCTTGGCACAGTCCGGCGGGGTGTTTTCTGGAGTCAGCAGACATTCCAGCAAGTAGCAGAGCATCTGGGCCATGCTCTGCTCAGGGATAGGGATGATCTTCTTAAACCTGAGCAAAGACAGACATATTACATCACTGGATTCAAGCATTACTGCTGACTTGGTTTTCTTAATTAGCACGTAAAATAAATGATCAAATTTAATTTTACAGAATAAATAGAGCTTCTTTCAACAACGTTTGTTATTGATTGCATTTTCTGGATTTGTTGCCTCACATTGAGGACAAAATATTCCTCCTCTCTGTCTTCCTGTTTTTGTTGTCTGCTCTTATAGCAGTGGTGATGAAGGTGTTGGAGGAGGCGAGTGATCCTGTACAATAGAATGCAGAATGGCATCCAGTTCTTCAGAGTCAGTCCCTGTTTGCTTTGGCACAACACGCCCACTTTAGCACAGTCCCTCCCGATGTTATGTTACATGCGATCATGCGTCAGCGGGACATGACTGTGAGAATGTAATTTCATAGTGACAGCGCTGCTGAGAGCTGCGTTACCTTGATCTGAGGACATCCAGGCAAAAGGGGAGGTACTTGTCGAACAGTATGGTCAGGTTGGCCTTCTCTGATTGGACCTCCCTCCTGTCAATCCAGCTGGACACTGGCGGGTTCCAGCCGAGGTCCGCTGGGTTTATGTACAGGATGCCTGGACAGAGACACAAGAAATATAACACATTTGGTGGCTACAGTACCCTGGGGCTAAAATGTGAGCCCCCTTTGACCCCCGACACCAAGTAGAATGCAGAAAGCAGCCTATACATGGCTGCTCCATTATGTTGGAATACTATTTGTGTAAACAAATTGTCAATTAGCAATTCGTCACTAAGCTCACTTTGCCCGGTTGGCAACTCTGGCTTGCTGCAAAAACATTGGAAAATATATCCAAAATACAACAACATTGTCATAAAAGCCTAAGTAAAAGGACTAGACAAAGAAAGGAGATTGAGGACTACCTGCTCTAGATACTGTAGCAGGGGTCGCAGTGCGAAGGTGGCTGATCTCAAACACCAGCCTCATGGTGGGGTTCAGAGGGATCCGCTCATTACTGGCCAGAGTCAGCACCTTATAGAAGCAGTAAGCATATTTATACACAGTGTACTAGTGGTTCAGACCCGGCTGTTCTGTTAACATTGAGTGATCATTGACTTTATTTTTATATTTAACATTGCTGGGCTAGTACAGAAGGCTGGCACCAGCAACCTCTGACTGCTCACAGAACACAGAGTCTGTCTCGGCTTAATCGAATGACTTTGAAAATGTCAGATTATTTGCTTTAACAAATTTCTTTGAACAAATTACCAAATATCCCTTCCATGAGTCAGTAGACAGGATCACAGGGAACAAACTTGGCATTTCATATTCCTCACAGCTATAGTGGCGTTCAACATGCATGCAACGTTTATGTTACGTTGATTCTAAAATTGATTAACATAAATGGCGTTCTTTTGCCTTGGCAGTTATTAATACCACCACATAATGCAAAAAAGCTGTCAGGTAGGCTTATGCATATTTCACCTCTTTGCATTTGGTGTTGCTTTAAATACGGCCAATAAGTTTTGACAGTAGCTGAAGTTATACCTTAAAAACAAAATCAATTCCCCTGGATGGTGTGCTACTGCTTTCTCAACAGAAAATGTCAAATTTTCTTGTAAATATGAATCCCTACAGTGAGTATACGTAGATATGACTGAACACGAGTGTGTATTTTGTGCCTTTTACACAGTCTTAGCCTGGATTATGTCACCTGCTACCCTCAGCTTTTCCCCCTGTTCTCAGCATTACATGCACACACTGTCATTTATTCTCTCATCCACTGAGAACAAATAGTTTACAAATAGTTTACTACTCTCAACCATATCTTTTTGTTCAAATCCGAATGCTAATTCAGTAACAGACAGTGAAAATGTGTAACCTTTGTCATTTTGATACTGAATAAGACGTATTTACACACACACACACACACACACACACACACACACACACACACACACACACACACACACACACACACACACACACACACATAAGCAACTGTCTCACACCTTGTTGTCATCCATGACTGTGTTGAGTGACTCAATCCACATTGGGTCAATGTCTCCATCCAAAACAATCCACTTAGGTCCGTTGTGACTGACATTGGCCAGCTCACGCATTATGTTGGAGAACAGGCCTGAATGAAGAATTCACATTTTCACATAATTGACTCAGGTCAGAAGTGATCAAACATTTTGCAGGATTCTGTTATCACCATCTTTCCACTCTCTGGTTGCCGGGTTGATGATGCCAAAAAGCTCGTCATTGGACACTGCCTTTGGATTAAGGTCCGCCCACACAGGTCTGCGCTTCTTGTTCTGATAGGTCCGTTGGAGTGACCTCATCACTTGACTCTTTCCCGTGCCTGCGTTCCCGATCACAAACACAGAGTGACGCACCGCCAGCAGCTCCTCCAGCTGCACCACCTAACACACACATACAGAATGAAAATATAATATGCTTTATTTACACAAGGTAAAGGGCACTGATGACATGGTATGCATGTGAACACTGACCCTGTTCATTGGTCACTACACTGGAATACTACTGCATGTCTTTCTCAATGTTGTGGTTTATGGTGAATATAAAGCGATGCAGATTGACAAGGTAGTTTGATGCACTGCAGCTTCGTACACTGTTCACAGTCTACAATAAATGACAGCAGTGGTCTTCTGGAGGGACAGATATCTGCACCCTCATCATTCAGTGTTTGCACACTTAAGTTCCACCTATTTTACACAACAAAGATCAGTCTATTTGTCATGGTGACAAGTCATCAGTGGTTGTTTAATGTCTTTTAATGTCTCCTAATGTTTTTATGCAGACCATTTAAATATGTAAAGAAATGGAATAATAATAAAAAATGTATTTGATTTTTCAAACTCTTTTTCAAGCTCTATATCATGAAATGTTACTTTGGTTTTTTTCAATTTCAATGATGTCGCTTTTCCTCACAAAGTCCTGATCTCCGTCATTTAGGCCAGAGACTGATTTGCTGTAGCTTTTGTCTGAATGAACAGACGGCCAATCACATGAAGCCATGTTTGCCATGACTGACAGATACATTTTAATAAGTGTGATGTTTACATCAATAGTTTACTGTTGTATTAATCAGTGCAACGTTTACATTAATAGATTACTATTTTGTAAATCCGTGACGTTTACATAAAAAGTTCTTTCTATTAATAATTGGCTGACGAGTACATTTACAGTTCACTGTATTATTAATCAGTGCAACGTTTACTTAAATAGTTATCAATTTTATTAATAAGTGTGACGTTTACATTAATAGTTAACTAATTTATTAATAAGTTCAACGTTGACAGTAATAGTTCAGTTCAGTTATTATCAGTATGATCACAATAATAGTTGCCTGATGAAGAAAATCTGGTCTCTATAGACAATTTTGATAAGCAACATTTCGTCAATGGCGGGGCGTGCATTTTATACCTGGGCCTTCACTGCTGGTCCTGCAGCTGAAATGCCACCTTATAGCCACGTCGTGGCGCCACAGCTCATTTTTAAGGCTGTAACTATGTACGTCTTCGTATTAAACCATTCGGTATGAGTCGTTTTGAATAACGCTCGAGCGTTTAGAGAATGCAAAAGCCTAAATTCAGGAAAATATAATGTCCTCAGCTGGTCTGGCTGTGGGATCCACTGTCATTCCTTAATGACAAGCCGCAACCCAAAGAGATTATCATAGGATTTTACTTCCACAACTTGAATGTTGAACGTACTGCTCTGCAGTGTCTTTCCTCCTCTCAGCACTTTCTGTCATGTTGCAACTCACTTGGTCAGAATGCTCATATGTGATTGGCTGAGCTGCATCACGTGATGTGATTCACTACCCATCAGCCTCTGCTGGCTGTTAAGTTTCGTTTCACGATAGTCACGTACTCGCCCACTGACCAATCACAGCACACTCTGCACCTAGCTGGAAAGCTACAGATGAACACTGAGCGGCATGTAATGCTGACGTCATTATAGGCCGGCTAGCAGGCGCTGACACGTCAAAGAATACGCCCAACATGTCAAACTAAAGATCTGATTGGTTGAACACTATGACAATCAACAATATCGTCCCCATTTACTTGAATCTGCACTGGCTGCAGGTGAGAGTCTGCAGGCCTCTGGCTCTGTTCTTACCTAGAGACACAGAGGTGAGATCTGATTGGATAAAAGCTCTACTTAAAACAAGCTGCACTGGAAGCAGAGCAACTGAGGAAGACAGTAGCTGTGCAATGAGAAAATAAGATAATGGGAAAAATATTTTTATGAATTATAATACATGTGTGTATTTAAGAAAAATTATTAAATTATAAAATATTTTATTTTTATTTTTTTTATATATATAGCTTTGTGATTCTGTTTAGGCCAGCAGAGAAGGCCTTGCAGGCCCTGACCGCCCGCCACTGCATTTCGTATTAGGAGCTTGCTTTCCTTACACCACAGTTCATGAATGATGTATTTCTCCCCTTCATTTGCACTAGTTTGGGTTTGTCGGGGTAATCCCTCAAAAGTCGAATTAACAAACTCACATTTTTTCTTGACATTTTCTGACAATCCATGTATGCTAGGTGACATTACAGACTGTGTAACAGACAGAAAGAGGGAGAAAGAGTGATTTCCACTCAAACATACAGATGGCGAGCTCAATCAATGCCATCGACCGGGCTCCTTGGGGTTCCTACTACTCATCCATTCAGCCAGAGCCAAGGCGGCTTTACACTCTCAAAGGCCCCGGCTGATTACTGCTTTGATGTGGGGAGGACTAATGCTAGCACAGGCTAAAGGCTTAAGGTATGCAGTCTCTCACACCTCCCCTGCTCCCCCCTTGATGTCTGAAATCAAAAGGTTGGCCGCACAAACAAAGACAGTAAAAGTTCAGACTCTGGGGGTGGATGGTTGTTATTGACCGCTCTGCCATTCTCACTCTCTCGCTCACAATGTTTCTCCTCCTCTTTGTATATTTCTGTCTCTCACAATGTCAGGGTTAAGTGGCATGGTGCAGCACAAGCCTCCATTGATGGACTGTTATTATGTGGTTCCCGTGTCTATTTGACCTGAGGCAGATTGCACTTATTTCCCCTGCTCTTGCATTCATCTGTCTCTGGCATGTAACGCCTTCTATTGTGCATGTGTGTGTCTATCTGTACGTATATAATGACTTGAATTAGGTCAGCAGCTTGGGCACCTGAACTCTCATCGCAGCCAACCATTTCCTTTTCGCTATATTTGCCCGATTCATCCAGATCCTGCAGACTTGTTTGACACTAATATGTATTTCCCAGCGGAACATTATGACGTGAGGTAAATAGCTTTTGGAAAGAACTACGATAAATCTAAATGAAAGTGCTACAACTGTAATATCTGTCTCCATGGTTAAAGATGAAACCCCATTTGGGGACTTAGCTTCTGCCTCACAGACAACGTGTGATTGCGTTTGCTTCGTCCTTGGCAACACTTGTGAATCCGATAAACTGCAGCAGACAAGCATATCAGGAGGCTATCGAGGATTCATGTTTATCTTACCTTAAGGACAAAATTGTCCTCAGCCTGTAACTTCAAGTCCAAAATGGACTCCTTAACATGCTTTTCAAAGTCCAGGTCTCTCTTCCTAGGGACGTCCAGAGCAGGAAACAGGTCTCCTATCAGCCCCACGAACACAGGCATGTCATCCGTCACAATCTTGGGAATGTTGAAGTCTCTCAAAGCTCGCATCAGCACCTGGTCTTCTGCTCGGCCGGGGTCTCCTCTCTTCAGAGAGCCGGCCACCACCAGGACTGACTTGATGGCTCGGAGGCCCCAGTCATAGTGGTCCTTTGGGAAAGACCAGAGAGACTGTGAGCAGACTGTGATACACAGGCTTCTTCTTTTACAGCAGGGCGTGCATCTATGGCATTTTAGTATCTCATTTCATTAGCATGTTAGCATTGTTATTATGAGGTATTAGCAGTGATGTTAGCCTGTAGCTCAAAGCTGTAGCTATGTATAGCCTCAGAGAGCTGCTGGCATAGGTGTGGACTCTTAGTCTGTGGGACTGAGAATCTTTGCGTCCCAACCAATTGCTTTCCAGGAATCAGAGTTTACAAATAACACACATACATACACACACAAACACAACCTGATAGATGATCGGAGAACTAACTGACTTAATGAGTTTAAGTCCTGTATAATATTTTTCATATATCCATGTCTGGACGGAGGGCTTATCGGCAGGATTTAGTGATTTTACAGTAAATTTAATCTATTCTAGATTCTTGGATGGGAGATAAATGGATGGACTGATAGATGGATTGATGGATGGACGGATAGATGGATGGAGATATCTTTCCATGTATCTATCTGTCTATCATGTACAAAATATAGCTATTTCTATAAGTAGCTAACTATTTAACATGACGTTTTTCCTCATACGATATTACTTGTATCGGGACTGTCAGAGTGTATGTCCTGTTCAGAGGCTTTGTAGATCGGATGTCTCTGCCACAACATATCACTGCCATGAAACTAGAGGTCACATACTCATATTTGAGCATTAGTTCAGCATATTTTCACTGTATTCTCCCAGCATGCTCTGATGTATACAGCCTAGTGGTGCTGCACAGGACCAGCTTATGTAATATTAAATCCACAATTATGAACCACTTGTTCAACTCAAGAAAGTAGTTAACTGAATCTGTACTTTCTATTGATTTGCACCTTCAGCGCTTGTGAATATAGCTTAGAGAAGCAGTCTGTTCATTATCATTTGATGTCATTAACACTGAGTTGCTAATGCTGGACAACCTGCAATGAAAGAAGTTTGGAGCAGCCAAAATGTGTAATGACTGTGATATTTAATATTGTCAGAATAACTATCTACAGCTTCATAAAACCGACATAAAATGGTGGAAGTATGCTATGACACTTAAATGGGTCTGTGGTCATGGGAAATTCATCCAGAACTGAGGGCTCATAAAATCGCTTACCAAAGTCAAGGAGCTCCACTGCATCTATTAGTCAGCACTGTGAGTCATCTAATTGCTTTTGTAAATGATTCAAATAATGGCATGACATGTAAAACAGAACCTGACTAAAAATAGGATTAAAGAAAATTTGAGATGAATTAACATCCAAACCCCTTTGGCGTCTTATTCATGTGTATGTAGCACTTTACTTCAGCTCAGTCAAAAAGCTCTTGTGTGGTGTCTCTGACTCTTTCTTTACAAAATGTTTGTTTTTTACAAAATTTAAAAACAACACAGCTTTCACGTCTTTTTCTAACCATATCAGATGTGTAACATTGAAGACAGCAGATATTACCTGTTTGGACAACAGCTCTTTACACAGCGTGTAGAGGGTGATAAACTTTCTCGCAAGGATCCGGGCGTTTAGAAAGCCCTCAGCCACCAGCATGATTTCACAGATCAGCTCGAAGTCTGGCACCACCATGGCACATGGTCTTTGGAAAAATGGACAGCACTCAAAGGAGCTCATTTGTAGTTCATAATAACTATCCTGAATCAATAAATGTTTTGTCATCTGCCCTTTATTCCAACAATGTTTTCAGCCATCTTCCGATAAGGTAGTTCAACCTTTTCAGAGTGTAACTACTCTGGATCTAAATATTTGAGGAATAAAGCATGATATATTGAATTATAGCAGTGTGACTTCTGATGGTCCCTTGACCTACCTGAACAGAGCCTTGAGGTTCTCAGGAAGCTCAGTCCTGCCAGCGTAGCCTGGATTCATCGTGATGAAGATGCCAACAGAGCGGCAAAGATTCACTTCCTCTCCCATGAAGTTAAACCTCTGCTTCTTATCTCGAATGGCGTCCTGGATGCTTTTAACCTGCATGTACAGAGAACAAAATACAGGGTACGATGAAATGGTATCCGATCTTAATACTTTTTTGGTACCAACCCACAATAACACCGCAGATCAAAAAGCTGTTTGTTAAATTGTTTGTTAAACAGCGATACTGAGGCTGCACTTGCATAGCATAGCTGTGCTTTGATCTAAATGCTAACATGCTAACATGCTCACAGTAACAACACTAACATGCTAAGACTAAGTTTACCATCTATTTTTACCAGTGGTGGGCCGTCAGGGCCAGCTAAGCCTTCTCTGCTGGCCTAAACAGAATCACAAAGTTATAATTATTTTATAATTTTACACAAATACACTACATGTATTCTCATTTTTTTTCCCATTAGCTTATTTTCTCATTGCACAGCTCCTGTCTTCCTCTGTTGCTCTGCTTCCAGCCTGCAGCGCTGCTTCCAGCATAGCTTGTTTTAAGGAGAGCTCTTATCCAATCAGATTCAGCTCTATGTCTCTGTGAGGAGAGAGGCCCGAGGTCCTCAAGGTAGACTTTTCAGTTCAAGTGAATAGGGACATTATTGTTGATTGTCATAGTCTTCAACCAATCAGATCTTTTGACGGGCCGGCCGACTGTCACCGATCGCGCCGGCCGGCTTTCGCCGATCGAGCCGGCCAGTTTTTGCTTGTTTAAACCCGCCACCTACATTACCAACACTGCAACTAAACCACCATCTGTTTGGTCTGAGATGCAGGTGTGTTATGCTAGTAGCGGCTAGTGTAGCTTGTAGTGTAGTGTAGGCACAAGGGAGAAGTTTGCTCTCAAGGCTTTCTGCTAAAAAGCTTGTGTGGGTACAGCTTGATGCTAGCATGCCAGCAGTAGAAATGCAGAGGAGGTCTGGAAAAATTAGTTCTCTGACTCCACACCTCAGGATTTTAAATCTGTAACTCGCAGTCTTCAAACCCAACCTATGCAGACCCAAGTGGCATCCATTGAGGCAATTTATCCCTCTGGAGACACTTAAGGATTTATACATTTTTTTACATATGCCGTCGTACTCCCCAACACCTGGAAACATACTTTGATGTGCAAAATCCGTGGAGTTGCCCTTAAAGGGACCACCAAAGTCAATACAATTCATCCTGGGGGACCATAAATGTCTGCACAAGTAGCTGTAGAGCTATTTCACACGATAAGTAAAAAATCTGAACTGTTAATGGCATTGAAGAACAAGTCAGATGATCATCAAGTCATCAAGATTAATACTCTGGAGACCATAAATGTAAATACAAAGTTTCATGGCGATCCATCCAATATTTGTTTTCGTATTTCACTCCGGAGCAGTCATTGAACCTACCAACATGGTCGTCCCTAGAGCTGCACCACTAGCATGACTAAAAGTGGCACTGTCTTGTCACCGCATCACAAAAGTTACAAAACATCAGTCCCAGTTACTGTCAATTAACCGTCCGAAAAGACGCTTCCAACTAGTGCAACCCTCACACCTGAGAAAGTTTTGTTTTACTCATTAGCATTTCAACAACATCACTAAGCACACACCACAGTCAATGTGTAACAGCCTGTCTCATTGGTATGCACTGTGCACCTTTTTTTCAGGGACACAATTTCATCAATAATGTGAGCATGCCAGGGTTTACTGGCTCCACTTGTCTGCATTATGATTGAATGAGATATCAGAAAAGAAATCTGTGTGTGTCTTGGCCTAAAACTCTGAATCCCAGACTGTAAGAGGCTTTATGAATTTCACATGCATGTGGTAAAAGAGCGTAGCGAGTCGACAGCTGGAAAGAGGAACATCTCTTCATGGATGAGTACTCGGCTACAGATCACTCAGTCATACTAACACAACAGGGAGAGGAAAGCAGAGGGAAAATGCAAAAAAAAAAGCAGTGCAGCTGCAGCACACACAAAAGGTTTCCATGAGAACATCAGTGGGGCTTGTTTGTTATGTGAAACGACAGTGGCCAACCTCTGTTATCCTTCAGGGGAGGGGAAACGGCAAAATAATTTAAAAAAAGTTCAAGAACAGACAGTGTTCTAAAAGGAGTGATCCAGTGGGGTCTGGCTCCACTATTTGCTGTCTCTTTGAATGTACAGCCTGAACCCAGCAACTTCAATATGTTCACATTCCAGGCTTGAGTTGGCTCTAACAGAGGCAGAACCTCACCAATTCATCTCCATGTTGTTATGTTTGGTGGCCTTCTGTTTGTCCCTGCTTTATCTAATGTAGAACTGGTCCCGCCACCTGTGTTAGCAGAGTATGTCGCCAAGGGATGCTAGCTGCTCCCACTTTAAGAGGATGCATTGGTTGTGTGTGCTATGGTGAGATATGGCTCGGCGTTGGCTCGTCAGAAGGAAGCTGAGCACTGGAGCGGGCTGCCAGCTGTCACAGCGGGAGTTTGACGCTCCTTTGTTCTCAAGGTCTACTTCTTCACGTATAAGCCACCGTGATTTATTATTCATTACGGCATCCAACACCTATTCATTCTTCTAAGTATCATTGGCTTCCAGAGATTATGGAAGAAGACTTTCATCGCTGCTTAAGAGAGAAGGAAGGAAGGGCAGGGAAGTGAGTGTTTAGTCTAGCAATGAATAATGATCCTTTGAGGAGCTCCATCTCCATCATCATTATGGTCATGATCAGCATCTTCATCAACGAAATGCATTTTGCAATGACAGTATTGCACATGCATGAAGACAGTGACTGGGGCAGCGGCATGCAAGGTTTTAATACACCAGAGAGACTTATGAGACCACAGGGAGAGGATCTGTTTGATCTGGGACAACAGAATGCAAGATAGCAAAAAAGCAAGCATCAGCAGAAACACACAGGATATGGCTGAGTCCTGTAATCAAAGGGCTAGCTGCTGTAGGTCACTCAGAGTATACACCTTTCAGTTTGTAGAGAATAAGTCAACTTTATGTGACATGAAGATAGAGGAGGAGAATGGGAGGCAAAGCCATAAGGATCAATTCAGTTCAGCCAAAGAGCTCCTAGATGTAAAAAAAAAAAGAGTCAGGTAATGATGTAACCTGTAGAGCCCTAGCCCTATTTTTAGGCCTCTGCTCGAAAATTGCATACCCATACTAAAAAGAGTGTCTTTCTCTAACTACAAGGTATATTTTAACAATTGTGATGCTATAATACAGGTAACACTTGTGAGATTTGTTCAGATGTGTAAATATCAGTGTATATGTTAGTGGTTAAGAGTAAATGAAGATGGCAAACAGCTCAAATTGAAAAGTTTCATGTTCGTCTGAAAAAAAAGCACTTTTATTGTATTTATTTCTTGAAATGAGGCAGTGGTTACCCTGAAACATCTCCAAAATCATAGCACAACATGTGAACAGTCTCTGTGCAAATTCTGACTGTGATAAAGTGAAGCAGAAAAAAGTTAGAGAGGTTTTAGTACAGAGAGGTCAGCGAGGTCAAGCAAAATTATCATTTTTGTTCCAGCTGTTCCATTTTGTTCCATTGTAATTTTATATGCTATATAACTATATATGTCACTTGTTTTTCACTATTAGTGTTCAATCTATCAAAATACAGCAGTTTGGCATCATTTTGAGAGCCTGAATCCTCTCTGAGCCTGTGAACCATGGATCCATCCTCGTCTGACTACAGTTTTCCTGTGTGTATGTGGGGCTATCTCAGCCTATGATTGGTCGATTTGAGTGAATGAGCCCTCCTTCGACGCGTCATAGTCCATAGAAATGAGTAGGGGTAACGTGGGCTTAATTGACAAAATCATTAGCCAGTAAAACTTAAAACTACGCCGTGCCTCGCCGAGCTTAAAAAACGACACCCCGGAAGTGAAATCCCTTCCCCCCCGGTCCCCCATGCTTGGTTGGCCCCCCTTTCTTCAGGAAACAGTTCAGAAACACACAGGATATACGTCAAACACATATTTTAATCGAAATAAGCGATTTATCGATTCTCTTCAACAAAATCAGCTCAAGGTATGAAGCATTTATGATATTTTGCGGTGGAGCGGTGTGTTCTTCTGGTGCTTGTTGGCTGTATCTCTATAATGGTTTCACGGAGAGACATTCTGAAGATATCTCTGGAATCTGTGTCGAATTCTCTTGCTTTCTGATATATTGGTTGTCCATGTTAGCTTTTAGCTTTGTGTTCATAGGTTAGTCCAGAGTGCGTAGTAATATATATATTGAATTAGCAGAAAAAAAATGCTATATCCGGATGTATATCGTTCTCAAGACCTGAAATGATCTATGTCGTGATATCCCCCAGTCAAATATCTTCATTATTAGTAGCATTGATAATGAGAGTATTGAGTCGACAAACAATATCCTGTTAAACGTCCGTTCAGATCATGGCTCTGAAATCAGTATTGATAATTGTTATTAAGGCACACTGTTGACTGTTTCAAAAACTAAAATGTTTATTCTTCAATATATATTCATATGGAGAGGACAAAAAAACTCTATTATTGAAAAAATAAGAACTTGACAAAAGTCAAACTGACATCACTGGTTAGTTCACAAAGATGATCGATTTGAAAAAAATAACAAAAAATTACAAATGTGTTATTTGTACATGTGTAAATCAAGATTGTACGAGCATTGAGCAAATACCATATTATCGTAGCACGTCCTTTGAGAGTTTAGAGTTTGTCCATTCAGAGTTGCTGCTATTAGTGTTGAAAGATGTGAGCAAAGGAGGCGGTTTTCCATCCTTCAATCTCAAATCAGATCAGAGAAGAATCCAATTATGAAGAAGCTCTTGGGTGCAAAGGTGCCAGCCTGGGTGGATTAGTCTTATAGCTGAAGCAATTCACGCTTGCAATCGGTGATAAAGAGGCTATTTACTTTTGCAGAGCTGTTTTTCAGGGCTTGTTTTAACCACAGCTTGATTTGGATAGACCACTTTGTAAATAAGATGACATCTCACACATTTAGCTCTATCACCTGGGGTTAAAATACACACAAGTTGCGTTCACAATGACGTCAACACCTGAATGGGATTTGTGGAGTACCTGAGGCAGAGGAACTGGACTTGTTCTTACCTGTACAGCCACCACAGACAACACCTCCACTGAGATCCTGTTGAATTCGTCAAAGCAGCCCCATGCCCCCGTCTGAGCCAGCCCTTTGTAGATGTTCCCACAGGACTTGTGGACGGAGACAGGGAGAGACAAATTTTCAGATGGTTACTGCAGGACAGGCATGTGGTGAAACAGACATGCAAGCACACAGAAAATATATGGAAAAACCTCCATTGCAGTTAGCAGAGTGCAGCACCACAGCAAGCTGAAGGTCTCATACTAATAAAACAGGCAGAAAGAGAAAGGCTAAAATGTCATCAATCCACATTTTAGTTTTCCCAACATCAACTTGAGAGCAGGTGAACAGCTGGACCAGGATGACTTCTCTGTCCAACTACAGAGCCGAGGAAACCTTCTCTGACACAAACCGGAGCTGACTGGTGGATTGATTCAGCTTGTGTGTATGTATACATAACTGAATATGAGTAACAGTGTGGGGCTCTGAAGCCAGCTTCTAGTACCAGTGTTCCTCCTGGAGTATATTAGCACTTCTCTCTGCCACCTTTCTGCAGTGTGTATAGCCGGGGGTGCTGCACGTTGCTATACTGTAATGATGCCCCCTGTCTGGGGGAAGCCGGAGCGAGTCGGATCACAAGATTATGTTTACGTCTCCCTTGAGCACTCACGATCCAGAAAGTATGCGTGTAAGAGTATACAAAATGGCATAATAAAGCAAGGTGGAGGCTGGGTACAGAGAGGGCATTTTGACAAAGTGTAATTAAAAAACAATCAGGGTTTATCTAATCAGCTCTACTTTCAAGAAGGAAGCAGTGAAACAAAAGATGAAAAGAAAAAAATATGAAAGAGGAAAAGAGAAGGGCATTAAGGTGGGTTGACAACTTAATGACAAATGCATACCATTTTGCTGACAAAGGCGAAGATGAAAAGAAATGGGCATAATATGGGCGGCTGCCTATGCACATTAGCTACGTGAACAGGCTCAAATGCAGATACCCATGCGTGCTTACTCACCTTGTAGTCCATCTGCTCAGAGCAGTTAAATACATAGACCATGATGCCAAGGGCTCTACCTAAGTCTTTGGTAGTCTCAGTCTTCCCTGTGCCTGCAGGCCCTGCCGGAGCTCCACTCATGGTCAGGTGAAGGGACTGAGTCAAGGTGATGTAGCATCTAAATATAGTGGAGATATACACACATGCATCACTGATGAGGAATGGAACCTGATAGGTAGCAATGAAAGATTTTGACTGATTCAACCGTCTGCTCTTTCATCTATAAAGAATGACAAAAGACCACTTTTATTCATTCACAGTGGCACATTTCAGATATAATTTACGCATCTATGGCAACAAGTTAGCGCAGGGGTTATCGTTGTCTCCTCACAGAGAAAACTGCAGTTCCTGGAACTGACATTTTTTTCTGTGGAGTTTGACCTTTTCCATGGAGTGTAAAATGATTTGTTCTATAAATAAAACATTTTAAAATTTGAACCTCATATTAAATTAAAGTTGCAAGCAGCGATGTACGGGCCCTCGCACCTTCCCACGTCTCGGGGGTACTGGCGTGACGCCAACAGACGCGGCCGTGAATGTCTTTGACCATCGGACAACGTACCGCGGAGTTTAACGTATTTGTCCCGCTGGACTCTGTGATGCTGGAAATGATGTCGTGCAAATATTCCACCAGTTCCTGTATCCACTATGTGGCGGTAGATAACATGCAAAAACATACACTATGTTTGGGACAGTTTGGGACAGATTTGAGCAAGTACAGTGGACTTACATCAGCTTGTTGTTTAATGGCGAATCACGTAAAATGGCCGCCACGTCACGGCTACGCCATTCCATCAAACGTAAACCTTTGATTAACTTTCATTGTAAAGGTCTTTAGATTGTACTGACCAAATTTGAAGTGGATCTGACAAAGTTCCTAGGAGGAGTTCGTTAAAGTATAGCGACTAGAAATCAAGGGAAATTCACACAAAAATCAAAATGGCCGATCCTGTTAATTTTAGAGCATGGTCTAAAAAAATAGTTTTAAGTCTCCACATGTGCTTACCAAATGTCATACATGTAAATCAAACGTGGCACTGGGGCAGCATTTTTCAATATTTGTAGGGGGCGCTATCAAGGCAAAAATGTGTTTTTCACTAAATTCACAATGGTGGAAAATGTTGGAACGCGGAGCTGAGGGCTCCAAGAGGCTTTTTTTTGTATACCTCATTCGGTTGCATGTGTGTGTAAAATTTCAAGTTAATCGGACCTACGGGATGAGGGGGCTAAATTCTAGGGGGCGCGGGCGAGCAATTTTCTCATACTCGAGCATGGGACCCATAAAATATCAAATTTTCCCGCAATCCTGATGGGCATACCAACTTTGTTAAGTTTTCAGATATGATAAAGCCCCCAAAAAGGCGATTCATTGGTGAGAAAAATTATAATAATTCCTGCAGTTTCAATAGGGTCCTCACGGCCCGACGTTGACGGTACCCGGGCCCGAATTAAGCTTTCTAACTAAATCACTTGTGACAATCAAAATACAGTGCAAGAAAAAGAACAAACAAAACTAAAAGCTGAACTTCTTGTCTAGTCCTCACACGTGTATAACATTCCTTAGACTCAGAAAACAGAACAAACTAACGGGATGGAAATAAAGGTTAATTTAATTTTGATTTAATTTATTAATTTAATTTAATTTATTATACTATATTATATTGATCCCGGAAGGGGAAATGACTAAACCACAAAGATATTGGCTTGGATTTGCCGCTGCCAGAGGCCTTCCCACTGCTGCTCAAGGTGCTGCCAGTAGCAGGATCAGCACCTTGGAGAGCCCCTCGGCACTCAGACCTGACACTAAAAGCAGACTGGCCGACGCCAACAATGAACAAACAATGTCAAAGAAATAGACAGGAGCGCAAATAAATAATAAAAAGCGAAGGGACAAACGTATCATACAATGGCGTTTAGAGTGGTGATATTTTGTCACGATATTGTTGTCAAAGAAACAATGCACAGCAGCAGTGCTTTCTTTCTGCCAGAGAAAGACGCTATGGACACACCTGGAGGGTTGTACTTTGACCAAACCAGGGAAGCTATCTTATCCTCACCCTTGAGAGAAAGTGAAAATAGTATAAAAGTAGTTCAAAATGTTGAATTTTGATAGATGAAGGGAACAGTTATTCCTAGCAAATGTAAATATTGATTTATTCTGCTTTTCAGTTTTAATTCATTAATGCATCATTTAAATGCAAGTTTAACAAATGCAAGTTTAATAAATCATTTTATAATTGAACTGAGCGCTCCTGGTAATTCTCACAAATATCCAAGACAAAATAGCTGCAGGAAAGCAGGATGTTTACCATGCCTGTGTTAGCACCATATACACAAAGACACCTGATTTTGTTCCTCCGCTCAAAGACAAGTGCACTTCCAACATTCCAATTATTGTTCTATTACAAGACCACCACATAATATGATATATATGTGAAGAGCAAACACCAATCCGTGATTCGTTAACTACAGTTCTGTGTTTAAACTCAAACGTATTTTGTGGCGAGAAATCCCTGTTCTTCAAACCAAAGTGATATATTCCCAGAAAGGACTGGTTTTAAAATTCAATACAAACTGAGAACAGCTGGATGCTGAGCTGCCCCTTTAAATGATCCAGACTGACTTTCAATAAATGCTTCTCCAGCCAGCATAACTAAAACTGCACACCGTACAAATGACAAATCCTGAATTGACACTGTCATAACCAGCACTGACAGTGTCTTGGTGTCGGCTCATACATAACCTCATTATATGATAATATAATCTGCTCCTGTGCTTTCATTATCACACAGGCTGATTAGCGCCACCAGTGATTGCTTCTCCTGCAGAACATGTCAAGACTAACAAACACTCTGCCCATCAAGTATCAATAAAAACCAGCAGCATCATGGGCATGAACTGATGGAGACAATCAGGACGTTATTGATCAGGACAATAAACACAATGAATATTGCCATGAATGATTTTAATGAGCTGCTGGTTAATAGATGATGTATGGAAGTGCAAAATATTGGAAAGCAAAGCAAGATACAGGAGCTCAGAGAAGACAAATGATCCCATCTGTATACAGTGTATCATCCGGATACCAGAGCCAACAACCTTCATGGCTGTCCCCTGAAATACGGCCAAAAGTCTCAACAACCAGTCGTCTCGGAGGCTGGATGAGAATGTCCTGCATGGAATAACTAAAGCCAGAAGACGAGAGTGTGAAGTAAACTGGGTGAAAGAAATGGCTATATATCAGTCTGTCTGTCTGTCTGTCTGTCTCCCCCCCCCCCCGTCCCCCCGTCCTCTCTCTGTTGGCCTGTGGGTGTGGTATTGCCTGTATTCATTAAACATATTTTCACAGCAACTGCACATGTATGGTTTGACATTTGCTCTATGACCGCTATCATTAATATCTGTTGAGATGATTTTTACGTTTCAATTTGAACAATGAAATGGTTCAAGTTCGTGTTTTCTGTGTATCAAAGAACTGATTTAAAAATTGTCTTATAAAGCATAGCATGGTTCTAAGCAAAAAATACATTTTGAATCTCCTGCTACAGGACGTTATGAACTGTCCCGACCTCTCAGGTCATCTGAACTCTCCGTTCTTTTTAAATACAAATCTCTGCCTTATATTTAGTTACAGTTCGGGCTCATATTTCATAAAGCTTTGTTTATTGATTATTTATAACTTTGATGTGTTTTTTTATCTATTCAAGTCACCTTTGTGTCTTTTTATACTGCCTCATGTTTCCTTTCTATCTTGTTTGATTGCATTTTTATCTCTAAAGAAAAGCACGTTTTTTCAAATAAACTTGCCTTGTCCAAAGGTTAGTCAACAATGTTGTTTTTTTCAACTACTGTGGTGATTGGTGACATCCGGTATTTTTACTTCACAGCATCTTCTCTGTTGCTAGCTCTGTTACAACGAAAGTTGTGTTACAATATCATGAAGCAAACATGCTTTTAGCTGTTCTCTCAAGTCCTGGATTAAAGGATTTGACACCCAGCACCCTGGTCTGTGGGCCATTGTTGAAATGAAAGAGTGGCAAACTGTGTGAGTCGCAGCGAGCCACAGCGAGGGCCTGCACCATATGGTGAAGTCCTGCTACATGGCCGCTGATCAGGCCATCAAAGCCCATTGTTTCTGATTGTTCAGGCTTCAAAGGGAATACTGGTCAGTCTAATAGAGCGCACAGTCAGACGCTGCAGTTTGCCAAAGGGCTCTGGGAGGCAGGTATTCATCTCTGTGGAGTTAAAACTTTATCAGGGATGCTGCAGAAAAATGTGCACGTGAGCAAACAAAGTGCCTTGTTCTAAAGCCGTTTGTGGTGGGTGTACATAATGATTCAAATGAGGATCCTTAGAACGCATCACATTATCATTTCTCACTATTAGACGAGGAGCTCGTCAGTTTTTCAATTAAAGGAAAAAAAAATCATCAACACAGATTTTTGAGAATGTACTTGCAATGATTTTTGATTGGGCTTAATGTAAACTGGCATGTTTGATGAGCCTGTACAGGACTTAATACTAAATATCCTTCTTTCCAAGAGCGAACCTTTCCCAAAACAGAGATTTAACATAGGTTAGCAACTGTAACTAGGCACAGCAGGCCTGTAGAGCGTTGGATTCCTCCACATGATGATATTCTGTGCGTGGGGCTGTAGTTAGACAGATACTCAGAATATACGGAGTTTGTAGAATGATGTATTTTTGTCTAAACCAAAAGCACAAGACCAAAAGGAGGAATCACCAAGACCAAAGATCAAGAAAACTACACTTTGTCTGCTAAAATAACACCAAACCACAAATAGCAAATCTGCTGTGTAGTATTTTCTCACTGTGTGGAAGCCGGTCCCAGGTGCTGCTATATTGGAGTTTATGTCCTGCTTAGTTTTAAGTTTGCAATCCAGCCGAGCTTGTTCTCACCACACACATCAGTAGTCCTAATTCTACAAGAACAGGAGAAAGTCAAAATATGCTGTAGGCCAGATGATAGAATGAAATACGTTTTTTTCCCACCATATTTGTTTCCATGTCGTCAACATCGATCAGGTGGTAAGGAACGTTTTCCTGGGACATGTAGCTTCATGCCATATCATGTGTGCAACCATCAAATGCATATTTAAGACCACACTTTCAGGGATCTGTTTTTAAAAACATTTAGCTAGAAACATTAAAAAGTCAGCCATGTTTTCAACCAACTAATGAAGCCAACATTTGCTTAGTTAGCTAACTGTAGCTGATACAATCTGCCAGTGACAGTTGTCATTACAGTAAAATCGAGGGTTGGCTGGTAGAAATGAGAAGCCTGCTAAAGCTTTACTCATCAGTCAGTTGACAAGCAATCATGATGTTTCCTTGCCTGTCAGTCTGAACAAAGACACCAAGAATGACATCCGTACCTGTCTGTTAGAGGAGTGATGACTAATCGTGGCGTGTTGCCCAGGTATTCGTAAGAGTAGAGAAACTGGGCATCGCAAATGTTGGCAAAACAATGATTCTCCTTCTCATCCCAACGGTGCCTCAGCTGGGAGAGCCACACGAAGGCCTGAGAGTTCTCCACCTAAAAAAAAGAGAGAGTGCCAAGCTGTGAAACAAAGCCAGAAATAATCGAAGCTTTCCCACCCTCTCCTTATGGTAATGACATGCCTTGCTTGAATATCTTGAGTGCATTACTCACTGGTAATAGCCTCTCAAAAATACAGCGGCAATCATGGTGTCTGCATGAGCATTTATACAGCTCAGGGTCTTGTCCAGACTTATCCAGCATGCCCTCCTCACCTTCTGAGCGATCATCTTGGCCACCACGTCCCTGGCGTGGACGTCGGTGGTGCAGATGGTCATGACCTTCTGCCGATCGCCTGGTGTAAGCTGCCCAATCAGCATGGAGATGAGGGTGTTGAGCTGGGACACCTGCTTCTTGTAGTACTCTTTCATGGCATTGTCATAACCCTCCTCTAGACGAACGAACGCCATGCAGACGTCAGACGTCCACCAGATCTGAGTGCAGGTCAACGCTACCTGAATCAGAAGTAATAAATGAAATCACAGGCAGATTCTGTAGAAAGGTACAGTTGACAGGATTTATGTCTATGGATTTCTCGTATTTAATGTTTACTTGAATCCAACATATTTGGGAACTGAGCCAGTAAAGACACATGAAACATATGTCCATATGTATGTCCAGATATTTGCAAGCATAAAACTGACAACCCTTTGTTGTATAAACTAGAATTCTCTCTTCATCAGTGGGAAAAGTTGGACTGAGATGCAGAGTTTATATTCATCTGCCATGGCTATTTTTGCTGAGCAGTGTGGAATGTCAGCTACAAAGAACACGAGATGGGCTGAGCAGGTTTTGTGTGGTGTGTCATGGCATGTCATTTGAAAATAACTGCTGATAGGCACATCTTGTTTTTTCTCCTCCAACCAAATATTGAAATTCCTTTTCGATAATACTCTGTTCTTTAAAAAGATAGTTTGTGTGTTTAGTATGCCCCCAGTTTGGAGAAAAGGGCAGGAGTACTGACACGAGAGCAACACAATATACTGCTATGGACACCTGAAAAAAAAGCCCACCTAATAAAACCAATATCCGTTTAAGTGAGCACTTTTTTTGATGACCATCAATGTGTTTATTTGTGCCTATTAAATCAACAATTAGATATATGCTAAAGGTAATATTGTTATTAATAATATGTTCAATTAGTATTTGAGTAACAACATTTTCTCAGGTAGAGTTGGTCAAAGTAAATATTCTATAATCAAAATGAAATCCCACCCCTGAGCTCTCCTTCACTTCACTGGAGGGAGCAGTCAGGAGCTCAGTGCGTAATGAGCTGCTGCTTTCGTAAATCACAGGCTGGAAACACCTTTCTTACTTCATCTGGCCCTCAGCGGCAAACTGCTAACACTGTTGAATTCTAAGTGACTTTAGTGGTACGTTGTTAATGTACAGAAAAGGAAAAGAAAAGGAGATTTTAAAACAATTAAGAACATTCATTGCATTAAAACATTTTTAAAAAATAAATAAATTTAAAAAAAGTGTAAGAAATAAAATACAGTAGTAAAATGCAGAAATGCAGGAAATTGATGAATATATTAATTGAATGTGGTTCAATTAAAGGCAGCAGCAAACAGAAAAGTCTTCAATCTTGATTTAAATGAGCTGAGGGTCTCAGCAGACCTGCAGCTTTCTGGGACTTTGTTCCAGATATGTGGAGCAGAACAACTGAACGCTGCTTCTCCATGTTTAGTTCTGACTCTGGGAACAGAAAGTAGACCGGTCCCAGATGACCTGAGGGGTCGGGATGGTTCATAAGGTAGCAGCAGATCACAGATGTATTTTGGCCCTAAACCATTCAGTGCTTTGTAAACCAACAGCAGGATTTTAAAGTCAATTCTTTGTTGGACAGGAAGCCAGTGCAAAGACCTCAGAACTGGAGTGATGTGATCCACCCTCCTGGTCTTAGTGAGGACTCGAGCTGCAGCGTTCTGAATCAGCTGCAGCTTTCTGACGGACTTTTTACAGAGACCTGTAAACACACCGTTACAGTAGTCCAGTCTGCTGAAGATAAATGCGTGGACAAGTTTTTCCAAATCCTGTTGAGACATAAGTCCTCTAATCCTTGATATATTCTTCAGGTGATAGGAGGCTGATTTTGTAATTGTCTTGATATGGCTGTTCAGGTTGAGGTCTGAACCATTTTTACCATTTAGAGCAAAGGTCTTCAACAGGGGGTCCGCGGAGGTACTGTAGGGGGTCCGCGGAATTTTTGGCTGATTAGCCAATTTTTTATTTTCTTTATTTTTTTATTTTTTTCCAAACATGAATCTGTCCATTGTTTTAATAGTTCAGTATTGTATGCAAGATAACAGCATGTTGATGCATGGCAGTGGCACTAAAAGGCCATCACTCATTTTCATTTCCACATTTTGTTTAAAATGAAAACATCAGTGTGAATAGCTTGTGTGCATGATTATCATATAATTGACAGACAATGTTGATATTGGCATTGGTATCAGCTGACAAAGTATGTTTATAAATGTCAGTGGCACGGCCTCCATACTCCTTGCACATGTTTAAAATAAAAACATGAATATATGACCCTGTGTATAATTTGAATAGCTTAGTATTGAATGCACAATAAAGAGGTATGTTTATATATGGCACTAGGCCCAGTTTAATATAAAACACAATTATATACAATATATATAGTCGGGGGTCCCTGCTCCATCTCTCTATCAGTTTGGGGGTCCTTGGCCTGAAAAATGTTGAAGACCCCTGATCTAGAGTATTAAATACTTTAAAAAAAACATTGTGACTAACGGGAAAAATCCCCAGTGTTGTCAGTTAAATCTATACATGCAGCCCACTGAGCATGTTTACCTGAGCCGGGTAGTCAAACAGCCACTGCTCTCTGGGTTTGTCCTCATAGGCCATCACTGCCTCGGTCATCTCATGTCGAACCGTGGAGCGCATGCTGTCCAGAACCCGGTTCAGCCACACCTCCACCTGACACAAAACACAAAAACCAAAAGCCCGTAGATACACATTAAGAAAAACATTGCAATGTGTGTCACATGAGCACCGACGGGCTTTCTTATCAATGGACTCTAATGAGGTCATTAATAATCATTAGAGTGGAAGTGGAGTCAGGCAAATACTATAGGATATAATGGAAAAGTAATGGATTTATGGCTTTGATATGCAAAACCCCAGGGGCAACGACAGACTCAATTTCATTTGTCTACTTTACTGTAGGTTGTGATATCTATATTTGATCGATATTTTCTTCCATTACAGAACAGGATAGGTAAGTGAATTTCCTCATCTATTACATTCATCTACAGACAACCGTACTGCCACTGTCAGCAGTAAGTCCAATAAAGATGATAAACGTCTTTAGCATTTAGCTCAACCTACAGAAGTTATGGTACTACAATTTTGGAGACATGAATAAATGATTGCAGGTGTATTTTACCTGTCCAGTGCAGTCACAGGGTTGATTGAAGGGGACATACTCCTCCTCTTTGCTGTACATGCCCAGACCAGTCTTAGAAGGATTCCCCTCTCCATCTGTTTCAAATCGCATCTTAGCCATGTTGTCAAACAGCTTAGACAGATGCTTCTGGACCTGAGCAAACAGATTCAAACACATTCAGCTCGGGCTCAATTTACACTCAGCTCACTGTCTGACTGGTGGTTTCTGTTATGGGAAAATATGTCATAGTCTTATGCTTTAGGGTTAAAGAATGTAACTCTTTAGAAGTGCAGGCTCCAAACCTTGTTTATCTTGTTATCTGTTTGTTCCTGTGTATTGTTTCTGTCTTTAAAGACGGGGACACACACAGGGGTCATGATTGCGGTATTTCCCTTGATGGGCATCAGCTGAAGGCCATGACCCTCTTTAGGCATATATGATGTGTGATGGTAAAACAGGCTTATTCCGTCTCTGCAATACTGTGACTTAACTCTTTGACCAGGTCACAGTGACATCAAAGGACGCATCTGGCTGGGTGTATCCATGGTTTATTGTGGGGCAAACTGATAACAAAGGGATTTGTAAACAGGCCTTAAAAGCGCCTTCAGGTTATCGTAAAGACAGGACACTATGCTTCAAAGAAAAACATCTGCCTTGACATCTTTTATTATCTTCTGTCTTCTTTTGTTTATTCTTGTTTGCAAACCAAGGTAACAGCATGCTGGCTGAGTATAAATGTCCGTGCATTTAACTGTGTCGTTAGAGCACCTCTTGCAGATGACGGTGATGTATCTGTGAGACTGTGTTCTCTTTGCTTGCAAGCAAATAAATTGACTATTACAACTTTGATCGTTCATCCAGACTCTGTTTCATTTGACATTGATAAGAAACACTTTAACTCTTCTCCCGACTTTTCATAGAAATATTCCACAAAGATCCAGCACGGACAGTTACGGGAGTGAGGGATGAGGAGGTAAGGAAACATGAGAACACCAGGGTAGGGAGTGAGGGATGAGGAGGTAAGGAAACATGAGAACACCGGGACACACATGGAGAACTCTGTCAAGCTACATGTTAGACAAAGTGAACATCTTTTCTTCTACATATAGTTGTCCTCAGTCTCATCTGCTTAACTTGGTCATCATTTAATTGAGATGTTAAATTAACAGTGAAAACTCATCATAGCTTAATTTAACATCAGTATTCATAATTACACTTCATGTTTACTTTTCCTGATCTTTACCTCCTATAACAAGGTCCATAGGGGCATCTCAATAAATAAACATGTTATATTATATTATATAAGTGTTATTTACAGATTTTTTTCGTGTTGGAATAAATGTTAAATATTTAACCTCTGCAAAGTAGTAATGCGTGTTTGATACTTAAATTTTTTTTGTATTAAATCATACTGGGATGTTTGCTGAAATTGATAGGATGGCCCTACCTAGAAATTTTTCCACCAGCCGCCACTGGTTTCATTTCCGTTATTCTGAATCATTCATTGCCGGACAGGACATGTTCTGCAGCATGCCTGCTAACTTCCTCTTTAGAGCGATTTGGAAGCAAGTTGTGCTGAACAGTGATTTATTTATCCATGCTGCTAATGCATGAGAATATGTCCTTATGATGGGGTTGGAGCAGGCGGCAAAACTGTAAGCAGCATTGCCCCTGTGTGGACACTACGGGTACTACAATAGTCAACAGCACTCATCAAAAGAGATAAATGGTGCAATCGAACATTGTTGACTAAGCAAAAATTTGTTTTTGCTGACAGGGAACAGACTGCAGCATTAAATGCATTGCGACCCCTCTAGCAAAAATGAGTGGAGCCACCTGGTGTGGGTTGGTCCCATTAGACAGGATGTCCAGCAGATCAGCTGAAGAGATGAAGTAAAATCTCGGGAAGGCCAGATGCTTGGTGTCCAGGTATTCTGCCAGAGCTTTTTCACATAGAGACAGCCTGCAGAGAAATACACAGAGTGAGTCAGTGTGTGCATCCAAGTGAAAGATGTATAATCCCTGTACAAGAGTGCTCCTGGTACCATAAAGAGTAGGAAAAGAGAGATCTCTCACCTGCTCTGGATATCCTCCAGTTTACCAAACAGGTCCGGTTTATTGGTGGCCTCCACTACATTTGGCGTTTGATACACGCCGTTTGCCAGCTCTTTGAAATCAGCATCAATACATTGGAAGCGTCTGGAGTCCTGCAGAGGATTTCACGAGGGAGCACAGCCAAGAGATTTAGGTTCCCAGAAGAAAAAGGGTGGAATCAGAGGTTTAATAGCAAACATCTGGGTTTAAGCACAACTCGAACATCGCGGGAGCAATTAAATAGTTGTGTAATCTCAGTTTCTAAACTATGTATGAGCCAATTAACGCATTCTTAATTAACAGCTCTTAGAGCCGTGCTATCTGGGTTAATATGGCAATGACAAGAGCGCAGGTCAAGGCCTGCATTAATATGAGCTTGTCAGTGATGTATTGTATACCTAGAGAGCTGTAATTATTGTATACATGTGATTTTATTAGTGTGTAACCTCAGGCAGCTGGGAGCGGATGTCTTCTGAGCCAATGAAGATGCTTTCCAGGTGGGTCCATGTCCGCTGCACCTCAAACCAGAGGGAGATCACAGAGTCGGCCACGGACAGCTTGCTCTGCCATGACGACACTTCATCCAAGAAGTGGGCGATGTACTTGGATGACATGAGGTTCTGTAGCTGCACCTGGTTGTCTTCCAGCGTCTCGATCAGCTCCTCGTCTGTGCGCAGCAGAGGCACCTGGGTCCGGTGGTGGGCCTCATACTGGAACTGCATACCTGGATGGGATCAATACACTTTGTCAATCGGGCATGAACTCTGGATAGCAGAATGAAAAACTCTCATGTTCACCACAGACCAAAGGACAGTTTAGTACTTCCTGTACCTGTCCATGTAGAGTTGAGCTCAGAGAGGACTTTTTCCATTCCCATCTCTTTCACAGCCTTGTCCACAATCCCCCTCACCTCCTCCTCAAAGCAGTGCAGGTTCAGCTGCAGCAGGTCAGCAAGAGTGGTCTCCTGCTCAGATAAACACACTTCATCTCAGCCACATTAGCTGATTACTGTGATTGTTTGTCTCAGTTTAGGACGCACAGTAGGGAGGGTTCACACCTGCAGTCTCCGTCCAACTTGCATCTCCTATAAGCAAAGACAATTACTGCAGCAGCAACATATACCGCCTGCAGGTGGAAGTGTTAACCTCCTACAGCGACCACAGGATGCTAGCTAGGGGTTCTAGGAGAAATTTGTCTGACCATTATTAGGGCCCGAGCACAGACGAAGTCGGGCGAAGGCCCTATTGAAATCCAAATTATTATTATTAGGGCCCAAGCAACCGACAACGTTGGGCCGCGAAGACCCTATTGAAATCCGAATACACATGGTACATCGGGTGCATATTTGGGGGACTTGCCATACTCGAAAACTCAACAAATTCTTGTCAGGCCTGTTGAATATAGCCATCTGATATAGGTTGCTTGTTAGTGTTTTAAAAAATGGCTCTCTAGCGCCCCCTAGAAATTGGATCGGCTACGCCCCTTGGCCAGTCTGTCCATTTTACTTGAAATTAGACACACATGTCCAGCTCCGCTAACTCTAATAAAAAGCTTCTCAGACCCCTAAACTCCACCTTCTTAGATTTTCCACCATTTTGAATGTTGGGAAAAACACATTTTTGCAAACTCCTCTTACACGCTTAGTCTGACTGCTACCAAATTTGCTCTGGGTCATTATTGGTTCTACATCATCAAAATGTATTAAAGACTTTTTGATATCTCTTTGCGTTTACAAGATATGGACCAATAAACTTGTTAGGGGCATTGCTTATATCAATACACATAACTTCTCAACCATTTGTCTTAAAATCGCTAGATTTATGTGCATATTGCATCCTGTAACATACCCTGATATTTTCATTTCATTCAACCACGAGGGGGCGCTACAGTAAACCCGCCATGTTGTGCTTTTTTGTCACTTTTCGGATTTTTCACCTTTTGTACTTTAACAAACTCCTCCTACAGAATGAATGGGATCAACCTCAAATTTGGTCAGGATACTCTTCAGACCTTTGTGATGAAAAGTAATCAAATCCGTGAGTTTTCATGGAAGAACCATGACGTGGTGTGGCGGCCATTTTGCCTCATTCAGCATGAACAATAAAGTTGTTATAACTCCAAGGTACATTATTCAATCTGTAAAAAAAGTACATATGCATCATGCTACTTCAAGTATGAGCATATACCAATGCCACGATTTTCAATAACTCATAGCGCCACCTACTGGCAAAAGGAAATTTTATACTTTGATGTACTCCTCCTAGGCAGTTGACTTGATCAGTCACAAACTTGGTAAGAATATCCTTAAGACATTGAAGATGCTTCATCATGACTGTTGTGAGTTTTAGTTAAACACTGTTGCCGTGGTAACGCATCATCCTCCATGAAAAAGTAGGCTGATGCTCGTCGGTGCTCGTGCCCTAATAAACATTAGAATAACAAAAGGTCCTCTGCTCCGACTACGTCGGTGCTCGGGCCCAAATAAACATTAGAATAACAATAGGTCCTCTGCTCCAACTACGTCGGTGCTCGGGCCCTAATGGAATGCAGTTGATAATACGACTGAGCAGTGTAGCATCTTAAGCTTCGTTAGCTTCCCAGACTGACAGGATGAGCTGCGTCACAATCCCACATCCTGAGGTCTCAGCTCAGAGCTTTCAAGCTGATCTGCTTAAAACAACGGTATGATGAGAAGTTTTGTTTGGCAAACTCAAGGAATTAAAATCATTAGCTACAACTAAGTACATATTTGTAGGCACTGAAATTTAATCAACTGCCATTAGCTTAAACTTTCACTTGCCACAGCTTCTGTAACCAAGACAGTGTTAATTACAGTATGTGAGTTAGATTCATCGTTCAGTTACATGATTATGAACATGTAACATATGAATCAATATCACCGGGGAGCTATTCAAAAGGAATGCCTGTTGTAAAAATAAGCCAGGCACAAAACATGGCAGAAGAACCTTTTGTCATATGGTGTCTCCCAGGGGTGTCGTTAGGCCTATTTGAGGGGGGCTTTCTATGTTTCTATGTATGTCCCAGGATTTGGGAGTGACGCGGCTATTCTTTATTTGAGAAAAGTTCATATTTGTGCTGTCAAATTTCACTATGACCCTCAAATTCTGTCTCTTGTGTTATCATATACTGAATGCAAGCAAAACTACAGGGCAAAATCACACTCTTTCTGATTGAACCAATCTATGAACTGTCTGAAACAATGGATATCCGCGGCCCCAAATGGGCCCCAAAAAGAATTGCCGCTCCCCTTGCGGCTAAGCCCCCCCTTTCTTTGAATCCTAGAAACGCCCCTGGTGTCTCCTCTTTTACTGTCTTTCCCTCCAGGTAGCTCCATCTGCTGCTCTTACTTTGGAGAATCTGCAACTTGCTAAATGTCAATCAGTGGGTTTGTGGGTATATTGTAAGACAAGTTCTATAAAGCCTATATAGTCTCTGTAATACACTTTTGTTCAAACTAAAATGCTGGATCAGTACAAACAGTACAAACAACCCTCATCTGATCTTCCTTCTGCAGAACAAACAAGCCCAGTCAGGATGGGGACCGGATGGGGACTGGAAGGTCAACGGTTCGATCCCCGACTGGGACGTGTCATGTGTCGAAGTGTACCTGAGCAATACACTGAACCCCCCGGCTCCCCGGGTGCCGATCAATGGCAGCCCACTGCTCCCTATATCCAGGGATGGGTCAAATGCAGAAGTCAAATTTCGTGTATGTGTAAAAATGTATTTGACAATAAAATCCTAACTTCCTTCCTTAAACTTCCTTTTCATCATGTTGATAGAGCGGGGAGAGAAAACTGCTTTGTGTGTATCCCAGCCCTTAAATAACCAGCATGTTATCAACACTGGTTGTTTGAGATATTAAAAACAGAAATTGTAGCAAATGTACAGCTCATGAATACTGAAAAATAGGTGCAGTATGTTGTTGCTTATCTCTAAAATAAATAGGAAACCTGGTCCATGGTGAAGTGGACTCCCGTCGCAGCCATCAGCTGATGCCAGTGTCGGGCTCGTATGGCTGGGTTCTGGAGCTCTGCCACGACCCGCAGGGAGGTGAGCAGGTTCTTGACCCTGCAGTCCAAACCTGTGAAGGTCTCCCACGCTCGAACCTATCAGACACAAAGGCCAGAAATCTGTACATGGGCTTTTGACAGAGACAAGGGAGCTTGAAGGTGCAGCTCAGGATTTATTTATTCCAGTGAAGTTGTTCATGCATTTGCACACATTTAGTCCCAACTTGCTCAAGGGCCTGTAACTCCCATTTGAGATTAAATAAGGAAGTTATCCTTTCTCCCACAAACTATTTGCCTTTGAGCAAGGCACTTAACTCCCAATTGGCTGTTTGCTAGGCCCAAACCTTCTAGTTTACTGTTGCTACACAAGCTTTATGTGTTTGCGGAGCACAAAATGCAGTTCACAGTGATTATGGGGGCAGATTTTTTACCTGAAATTATCAATCTTGTTTCAAACAATTGGTCCTTGATTTCAGAAGGAGGAGGAAAAAAACATTTTCTAATTTCTAGCCAGCAACTGTTAACTTTTAATGGCTGACATAACTGTCGGAAACAATAAGCTGTTAGCCATGAATGCTAACAGTTGCAGGTTACGCGAGAGCAGATGAACTTAGTACAATCCACTGCACACCTCTTCAACATGTGGAGAAAGCCAAAACTTGGTGGGCCTGCTGTCCCTAAGTTAAGATTCATTTTTCCTATCAACCTTTTTAAGCTAGTTAGATATCCTGATCTATCCTCTTGTCTCACCTCTTTGTCTAGCCCCCGTATATCTTTAGAGAAGCACTTGCACTCTAGCTCCATGTCTTCCACATGGATCTCTCTCCAGGGGGTCATCCTCCATGCTGCCATGCTGTATTCCACCACGGTGACCATGTCCCACAGCTCCTTCAGCAGGCCCACCTCACGCCTTGGGAATAGAGAAAAGTGGACAGAATGAATTACACCAGCATGAAAATTGGAACTCTTCAGATACTGACTGTGAATGTAAAAGAGCATCTCAGCTTTAACGGCTCATTAGTTACGGATTTGGCACAGACTTGTGGTATTTTCTCCTTCCAGCTTTGGGCTTTACCGGCATTGTCGGAGCTGTTTGTACTCGGAGACGGTGACCTCGAATAGGCTGGCAGACTCCACCAGGGAGGCCATCACTGCCTCCCGCTCCTGGATCTGCCGGTGGAAGGCGTCCAACATCTGGTGGGGGCTCTCGCTGTCAAACCTGGACCAATGCATGATCACACACACACACGCACACACATTTGCAGAAGCTTAGTATAAGTCAGGCTGTGTTTAGGGAATGAAAGGCTGCAGTTTGCCAAGCCTGACTTGGCTGCATAACCAGACCAGAGTCTGCAGTGCTAACTGCACAATGTGTCAATTAACAATGATTTACATGGCATTAATGGGAAAATAATCACCAGGTTATTAAGAGACCAATTACACACATAACGAATCTGACAATTAGACATTATGATGAAGCATCTCTACCTATGAATACATTTTCATCAAGTTAAGATTCAATTAGCCTTGTCGGATGTGAGAGCCTCGAGATAACACTTCTCTATTATCAGGTGAGAAAGCAGAAGGGTACATATACATATATATATATATATATATATATATATATATATATATATATATATATATATATATATATATATATATATATATATACACACATGTATATGCTGTATATGTAGAAGCCATCAGGCTTCAACCCGAAAGCCCGTGCATTTAAACAGCAGTGAGAGGGGTGACAAACTGTCATACTTTCCTCAAACTTTTACCTCATTATTTACTTACATTGTACTTTACTTTGTTATTATTGTCAAATTCAAGGTGGGGAAAAAATAGCCCATCAAAAATGATTTTGATAGGTCTATAAACAAATGACTAAATAGATAGACTGTGGCCCATGCAAACATATAGTCCTCACATAAAATACCTGGCTTTGTTGAGACTGTCTGTCTCAGAATAACTGTAGAATAATTAACATAGATGCATAATGAATCATATGGTAAAAATACTTATTTTCTAGTCTTTCCGCCCACTCAAAGCGCTTTAACACAACATGTCATCATTCACCCATTCACACACTGATGGAAGGGGCAGCAATGTGGGGTTAAGTGCCTTGCCCAAGGACACATCGACATGGACTAGCGGAGCCGGGGATCAAACCCTCAATCCTTTGATTGAAGGACGACCCTGCTCTCCACTGAACCACAGTCACCCGGGATAACTATTCCTTATGAATATATGTATATATTATACATTAATAAACACTTAAATCTGTGAAAGTAAAGCGTTCCCAGACCAACTCTCAGGAGGAATAGAAGCCAATATTGATTCTACCTGAAGGGCCCGCTCTTGTGAAAGTGCTCCCTGAAGGTGTGTTGCTCCACATCGAATGAAGCACACTTTCGACGCAGGCTGGCCACCTCGATGGCCTGCAAAGGCGCCACCAGCTGTTTAACTAACAGAGCCTGCTTCTTCACATTGTTCCACTTTTCTGGCAACTCCTGCAGATCAACAGATAGATGAGAGAGGGAGATAAAGAGTAGGAGATAAAAGCAAGGGGACAGGAGTGACAGATGACGAATTGCCAGGAAGAAGAGCACAGAACAGGGATGGGCAATTGGAAGACACAAAGAAAAAGTAAGAGAAATGGCTCAGCCTCAGACAAAATAAACAGAAGAAAGAATGTGTGCTAGTAAAAATAAATGTCAAGTGACTGAACATCAGTCCTCAGTCCTTACCTCCAACTGATTGTACACCACGTCAGGCAGCTCTTGTTCATAGACCTTCAGTAGAGCGATGGTTTGCTGAAGGGGCTCAAACATGGCATCAGTGGAGTTTTGTCTTTCCTTAACAGCCAGCAGGTGACCCAGGACCCCCACCAGGCCACCGTAGTTAAACTCCTCCACCTGCTGGCCCAGGCCAGCCTCAGCCACACCGATGAACTTCTCCAGATCCGACAGACTGGGGATAGGTGACAATGATCATGAAAAGACATTTGATGTGTAAAATTGGCACGATTAAGATCATTTTTGCATCATGGGGAGAAACCAGATATATAATGTCCATCTGAGGTCTGAGTCACTTAAGCTGGCAAACTTTTAGCTAACACTCTAGTCCCGGAAACATACATCTATTCATTTTCCTCCGCTTATCTGGGTTGGCAGCAGGCCAAGCAGGCTGACCCAGACTACCCTCTCATTCTGTTCTAGCTCATTCTGGGGGATCCCGAGGCATTCCGAGGCCAGCTGGGAGATGTAATCCCTCCAGCGTGTCCTGGGTCTTCCCCGAGGTCTCCTACCAGTTGGGCGTGCCCGGAAAACCTCCAGCATCCTGATTAGATGCCCGAACCACCTCAGCTGACTCCTTTCGACGCGAAGGAGTAGCGGCTCAACACCAAGTTCCCTCCTGATGTCCGAGCTCCTTACGCCATCTCTAAGGTTGAGCCCGGCCACCCTACGGAGGAAACTCATTTCGGCCGCTTGTATCCGTGACCTTGTTCTTTCGGTCACGACCCAGAGTTCGTGACCATAGGTGAGGGTCAGAACGTAGACCGACCAGTAAATTGAGAGCTTCGCCTTCCGGCTCAGCTCCCTCTTCACCAAGTCGGTCCGGTGCAGCGCCTGCTTTACTGCTGCAGCCGCACCGATCCGCCTGCCGATCTCCCGCTCCATCTTACCTTCACTCGTGAACAAGACCCCAAGAACTCCTTCGCTTACGGTAGGCACTCCGTCCCCACCTGGAGGTAGCAATCCACTGGTTTCCGGCAGAGCACCATGGCCTCAGATTTGGAGGTGCTAACGTTCATCCCCGCCGCTTCACACTCGGCTGCAAACCGCTCAAGTGAATGTTGGGAGGTCACGCTCCGAGGAGGCAAACAGGACCACATCATCTGCAAACAGCAGATAGGCGACCCCGAGACCTCTGAACCTGATGTTCTCCACCCCCCGGTTGGGCCTAGATATCCTGACCTTGAAAGTCACGAACAGGACCGGGGACAAAGGGCAGCCCTGGCGGACACCAACACCCACCAGGAACATGTCTGACTTTTTGCAGAGAATACAGACACAGCTCCTACTGCAGTTGTACAGAGACCAGATGGCCCGCTGCACCGCCCAACGATGTCCCCCGTCCAGGTCAGCAGTCGCCCCAGCAGAGAACAGCCTGGGGTAGGCCCCGCTCTCCATTCCTGAGCCGTCGGATGGTTTGCCATAACCTCCTTGAGGCCAACCAAAAGTCCTTCTCCATGGCCTCCCCGAACTCCTCCCATGTCCGAGTTTTAGCATCCACGACCACTGCAGCTGCAGCCCTCCTGGCCTGCCAGTATCTCTCAGCTGCTTCAAGAGACCCCTGAGCCAACCAGGCCTGAAAGGCCTCCTTCTTCAGCTTGGCGGCTTCCCTCACTACCCGTGTCCACCACTGGGTTCTCGGGTTGCCGCCACGACAGGCACCTATGACCTTCCGACCGCAACTCCTAGCGGCCACAATAGAGGCTTTGAACATGGTCCACTCGGATTCCATGTCCCCAACCTCCCTCGGGATGTGTGAGAAGTTCTAAGACCTAAGCACTGAGCTATTCCTTAAAGCAGCTGCATTACTCTGATTACATCTGTTTCACAATTTATTTAGTGTATTTTCTCAGATTATTAGAATTGGCAGGGTAACAAGAAGCAAAAAGCTAACGACAGGTGAATTTCAGTTGTGTGCATCACTTTTCAGTTGCTATTTTAGTGGCTATTTTAAATGCGGGTGTCTGGGCTTTACCAGTAGCACAAGTACAGAAGAGATACACAACCAAATCCATTCAAAGTTTGCTAACATTCACCACAATGAGCTACTGCTCATACGTCTGGTATAAAATTGTGGCGTCAAAACCCTTGACTTTTTAAAATTGTACTTCACCTGTTGGTTACAAGGTCAATGAGGTGCTGTTTGAACATGAAGCTCCACTTTTTGATGATGTTAAGCATGATGCTCTTCATGCTACGGCCATCCACCCTCATCCACCCGAGAAAAACATGCACCGGCTCCAGACCCTGCACCTCCTTGTAGATCTTCTCATACCTGCAGTATGATGACAAAAATACTTCAGCCGTGTAAGGGGTAGTTCAACCTAACCCTAATGTTTATTTTTATGGTTCTTCAACCTAAACTCAATCTTCACTCAAAAACAAAATGACTGATTCTAAAACCTAATCCAACTCTTTATAGAGGGATTACCAGAAACATGACTACGGAAACACACAAGCACACACACACACTTTCCACTTGACCAATACCCACCTGTCCACCTGCTCCCTGAAGTTATCCAGTGTTGGTGGGCTCTCTGAGACGCTGTCATCAGCATAAACCTCCTGGCTGCTGACCATGTGGCCGTACAGAAGGAACTGACGTATGAACTCCTTCCTGTCATCCATATACAGGTAGCTGTAGTGCTCCAGAGAGTTGCGAAACTTGCAGCAAGTTTCCATGACGAGCTGCACGCGTTCCATAAGGAGATGACGCATGTCTGCCAGGTCAGCCATGTCCTCCATGTCAGCCTGAGGGGAACATTTGATCATTTTCTTGAACATGTGCCATGTTGATGGTAGTGATCTGCATTTCAGACAGGGAAGTTCTAGATGTTGAGGCTGCATCAGAGCACCAGTACCTGGTAGTGGGGGAAAGGACTGTGCTGTGCGATGCGTGGCACCAGTGAGGAGATTCTAAACACATCATTGATGAGGCTCTCCACCAGCTCAAAGAAACCATCTCCTGCCCCAAACTCCAGAGATGGAGCAAACACCATGTCAGGAACCTTCAGATCCAGCTGAGACTCAAAAAGTGGGGGCAAAACCGCTCTCTGATCTGGATCAAAGGAAGGAATTGAAAACAGTTGAAGCTGCGGTGGAAACACTACTACAGTAAAACATATGGATTTCTCATAATGACTGAAATGTCTATGAGAATTCTGCAAAATATGGTATGATACAGCAGTAGGGGTGTAACGATACGCGTATTCGTATTGAACCGTTCGGTACGAGGCTCACGGATCGGTACGCATGACGAACCGAATACGTTTGAATAAAGAAAATGAAAAATAAAATTTTTTAAAACCTTTATTTAACCAGGTAGTCCCATTCAGATTAAAAATCTCTTTTGCAAGATGTAAGTAACAATATAAGATGTAAGCAAGATGTAAGTAACAATACTACATGAAGATGAAGGAGCAGTTTTAGTTTTTTATGCTTATGTGTTGCTAAGAAGACACCCCAGAAGATGGGTCACTCAGGTATAGTTCCATCATTGTTCAAAGTCAAAGAATAACTTGATGATGTTAGTTGTAATGATTAAATATATTTTAAAATCAAGTACAACACTAACATCACTACAAATAGTACTTTTGGGATTTGACTATGTATTGTTTGTTCATTACACTCCTTCCTACCCGTGTTATCCAGGAAGAACTTGAGAGAGCACTCGATGCTGTTGAAGAATCCATCTATGACCATGTCGTCGATGTAGACGACGTAGGCCTTCCACTCCTCAGAGGTCTGCTCGGATCTGAACAGCTGCAGATTGCTCTAAGACATGCCAAAACCTGACAGTCATCATCTCAACCCTGTTATATAATGACTGTAAAGACAGAGTCGAAGCAAATCTACGAGGAAACCTTTTTTAAATCACCTTCAGCAGGAAGTGGATCTGTTCTCCAGAGGACCGTATCAGACTATAAAACCTGTCAAGCCTCTCTGCCCTGTCCTCCAGACTGAGCAGTGCGTCTTTTTTGCCCTCCTTCCTGTCAAACATGGGGCTGGCCCAGGACCTCATGTAGCTCTGGATCTGCTCCACGTTATCTTTGGTCCTCTGAAGTCGGCTCTCCAGGTCACAGATGGAGTCTCGCACCTCCTGAATATACTGCCAAACACCTAGAGGGTAATAGATGATGGAGATGGTGGATCAGAGGTCAAAAGAAACAACAATATTTAACAGACGAATATAAAATGGGAGTGTGTTAGAGTGTGTGTCTAAAACAAGACTCATAAAGCAATTTACATACAGTATTGTAGTGAATGTCGACGGAAAGATGATAAAAACTAAAATGTGGTAAATACAAACAGACTGAGCCTTCATGGTTTTATGATCCCACCTTCTTATTTTACAAGTATCTATTGACTCTTTTCACTGTTAATACATTTTGTTCTAGTCTTTGTTCCACATTAGGTAACTGACTAACTAAATTCAGTGTGCCTCTATACATGAAGTGTGCAAGCTTGATGTTTACCAACTCTCTAACAGTGAAAACATCTGACTTTATAATTAATAAGTATAGTTACATCCATGATAACCAACTCTGTTTACAATTATTTTAGTTTCCTGCCATATAAATTGCTTGCATGTTTTCTTTCAACCGTAGCACAGACCACCAGCCTGTCTGTCCCCTCCCGATGTCCTTCTTGTCTCTACACAGGACACTGATTTGTGCTGAAATATTGAGTTTTATCTTATCCATTCATTTATTATGCATATTGTCAAAAAGAGTTGAGATCCCAGGAGAGCTGCCTTAAATGGGGAATATATGGTCGGCCTGTAAATTAGGCTAAAGGGACACAAAGCGTAAAATTAAGAGTTAAAAGATGAAATCTAATAATAATTTTAAAGCAAGCATGTATTACATAACAAATGTAAAGTGATTTTAACAAATGTCAACCTGATAATAATAATAATAATAATAGGTGTAGCTGAGTAGAGTGCAGTCTGTGTGTGTTCGAAAGTACGGAGATAGAGGAAGTAAGCAGGGTGTGGGCCTGAAGGGATGGGGAAATAACAGAGGTTGAGAAGGAGCTCATGCAGGGTAGCGGTTGAGTAGAAAAGACACAAAGCATAATAGAGTTAAAGGATGAGATCAATAATCATTTGATAAGCAAGTGTGTACTAAGTAAAGTGATTAACAACTGTAACTGTGATTATGATAACTAATCTGTGTTAGAACTGTGTGAGTGTGGGAAAAGGGGAAGTGAAGAATTCAGAGACATTAGGATTGCAAGATCAGGCCTACGGAAGGCAAGGTGATTTCCACACATCCACAGCATAAGCACACACACACACATAATGATGAAGAATGAATCATGTGCCGAGTGAGGAGGGGGGGGGTCCAGACAGCCCAAAAGTGTTATAAAAGAAGTAACTTGCAAACAGCAAGACGGGAATTCACGACGGGATGCCGACTGAGCCATCCATGGAGAAACACGGGACCTCGTTCGACAGCCGCGTCGGAGGACTTCGTCTCTGTTCACGGAAAGAAGACCGCCTGCTCAACTTTAACAACTGGACAACGAAAGAACCACAGCCGCCCTAGAGACTTTGTACTGAGCCTCGAGGATCGCTGAACGGACTTCGTTTGCCGCGCAGGAAGGAGCGAGGAGGGTCTGGCCAGACCCTCGCCCCTGACAATTCAAAAAAATAACTTTTCATCGCACCTTTGAAATCCAGCTCCAATCGATCCAACTCGGCATCGAAACTAATGAGTATAATCTAAGAAGAAAATGAAAGTAATGAATCAAGTGGAGTACTATTTTTATGTGAGCTGTAGCTTTGCCCTTGCTAAATGTAGCTCAAGCTCAAGTTCAATCAGGAAGACACTTACTAGTAATCGCTGTCTTTCCTCTCCTTGTAAGTACTCTATCAGCTGATTGGGGGCGTGCACTTTTAAGTAACCAACCAGATTTAGCACACCGGGTCCTCAAGCCAATCATATCGTTGCTGTCAATCTTTAAATAATGTTCTCCTCTCTGCTGCTGTCAGGTGTCATTTCAGCTAAGCAGATGCAAAGCGATACTCTTTCCCTTACATTTTAAACAACTAGTTGTGCGTAACTGAGACAATGACGGATTCCGACTTTGATCGTTTCAGGAAGAGTCGGGTCTCAACGTCGGGTTTAGCCGGAGCCGGCATTCAGCTCACCAGGTGGCCGGCGCAGGAGCACTCGCCCAGCGCGGCGCAGCGGCTCCCCTCAGACGAGCAAGAAGCCTCTTGGCTCAGCTAGTAGTTTGCGGTGGTATCCTAGTGAGTCTAACAGTTACTCGCGATCAGGCGATCCATCGCTGGGCTCATCCGAGCTCCGCAGGCGGCGTCCCGTACTCTCTCCACCAGCACTCCTGGCCTCCATTGCAGACAAAGCCGTCATTTCCACCGGGTAGCTCCACCCGCTCCATCGATACTGGTCTTCAATCTCTGGTAAACGATGCAGCTTCTGTTATACTGTTACTGTTGGCGCCACCAGCCGCCATGGTGAATCAGCTCCACGGGACAGTTCAAGGCAACGCAAGGCAAGTTTATTTGTATAGCACATAACAAGGTAATTCAAAGTGCTTCACATAAAACCATTAAAAGCATCAAAACGCAAGGCAAAAGAAAAGGAGATTTCAAAAACAATTAAAAAAAAAAAAAAAAAAAAAACTGTGTGAAATAAAATGCAGTAGTAAAATGCAGAAATGCAGGAAATTGATGAATATATTAATTGAATGTGGTTTAATTACAGGCAGCAGCAAACAGAAAAGTCTTCAATCTTGATTTAAATGAGCTGAGGGTCTCAGCAGACCTGCAGCTTTCTGGGACTTTGTTCCAGATATGTGGAGCAGAAAAACTGAACGCTGCTTCTCCATGTTTAGTTCTGACTCTGGGAACAGAAAGTAGACCGGTCCCAGACGACCTGAGGGGTCGGGATGGTTCATAAGGTAGCAGCAGATCAGAGATGTATTTTGGCCCTAAACCATTCAGTGCTTTGTAAACCAACAGCAGGATTTTAAAGTCAATTCTTTGTTGGACAGGAAGCCAGTGCAAAGACCTCAGAACTGGAGTGATGTGATCCACCCTCCTGGTCTTAGTGAGGGCACCTCGCTGTTGAAACGGAGACTTTGTTTCCGCTCCTGGTCATTTTCCAACAAATGAGGAAGTCATGGGGCTGACACACGTCGGGAGCTCCGGAGCATCGCTCTCATTTAATTAGTATGAAAGCACCTGTCCCAGTAGTGGAAGTGGAGCGCATTCATGAGACTACAAATCATTATGAGCCGAAATAAACATAACTAAGCAGCAGTTAGTTAGCAGTGAGTTTATCCTCGTCGTAGTGATGGGCGGCGCGATGGGTACTCGCGGCAAGTATTCACGGCAGGTTGTATATCACAAATAGTGCACTGATAGAACACTATTGTAATGTCTGGGGAGTATAGGAGATGGGCCAATTATTTTAAGAGGCTTTAGAACAGCAGGGTTTTCATTTTGAGTAAATGGTTGGCAGCCACATCCAGTAGTTTACAGGATATTTAACCTGTGTTTTGTATGATACATTTAATACTTTATTTTTCCCTTACAGGGCTTGGCTAAGGCGAGCAGTAGTTTATGAATATGAGGTTACAGATGACTACAATCCCTCCTCGGCATTGGGGAGGTAGGTCATGGCTTGTGTCAGCTATGCCAACGTTCTATGAGTAACACGCCTCTGTTATTCTTCACAGCCATGTTGTTGGTACGCCTCTGGTGTTTCAGAAATGACAACGCATAGAGCAGGGTGTTCAAATGAACTTCAACAAGCCCAGTTTGAGAGAGGTTCCTCATGCAAAGGTCCGGAACATCATGGTCGGTCTAACGTGCGGGATGATTTAGTCCCATATAAATTGAAGCTGCCTAACAGTTGTATCAACGTTGGTTGGTGCGTAGTCAACAGCTGATGATTAAATCAAGAAGTTGAAGGAATATGTCGTGTAAAGTAAGGGATGCATTCATAGATTAAATTACAGAACATAAGCTTTTAGGAACTTTCATCTTAAAAAGATAAAGTACCTAATTTGAGTAAATTAAGGCAACTGGATCGTCATGCAGCTTTAAATTCAGTACAGTCAGGGTGAAGCGATGTAAATGGAAGTATTACATCGTACGTTGAAGAAGATTGTGGGCAGCAACATTATTTGTTGTTATTAAACATTTGGTTCAGCTCTATTCCTCTTGTGACATCATAGTTGGGCAGTGAAATCAAGTGATAGGATTCTGATTATTGGGCTCATATCGCTTCCCTCTTTTGGATCCGGGCTCTTGGTAAATTTCCAGGTTTGGTTTTAACGGCTAGGATTACATCTGAAACCGTAAGGGATTGTTAAGTGAACAATCCCTTTAGGCCGGTCCTAGGAGAAATTCAACTACCACTATGAAACGATCTCAAGTAAGAGGCTTTTGTCTGGGCAGAGAGCGGTCATAGTGTGTTTGTAACGTCGTTTGTTTTGTTTTGAGTTTAACTCTACTATTAACGTGTTATTGTGTATGATTGTGTACTACATGCTACAGCAACAGTATTTTGATTTGGTAGCAGGAGCAGTGACAGCCACTCAAACTTTATCAAAAGATTAAAGAAAAGAAATTCACAGAGCTGGATTAACTGTTTAACTGGCGCCTTGGCATTAAAGATGTCAACAAAGATAACAAAAAATAACCCATGGTGTCGATTACCACTTCAAGGAATAGTTCAGCATTTTGAATTCTCTTATGCTCATATTCTGTAGATTGACATGCTGGTAACCGTATGTATTAATGCTGGACAGAGCCCGGCTAGCTGTTTACCTTGTTAAGAAGTCTTTATGCTAAGCTAAGCTAGGGGTCTGTATTTGACTCACAGACAAGATTGATATTGATTGTCTAATCTTAAATATTCACTAAAATACTGAACTATTTATTTTAAGGATGAACACTTATATCTAAGGCTGTAAAGATTTGTGTTTTCATGCTGAACCATCACAGTCCAGCAATCACTGGCTGGTGCACGCAGCTGCATGCAGAAAACATGGTATGTAGATTGATGCATGTAACGCGGCATCAAAGTTCAACATGTTGCACAAGAAGCTGAGTGGCGTGCTAGTCAGTCACGCTATGTGCGCACAAATGAGCATTGGAGCTGTGTATAAGATGAGGCTGGTGTGTCAGTGTTGCACATAGGTGTTGCTATTGTAGGGAATTGTAAGTACCGTTACACCCATACTGTAGTATACTTATTTTGATTGATCCAGAGTATCTCATAATGCTCAATGTTCCAACCTTGGCCGTTCCAGGTCAGACACTCTTCTGCCTTTTTGAGCTGAGCGTCGATGTCCCTGAGCTGGCCCTGAACCAGAGGATGCTCCACGTCAAGCACAGAGTGCATCACCTGCAGCCAAACAGTAGGAGAGAGAAACATAGAAAGATGTGATGAGATCTTCAGCTCCTATACTTAAGCACGAGCGCCCCCTTTTTGGGGGCTGTGGAGACATTTTAGTATATACCGTCGGATATAATGCACTTATCACGAACGAATATAATGATGTTGCACATCAGATTAATCAACAGAACCTGGGCTACAAGAATAAGTAAGCCATTTGTACATGCTCCAAACACAACTCAAACACCAACTAAATTAATTACCAAATCCATATCGCACCACCTAGTCAATCCACTCGCCACATTTCTGGCTCTACCGCTGTGGTATTTTATGCAATACGCAGACATGATACCTCAAAAGAAAGCAGACACTCCACATATTCTGGACAAATACATCAAATCTAGCTACAACAAAGCATCAGCGAGATATGAGCCAAAGAACACCAACAACAGAAATCACTTCATCAAACGATATCACACTGAAATACGTTACAACTACGTCCTTTGTTACACTAAAATCATTCTGGGCGTTTCTAGGTGGCTGTGGGTCCAAGCAGGAAGTCTGAGCATTGCCTTGCGTCATAGCCAGCACGTCTCACAGGACGGCGCCCTGCTGATTCTGATTAGCTAACAGTGCTGTCAATCTCATTTTGGTCAGTATAGCTGAGATAGAGCCCCGCGTACTCACAGGAGGCTGACATCGAGAAAAACTCCAGTAAGCAGAGAGAGACAGAGAGAGGACTCAGAGAGGATTCTGGCTTTCAAAATCAAGCTAAAGCTGCTGTATTTGGATGTATTGAACACCATTAGTGATATTCAAGTGGAATATATAGTTTGGTACATGAGAAAATTCAAATGGCACAGATGGTGCCAAATAATGGTGCAAAATGTTGGTGACCTCGCCTGAACTCTCTGTACTAAAACCTCTCTAATGTTGTTCTGCTTCACTTTAACAAAGTCAAACTTTGCAGAGAGACTGTTCACATATTGTGCTATGGTTTGGGAGAGGTTTAGACCTGCAGCTGCATCATTCCAAAGAAATAATAATCCTGTAAGTGCTTTTCTTTTAAGGCGAACCTGAAACTTTTCAATTTGTGCTGTGTCCCATCTTCATTTGCTCTTAACCAGTAACATATACACTGATATTTACACATCTGTACAAATCTCACAAGTGTTCCCTTTATTATAACACCAGAATTATTCAAATATACCTTGTGGTTGCAGAGATACTCTTTTTAGTATGGGTATGCAATTTTCAAGAGGAGGCCTAACAAATAGGTCCGTTTTGCATTTACAGAAATATCATTTTAATACAACTTCTGTGTAGCGTTTCAAGCCCCGAGCATCAAGACAGGATGTCATCCTCATTAAAGTCATTGTTTCCGTATCTTTCCATGTTGTCATACTTAACTGGACTTGAACTTTAAGCTACGTGAAGCAATGAAGTGCTGCAGACCAGCCCCTTAACAGGGTCACACCTCCAGCACACTAGTGCATCATAGAACCAGTCAAAAGAGCAGAATTAGCAGCCGGGCTGTCACATCCAAACTGTAAAAGCAAATGTGATGACCGACTGGCTGCAGCACAGATATCACTCTCAGATACCCCTTTAAACACAGCCATTGATGTTGCCATGCCCCTCGAATGCACCCTCACACCGTGAGGCAATGAAAACGCTTTATTGAATGCAGGGGAGATAGCTTCCACAATCCAGTGAAAACCGCTGGTTAGACAAAAAATGGTTCCATAAAGGTACACTCTGAGTGTGGTCTTTGTACATGCGTAGCACATCAGGAGCTCAAAGTCCATGGAGCTTTAGACTGCACGGATAGTCTTTGGTAAATACCGTACATCAGGGTAAATGTAACCTTGGAGTCATCACAAAAGGAATTGGGTATAACAGGGATGCACAGACAAAGCATGTCACCCTCCCGCCCTGCGGAGGTCAAAGTGAGAAGTAGTGCAGTCTTGTATGAAAACAAATCTTGTATCTACAGACTTAATGGGCTCAAATGGGGGACCACAAAGAGCCTCACGCACCAACACTGAATCCCATGAGGGTAGCTGGACTCTTTCGGTCCACTGCTACAATGCCAATAGTCCAATAAATGGCATATAGGCCTCCAGTGGATGATGCCCTCGAATTCTGGGTCGTTGCCACCACACTTTGGGGCAGACCCATGGCAATTCAATTTGATCTCTCAACAGGTAGGCAGCTGCCACAGTTCTGGGTGTGGATGAATCACCTCCACTGCCACATGAGAGAGAAGGTCCCTGCACAGAGGAAGCTGTTTAGCTCTTTAATCACTTCCTCCCTCCAAGGCTATATAATATTACTTTGAAATTTGGAAAAGTATAGTTATTTTGAATACCAGTGCGCCACCCGTACTTTTTCTTTGACTGTAATAGCTACAACGGCCTCCTCTCGGCTGTGCTAAAGAGGAACAGACAGTGTTGTTTGTCAGTTGAGTAAGTTAGTGGCACAGCCAGTGTGATTTGGAGTGGTGTCAGTCACTGTAACACAAGCCATTGAATGTGTTAATATGACCCGCACCAAACACTTGGGCAGACCATCAATGTATTGAGAAGAAGGGTTAGGAACGCAGGGTGTACCACCTTAGTCTTAGCTGGTGCTAGAATGCTATTGGCTCACTCTCTGTGTGCAGCAGTCAATGAGCTGACATGGTTGATTCAGACCACCCCAGACTGAATTATGGCCGATCTCCCCAACGCATATTTTATTGAATATTGGCCGTTAACAATCGGCAATCAAACCTAATTTCACACTGTGACAGCTAAACTGTCAAATTCTCAGGTTCACATGCATATCGGACTGTGAGGGGGATCTGTACGGATCATGGGTCAACTACCTTCAATTTTACCACTATCAGGGCCGCTCTAAGAAGTAATGCGAACACACCCTCAACAAAGCATTTTTTTATCAGTTGGATCATTTTGACAGGGTTATTGCACAAACGAAATCCAAGCGCAGAGGATAATTCTGAGAGTAAACCTTTCACGAGCACACAGAAGCAGCCTTAATATGAGGAGATGGGCTGAATACCATACTGCTTTCAGCCTAACCTAAGCCAACCTTGTTGTATCGGCCCACGGTGAGCTCCAGGTTGGCAACGTACTGCCACAGCTGCCCCCTGGTGGTGTAGATCTGCACCGCAGTTTCAGGTATGGCCTCTGTCTGTCTGGCCTCCAAGTACTTCACTTCCCTCAACACAGACGCCAGCTAGGAGTAGGTGGAAATTAGAAGCACTGGCAGACATATCAAGACATTTACAACAAATTGGGGTTTTAAATTTGATCAGCCAAGGCTGCCGATAGTGTTTGCCAAAATTCAACATTTTTACTTTGAAGCAAATCCTGTCCACAGTATTTGAAATGATTACAAGCCTGTCGTGGATCAGTTTATATTCTTCAGACCTGCGGGTTGAAGTTGACTGAGATCAGCTGAGTGTCTGGGTCCCTGCTGATTAATGGAAGGTTGAGGTTGTATTGAGAACTCTCGGCCACGGACTCTGTCCATGCCTCATAGAGGCTGGTGGAGTATCTGGAATAACAAACACAGGGAACACAATTTGTGATCACAATCAAACAAAATATCATCTATTATCATAGGAGAAATATTTGTACCTTTTCCGCCAGGGTATAACATGAATTCATATTCCCATTAAATGGCTGGTACTTCTATTTCACTAGGCCACAGGCGTGAAAACGGTTCACATCGTGGACGTTAAAATAAGTTTAAAAAAAACAAGCAGCTAAAAGGCATATGATTGAGACATTTTCCCAATCCCCTGAGGTTGTAAACAGAATGAGAGGTGTGATTGGCTCGTCCATATCACACGGACAATAAGGCAGTGAAGGAGCGTTAGATAGATTAATATGAGGATAAACGGGAACTGGGAACTGAGAGAGACTGGGAACAGAGAATATGTCAGCGCTCCGTACAGCTATATCAATCTGTAAATACTGTAGCCACGATTATGATGAGAACTTCAGTGCGCGCTGTGTGCTCCTTATTGGATTTCTGCTGTGAGCTTCATTTCCTGATAGTGGCACCGCAGACGCAGAGGCAATCAAATGCCATGGTCATGGTCATAAATCACACTGCATTTTGTCTGTGGGGGTAATGAGTGAGCATGCCCGTCCTGTTCCTGCCTGGAATATGTACAATAATGAAGGCATTCATCGGAGGCAGCAGCGATGATTATTACAGCATAACAAGGGCTCTAATTTCTGATGGGAGTAAATTGAGGGAAAATAACTGGTGTTGTTCATCATTCCATTACTCTGGCTGAGGGCACATGAAGGGAAGGAGTGATATTAAGCACGCAAAGTATAAAGAATGGATGTTTGTCTGGGTGTGTGTAGGTGCATCTGTGTGTGCACGCATCTCATCTCATTCATAAAATACTTCTGGCCACCTATGTTAGCATACTTATAAGGACTTATACTTGATTGATTCCCTAACCTTTAACCTTCCTCAATTTTAACAATGACTGTAATACTAATAATCATCTAAGCAACAAATTCCCATTATGAGAATTTAAAAGTGGTGGCCATGGCATATGCATTATTTTCTGCTGCCAATCCTACAATGTAATGCATCACAGCAAAATAGGCAGAACACGCTCATGTTGTGGGATTGTTCTCGTCTTTTCTTGGAAAGTATAGAAATGGAATATCTCTGTCTCTTTGTCTCTCTGACTCCATAAAAAGAGTGGGACGCTTCCTCTAGCAGGTTTTGATGTTGGATGTGGTCTAAAAGGCATCAGTGAGCAGCACAGAGCATATGGGATTATAGGAGTCCTGTGAAATAATCTGCAGAGCAGCGCCACAGTAATGAGAACATAAATCATGCCTACAGCCGCATGTCGACATGCTAGTCCACAGGGGCAGCTTCATAAATGTCATACACTCAACAAACAAAATCACAATAGTTCGGTATAAAAACAGCCCTGATGTAAATTAACCGAGGAAGATGGGTCAGAAAGCTCATATTTGATTCATGTTGGCTTTTATGATATTTACAGTCCTCTTCTGTCACTGTCTATTCTGTTTAATCTTCCTTTTTGTTCTTTTTTATTCCCAAACACATACATCTAAGGATGATGACATACAGTGTAATACACTGAGATAAGACCCACACACACCTGTCCAGCAGTTGCATCATCTCCTCATACTTCTGGGTGACCCTGGCTCCCTCTGCAGACTCCAGGAACCTGCAGAGAAGATGAAATTGTACAGCCCATGCAAAGGTTATATCCAATATCTTTTCAGTGTCAATATTCCATAACATTGTTTTTATGAGACCTTTACAAAAGCTCACAGAGCGACTCATTCACACAGAGACCACTGGAAATGCATGACCACACCAAAACTCTTGTTTTAATCTGCTGTGGTGGAGCCCAGAGAGGAGACTCACGGGTGGGACAGGAGTCTGAATTTGGAGAAGGGGATCTGGACGCGCTGCTGTAGCTCCTGGGCCCATCTCAGCCCTCCAGCTACTGCTGGCATATTCTTATTCACTGGGGTCCAGCCTGAGGAGGTCAACAATCAGTAGTTACTGTCAGTAACCACACAGTCCGTGACCTTGAGTGAAGTTGAAGATTGGGGGAGCTATGCTGGATGTTTGTGCATCAGACAAGTCAATGTACAGATAAGATTCAACCAAAGTAAAAGGACATCGAGGGACTTCAACTACCCTCTCATACAGTCCTGTCTATGGGTGTGTTTAATCTTTAAAGTGTCCTTAAAGCGTTCTTATGGATCTTACTGTTGATTTCACAGTAGAGCTGTGAAAGGAAATGTGGGGAGATGGATATGGCATGGAACAATACTGGACCCAAAACCTGGACAATGTGGTTCAAGTTCGGAATCTTAAACCTCTGGGGCACCACAATGCCCCGCCCCCCGTCACTCAAACCAAAAAGGGTTGGTTCATTAAATCACAAAAACATATTACCGCTAGTGCTATCAATTCATGCAGGTAGTTTAGATTATATTTCCCCACGTTTTAAGATTTTTGTGCCTCCATCTGACAACAATGGAGGTGAATGGAAAAAATTGAAATGCAACAGACAACGTTGTTTCATCTTCATACCTAAACCAAAACAATCTAAAGGTTGATGTATGCCTACAGAGGTTTGACCTCCCAACCACAGTCTGCAGACACTTTGCTGTCTCATGCGTCTCTCTGTGAAGTATCGTGTAAAATGCAACCGTTGTTATGGCTCTCACCCAGCTCCTCTGCAGTTTGGAAGTATTTGTTGTAGAGGCATTTACAGCAGTCCAGCTCTTTCTCAAACATGGAGACAAGGAGAGGGTATCTGTCCAGAGCATCTGTGGCCACTAAGGGTCGCTCCAGCAAGCTACCAAACATATCCAGAACCTGCAGAAGTCAGATAAGTGAAAGGGCTTTCAATAAATATGTGTGGATGTATGTGTGTGAGAGAGGAGCAGTGAGAGATTAAGTTCTTAGACCTTGAAGGCGTGCTCCAGTCCGGAGGCATCCTCAAAGGCCTGACAGAAGACAGCTCCTAGTCGTCGGTCTGTGTCATCCACCTTAAGTTTGAACTCCCTCACATCGTCTTCATACTCCTGCAGGGCAGATAGTTCAGCTCGACCGACAGCCAAAACAGCACACAGCAGTGTGCACTAACACAGAGCCAGCACAGCAAATTCCTTTTCACATCTCACTGACTGAAAGCCATCCAGCGGGGAGCACTGACTGGGTCTTACAAGCAGAGTAAATTGCTTTTCTTGCTGTAACTCAGCAACATCTTGCAACTAGCACTGAAAAAGCTTCATTTCACTTGGGCAGAGACACAGTTTGCTCCACAAACGCTGGCGTGACCAGGCGAAGGGTAAAAAAAAGAGCATGTAGTAGTATTCAGCTTGTAGCCTGTATCTCGTACTTCATAAAACCTTTGTAAAAATTAACTGACCGTCAAAGTTGCTCTACAAAATGAAAGCCTAATTTATCCAGCAGGCAAGTGAACAAAACCCAGTGACCCTAATCCTTCATACCCTGTTCTTGACGTCCAAGCAGTCGTAGGTCTTCTCTGTGAACAGTTTGTAAGTTTCCACAAACTCTTGGTGGAGCAACCGGACCTGCTGGCTGAGGGCTCGGCCTCGGACGCCTCCAATCTCCAATTTCTCGAGCTTCAGCAGGTCTACAGCCGTCAACAGGATGTCCTTTAGGGGAAATGGAGGCTAATCAAGCTAAACTGCAGTATCAATGAAAAGAAAGGTCTGATCTGTTACAGATGCTAGTTTAACTTTGGCATCTCAATCCTCACACTGAACCAAATACAACACACCTCAATAATTCCCCACCTTTTGAGTAATGCATAATGTTTCCATACTCACCTTAATGGTCCTGATTCTTTCAATAAAACGGTCAAGTCTAGAGAAGGCCAACAGTGGGGAAAAGTCCCAAGGCCTCACAGAGCTTCCGTTCCTCTGGTACTGGCTCATATTGGCCCTCTGGTCCTCATAAGTACTCCTGAAGAGCTGCAGGATCTCCAGGCTCGTCTGCACCTTCTGGAGACTCTCTAAAACCTCTCCTCTCAGAAGATCTTCTTGGATTACATACACCCGGGCCTTGTGTTGAAGAGCAGTGAAGGTAGTTAGTGGTATAGTAACAGATACATGTTTATAATCAATAATAATAATCAAGAAAGCCTAACTGTCCTCGGGCACCACACCTCCAACCACCTAGTGACGTACTGGTCTGTATTCTGAATAGGAGACTGCAGCTGTTAGCTACATCTGCTCCTCACCACCTGTACCTGCTACCCTCCTTCTGTAGTCTCTTCTTCTTTCTTTGTATCGTGACAGAGAATTTTCCCTGTGCTAGTACAGTTCTACTGTGATTTAGTTTATGTGCCTTACTCACCAACAAAACGATATATGTGACATATGATTGTGTACCTAGGAGAGTGGTAACAGGGCCATATGGGTTATCTCTGCCTTTGCTTTGATAAGAGGGAGTGACTCAATGGGGGTGCAGTTTAAGCAGAGAATGTTCCCAGGGGTAATCAAGGGTAATAAAGACAGATGTCTTTGGGTGACAAGGCTCAGAAGAGGAATGGGGTGACTGGAGGGGTCAATTGGGAGCTTGAAACTGCTTTGTATTGTTATAATGTAACTACCCGATGTTCCCCCCCACCCTGTGTGCTGAGATGCTTATTCCTCTGCTGATTGCTGATTCCTCTGCAGACTGCGCTGCAGTCTGTATGACGATGAAGGCCTTCTCTGGCCAGAGAATAAATACTTTAAAGACAAACTTCTTTCCTCAATGTTTCTTGTTTCAGTATTATAGGACTCACTCGGTACTATTGAATCATTTTTTCCACCACAGTATTTATACATCTTCGACAAGGATCTTCAACTGATGTGGATGTTATCTTCCTGCCTGGGCGATGTAACTTAGCCTCTGTTTGTTGTTTGACATTATGTATGAAACTATCAATTGCATATTTAGAACCCATTTACATGGTTCTCTTTTCAAAAACTAGTAAGATGAAAACAGTGTTTTCCTCCATCTTACAGAATTAGCATTAACTAGCTAAGAAAAGCTGATTAAATGTGATAGTGACGGTTGCCATTTCAGCCAGCTCGAAAACCTACAGTTTGAAAATTCTATTTGATCATCATCTTCGAACCCCAGCAGCAAAGCAAGAGCTTTCCTCTCACTCCTCACCTCTTCTGCCGTGTTTACATTGGAACCACGGAGGAACCACAGAGGAACTACAGGTATTCTCAAGATGGATAGCATGTACTCAAGTCACCAGCTTAGCTTAGTATAAAAACTGGACTTAAAAAGCTAGCCTTCTTTCACCAAAACCTTTAAAGCTCACAAATGAACATGTTTTATTTTGTTAGTTTGAAACATACACAAACTGAAATGTAAAAGTGCTGAGTTGTGACTGGAACTATTTCTTGGCCGGGCACAGCGATCACCTGGAGTGTGTGCCTGAATTGTCTCCTGGCTCTATAGACATATTGCTATGTCTAGTCTGTTATGTGCACTGTGGGTACTAAACCTCCGCAGGATACGTTCACACCTCAGAGAGAGTGGCAAGGTTGGCGGTTCGATCCTCAGTTACTACATGTGCTGTGCCAAAGTGTCCCTGAGCAAGACACTGAACCTCTAACTGCTTCTCAGGGGCAGCCTTCGCTGGAGCGCGCCTTAAAGTCCGTGAGTCCGTAAGGGTGGAGTTTGGGATTTGGCCAATGGCCGAGAATAAACATAAATCCACCCACAGAAAGAACCTCAGTACCACCCACTCTGTGGTGACAGCTCTTCAGAAACCCCACAGTAATGACTAATTAGCAACAAAGATGCAACCACAAAACATAAAACTAAAGGGAAACAAGGTCTTGGAATTGATTGAGACTGCAGTTGACCTGCTGTATGAGGAGGTTGGAGGTCTCCTGCAGCAGAACCAGGAGGCGAGCTGGGGTGTTGTAGTATCTGGAGCTGGCCCACACCAGGCAGACTGTGTGCATCAGAGGGCCGATATGACACCTCACATCAGGAAACTCTGCACTCTCTATGTCCTCAAACAGACGCTGCAGGGGCCTCAGGTAGGTGCAGATGTCCTTTGCCTCCTCCAAGGCTGGAGAGTGAAGATGTGATCACAATACAACTGCAAAATACTACTTGTGAAAAAGTAAATGGTAGATCATGAATCACACTTTAGCCCTCAACCAAGCATGTGCTACACCTCAGAAAGCAGGCTTCATTTCATTTCTTTATATTGTCAGGTGCATAGATTGTCATTACCTGCTAGCACATCCTGTTTCATGTCAGTAAAAGCAGGGGAATAGCTGCTCTCCACAGCCTCCAACAGCATCGCCATCTTCTTGACCTTAGAGGCTTCGAGCTGGGAGTGGATGCACTCCAGGTCTGTATGTCTTCAAGGGGGAAAAAAGATTTCTGTCACATTTGCAGAAGGCCACTGGTTTGTGTGTCAGCACTCGAAGGACCATCACTATGTTTGTGTAAAGTCCTTCCTATGTTATCAACCACAAGCTGTTTTCAGGGTTGCCAACTGTCATGTCATCCACTCTCAGGCTGTCTCTCACCATGCATGAGCAAATCTCACGTCAAGTCTCAAATCAAATATAGTTTTATAGGTTACATAGACTGTCTCTGCACACAGGACAAAGTCTCCACATCAGGCTCTTTTCCACATTTGAGCACCGATATAGGTCCATAAACATTACAGACTGGAGAAAACGGTTGGCTTCAGTTGTGGGGCTTTAGTTGACAGTAGTGCGCACACACAGACCTCTTCAAAGCCACTAAACACCTTCATGTATGTTGAGTTTGGCCTACAAATTCACATATATTACAAATTGTAATACAACTTTCAGTGCCATTTAGAGAGAGTTTCTAACAGGTTAGATTAATGTCTTTTACGACTAAATGTTATCTGGGTTTTGCCAAATCGTTAATCGGCCCACTTGTTGCAGCTGTTTTTAGGATCCGTCCTGTGAGTATAATATATATGTAGCTATCAAGCAGCAGCAGGGTCCCCATAGTGGCACCACAGCAGCAACCTCGTTTCTTATTTATAATTACGTATTATTCCCGACATGTGGACAGGATCAGTCAGGATCTAACAAAAAATGTAATTCTATATTTTTCCACACTTTAGACAGATAAGTTGTCACACATGTTCACAGCTAAGTATTATATTACTTACTGTATAGGCTACAGTCAAATCCTCTGGCACACAGTGGAGATTTCTATTTGACTGTTCATAAAAGTCTTATCTGTTTACTCTGGACAGTCAAAAATACTTTTTCCATGTCACAGTTATTATCATGGGGAAGTTCCACAGTATCACCAGTATCACCCTCCTCCTATCATACCCGAGGTGCCCGGTTGTGTTTCATCTGTTACCGATTGGAGGCTCGTCAGCAGGATGAGCCACACCTGTGCCGGTGTGGCTCTGCCTTAAAATACCCTTTCCAGTTGACAGCGGCGCTCGCTGAAAGGAAGATCTTTGTTGACTGGCTCACCACAGTTGTTGCTGTGTTTGTGTAAAGTAACGTTAACCTTCGGTTACCGGTACTTGTTTTTGGCGAGAACAAATAAATTGCTTCTTTTGGCCGCCAGCTTGTTGTGTCCCTGTTTTTGTTCCAGTCTCTGAGCCGGGCTGTGACATATGGGGGCTCGTCCATTTCTGGTTGACCCGGTGTCTGCATTGATGTCAGAGTTTAGCTTTAATATCAGTAGCAGCTGTAGCATGGTAGGCTGTGTGCCTTGTGTTGAATTGGTTGCACAATCTGCTTGATTGGGAGACATTTGAGTCTGGTATATAGGCTGATTTATTTTGTTTGTGTCGCCGAGCTGTTAGGCTGGTGATTTTGTGTCAGAGTCTGGGTGGTCCACTCTACACGGTGAGTAAATTGCTGTTGTTCTGTCCCTGTTAGGCTTAAGAGCAGACTCCCTTTGGAGGTTGTTGGGGGATGTTTCTATAGTGTGGTGATGAAAAGTGGTTAGAGCAGTTGTCTCTGCGGCACGTCCGAGGCTGCAGGTGGGTTGCCAGTTATGGCTGCTTTACCGAGCCTGCGGGTTTTAGTGCGTAAGTACCCACCACAGGTAGCCCCTGAAGACTAGGGGGAGTTTAGTTTGTCTCTGGTTAGGCAGTCCGAGGGACAGGACTACGGTAATGTTTGGCTGTGTATGGCCCATTGGATCTCTGGCTGTGGTGTAGCGTAAAGGGTTCTTCCTTCTGTACTTATCGTTTTGTGTGTATTCGGGCAGGTTAAAAATAAGCTATGGCTTCTGTTGAGGACTTTTTAAGAGCTCCATCAGAGGAGTTATTGGAACGTTGTTCATGAGAGTGGTTGGTGAAAATTGCTGAGCATTTTAAGATGGATGTGGGGATAAGTGTTTGAAGCAGAACATGAAAAACATCTTAAAAGAAAATCTGGTTGAAGTGGGTGTTCTCCAGTCTAAGTTGCAGGCTGTTGGTCCCGCCTCAGACACGTTTGCTGCATCTGCCTCTAGTGGAGCTGGGGTAAGTAATGGTACAGAGTTAACTTTTGAGCAGCGTAAAGAGTTGCTGTTGTTGCAAGTGGAAATTAAAAGACTTTAATTGGAAGAGCGCAGGTTGCATTTGAGTGATGGTGGCATGGGGCAGGTCTCTGTGGGTTTTTCTGGGCCCTCACGTGCTTTTGATGTTGCTAATAATCTGAGGTTGGTGCATTGCGTTCTCACAGGTAAGGCGCAGCAAGCGTACGCTGCCCTTAGTGTGGCTGCTAGTAAAGTGTATTTGTCGGTCAAGGCTGCAGTGTTAAGAGCCTATGGGTTGGTGCCTGAGGCATACCGCCAGAGGTTCAGGTTTTGGAAGATGTCTGGTAGGCAGACACACGTGGAGTTAACCACTCAATTCAGTCGTTTGTGTACTTCATTGGGGATTCATTCTTATGATGCAATGTGTGATTTGATTGTCCTGGAGCAGTTTAAAAATTCTGTTCCCGGTCATATTGTTACTTACTTAAATGAACACAAAGTGAGGACGGCGTCGGAAGCTGCTGCTCTAGCTGATGAGTATGTGTTGACGCACTGTGGTGGCCGTGAGTGCGGGTCTTGGAATGAGGCTGGCTACAGGCAGGATGGAGGTAACATTCGCCCAGCAAGTAAGTGGTGGGGTGAGGGACACAGTCCTCGCCGTGATGAACCAGAATGGGCTGCATGAAGTCAGCAGCAGGTTGAGGCGAGTGACCTATGCCATTACTGTATGGCGTCATTGGAAGGCTGACTGCCCTGTAAAGTCCAGTGCCAACAGGTTGTCACACTGGCTGTTGCTGTCCAAAAAAATCTGTCCTCCCTGTGTTTTTGCTCCCAGTGAGGAGGTGGAACCGGGAGTGGATTGCAGTCCGATTTTTCAGCTTTTGTGTCTGAAGGCCATGTGTCGCTGGCGGGGAGTGCTGTCAAGGTACCAGTGAAAATATTGAGAGATACGGGGGCCTTTGATTTGTTCATTGTTAGTTCTGTGATGGGTTTAAATGTGTTGCCTGTTCCGGTGCATACATTGAAACTTAACTGTGGTTTGGTTCAGGGTGAGGTCGCTATGGGCGTGCGTCCTGCATTGCTAATTCGAGGCATGTTCAACGTTGGTTTATACATGAATGAAAAAAATGTGTGATGCTCACAGCATTTTAGGAGAGCATTTCAAATGCAACTTCTCCTTTGATAATCTGTGCCCAATACAATTAATCTGAATCGAAAATCGGTCTACTATTTTCATGGGAACATTGTTTTCTGATAAAACGATCCACTTTGAGAGCTGTTGAAATTTGCATCTCCATTACATTGGGAGAAATCTCTGGGTGTAATATATTTACCACTTGGCACTTTAATTCAGTGTTTAAACATGAGTAAATCTCTGCTTGGTAAGAAATGACTACATAGCTTTGCTGAATTATCAGTTTGTGTAACCGGAGTGGATGCATAACTACATAATATGTTAAAGTAGGAAACAGATGGAGAAAACACGTTATCACATTAGTGCAGAGGAAAAACAACGATAAAAGTAGAGGATATTGGCCTCATAAGACATAATTCTGCTTTGTAAGTACAACAGAAAAATGAAAAGGAAGCACTGGGCTCCAAATTACAGTCTTCACTTGATAGCACTGGTGTTCTGGATCTCAAATAATTAGTTTCACCAGCAAAAACGTTTAAAACGTCTCAACTTTGAGGTCCTGTAGGGACGTGTTATTTTCATACAATCGCTGCACTGGAACAGAAGTTGCCAGTGAGTGTGTGTGTGTGTGTAATAACAGAGGCGCTGACCTGTTCTTCCAGAAGAGCAGCTCGGTGTGTGGTGTGGGGTTCCTGCCCTCTAACAGAGCCTCAGAGGAGTCTTTCTTCAGGACGGCGCGGATCTGATGGCTCCACTCAATCACTGCTGACTCCAAGGAGTGGATGATGCTTTTATCCACTACTTCCACCCTGTGAAGTTCCACAAGGGAACAGTTTACTTTCAACGTGGGAAAGAATGATGCATTGACATGAACCTTTATGTCTCCTGTGTTTGTTTGCCTTTTATCTGTCTCCAGGGCAGCCTGCTCTACTCTCTCTGAGCCTGCAGGGAGAGGCAGCAGCGTCTTGCCCTGGACTTGGCCTGACACCACAAACACATTGGTCTTGAGGGAGTCGACGTGGCGTCTGATGTCCTGAGACATGACCTGGGGCCATTCAGAGTGGTTCATACTGTTGGACAGTAGCGGGGCCACAACCTGGAGGAGTAAAAGGAAAAGGAGTTCTCTCAACATGGAAAAACGTTTGCTTTGGACGCTTACAGTGGTGGAAGAAGTGTGCACATCGTTCACTTCAGTGAAGGTGGTCCAAGTAAATCTTCTGCTTTCAGAATTTTTGTATGTTTAAAAAAAATTAAAGTTCCCATTATGCAGCAGAATGATCCATGTCAGTGGTATGTAAGAAAATATCATATTATATTATTAGTAAAAGAAAGTGTGTGTGACAAACAGGTCGCCTGGCTTGATTCCTTGCTAGGCATAGCACTGCCACAAGCTGTAACTGTAACCACCAGATACACACCTCACCCGAACTCACCCACTACACGACATGCACTACATCATACAGAACAGTCTCTACACAGGTGGAAGCTAACTGCAGACACCCTTAAGTAGGCCTAATTAGCATAGCCAACAGTAGTAACATGAAAAGAATTAGCATTAAGAATTTACTTTAAAAGGGATGAATACACATGAAACTCTATTAGTGACTTACTTACACTTCAATTGACGAACACAAAAGTCAAATACATGAGTTACATATGTTGTAGCATTACGTTTATTGTATTATTACTCTATAATTATTGTTTATTTATTCATGTATATCACTTTGCATTTCATATATCTGTGCTTAATATGAACTAAAAATAGTTCATACTAATACAATTTAAGTCACCCAATGAGTTACTACAAACCAGTGGTAAGGTAAACAGTAATACCACAATGTAAAATACAGATCTACAGAAATTATATCAGCCAAATATAGCCTGTTTAATGTATCACATGGCCTATTTCCAAGTGTTATATTACTGTACATGTGTCAGTAATATAACGCTGAATCTCATTGTCTTGCTCGTAACCACAACTACAGGCCTAACCACTCCAGGCCTATCACAAACTGTTTGCAAATGAGAAAGCGATGCATACAATGAACAGAGGGGGATCAGGTCACCAGGGTCTAATGCAGCTCTGGGTAAGAGGAGAATAGAGTTCAGTAATAGACAAAGTATAAGTAACATTAACTATTTGAATAAAGTCCATGTTGAGTACATAAGCATGCCTACAATTATTCAGTGTAAATTACATTCAATACTTGGCCTTGTGACCAAAGTGAAAGTCCTTCATCTCAGTCTAAACCTCACTCACAACAGGATGAGAGACACGTGAACATTGAACCAGTCCTTCATGCATCCAGCAATAATTAACCCATTGTGTCCTGCTGCTTACCTCAACTAGAGCAGAAAAGTGATCCAGTGGAGCGTAAGACAAGTCCCCGTAGACCAGGTTCTCCTTCATGGAGTCCGGCCGCAGCGCTGTCCTGCTGTGTTTCACAAAGTACACCACCTTGTTCCTGGAGCTGGCCGTGAAGGCGGCGGCAGGCTGCAGCAGTCCGGACGTGGTCACAGACACCACCAGAGTCCTCTGCTCGGCTCTGTCCAGGAACTCCTGCAGCACCTGCCAGTTGTCCTCGCTGGACAAGCACTTCTGCCATTTGTCCTGTTTCAGTTTCAGAGTCCTCAGCACATAACCCGCTATGAAGTCCAGTCTTCTGTCCTCGGCAGGTGACTCCTCCATGTCCGCAAGTCGCTCTGCTGTCCCGGGTCAGTGTGTGAGCTGCACTGATTGTGTCTCGGCCTCCATAGTAACGCAGTGTTTGCATTAATCAGGCCGTTGCTTAGGGGACATGAGCGACCGGGCTGACCCGGGACTAGGGCATCCCCCTGTGTCCTACACGGACTGACACACATTGTTCCGCTGCAGTCCTTTGTTTGACTTTCGGGGGGAAGATGTTGTCAAAGTGTGGCCACTAAGCGACACAGTTAAGGATAATCATACGTTCAAACTACAGTGGCATGTAAAGCTGCATCTTCATACTGTTCATCTTGTCTTATCTTATGACATTGCAGTGATAGCTCATATTCTTTCGAATAAATAAATGACCCACAGGAAATTACAAGGACACTGCTGGGTTAGAGGAGAAAAGAGAAGTGAAATAAGAATGTCGTTTTTTTTTAAAGAAGGAAAGTAGAAGAGCAAATGGATTTCAGTTTAACTGATTGTAGTGTTTTGGAAGCTGCAGCTATGGACCTGAATGACACCCTGAGACATCTTACATCAGAACCTTCTGCACGTACAGAAGTAGGGACAGACTCCTGCATAACCAGGCCAGGAGCACACTGACAAAGGAGATCAGAGTAGCAAAGAGGAGCTACACTAAAACAGGTTTCAGACCTCGACCCTGCATCATGTGGCGAGGCCTACAGGACATCACCAGCAACAGGAGACAGGAGGTCAGGAGGTCTGCACAACGACTGTGGCTCAGTGGAGGAGCGGGTCGTCCTTCAATCAGAAGATCCGATGTCGATGTGTCATTAGGCAAGTCACTTAACCTCAAATTGCTCCTGTAGGCTGTGCCTGCTGTGCATGAAGAGAATTGTTAGAGAATGGTTAGATGGTCCTGATGGGCACCTTGCATGCAGCCCCTACAGCACCCTCAGTGGTCGGAAGACCATCGATATGCATGTACAAGTCCATCTACCATCTTCAAGAGATCACTGGAGCGGTGGAGTCCCCTCCTTCAAACAAAAACCATCAAGAATGCATACAAGAGCATCCAAAAACGTGATTATTTTATAGACAATTTATTTAGTGAACTACCAGCAAACATGCTATATTGTGAAATATAAAGTTAAGGAAAAAAATGACATATATTTGAATAGAAGTATTGCCCGGCGAACTAAAGCTGATTTGGATTCTAAAAAGTGGGTATTAGAAGTGTGTTTTTAAACCAATTCTGTAATATCATTTTACTGTAGGAAAGTTGATGAGGACATATTTCAATGAAAAAAAATCACTTTAGTAAGACTTAGACCTATTATCAGCTAATGAAGTCAGTATGGGTTTGACACCACCAGGCTGTTGGCACATTCACCTCCTGAAGAGGGAACGTTCACCTCTAAAATCAACATTTACCTTCATAACCAGCTCAATGGGCACGAGGATGAGACCAAGACATTGTTTAAGTAACTTAGCCTATATTGTTGTTACTATATATAAAATATTTTATCTGAATGACTTGATGAGACAATTTTGTACATTACAGTCATTTATCAGACGCTGTTATCCAAAGCGACTTACAGTTCAGTGTCTGTCTATACACCGGAGGCACAGCTACGGGAGCAATTTGGGGTTAAGTGTCTTGCTCAAGGACACATCGACATGCGACTAGCGGAGCCGGAGCCGGGGATTGAACCGCCGATCATCTGATTGAAGGACAGCCCTGCTCTCCACTTAGGCACAGTCATCCATGTATCCATTTGTAATCCATCTATAAATGACCACAAGGTAGCACTATTCTACTGAAAACATGTGGCCTGAGCAGGAGTTACTTTGTAGAACAGGTTATTTTACATCAGTACATGTTTTACATTTGAGGGTTTTTTTCTCAACAAAGATATCCAGAAGCTCAGTGAACCTGCTTCATGTCTGATCTGAAACATCTGAGGCCTCTGAACAATGATAAGTCAACTTCACACTTAGTGTTGACTCAGTCTCAAAGCTGTAAGTACGACCACCAGCACCCACTCAACTTACAAAACAGTGCAAAATACAAGGTTAAGAGCATTCTGAGTTCTCACCTGGAAGGACTCACCTGTGTCCCTGTGAGGACGGATCAAACCACAGTCACAAAGTCTGCATCAAAACAGGTTTCCCCATTGCAATAAGAACTCTGAACACTGCACTTAAACAATCTTAAAGATCTTAAAGAATCTGTCAATCTTGTAAACACGGTCTGTGACTTTTGTCTTGTGGTAATGTGCTTGCATTCATGTAGCACCGTTCTAGTCTTCCAACTACTCAACGAGTCGTGCACTACATGTCAACATTCATTCAGCTATATGGGGTTTAGTATCTTGCCCAAGGTACACTTCGACATGCGGAGACAGGGATCTAACCATCGACCTGATCTGTGCTCTACCTCTGAGCCACAGCCATGTAAATAATCTCTGTTGTGTTGGTTATGTGTCGAATGCGATGGTGATATCTGTCTACATTTACTGACACTGTTTTATTGAGCTTACCCACCGTGCTGCACCAAAAGCACATTCCACCCACTTGGCCTGTGGTCATTAATAAATGACAGGCCAAAGAGAATCATTGCAAGCAGACTTTCCATTTCAGGCTCAAACAAGCTGCCTGGTCACTGATATGAAGGAGAGGCTGGACACTGGAATACATGAAGCAGGAATGTCTGCCTCACCCTGATCTTTTGATCAGCTGCAGGATTAAAGAAAGACTGCTAGAAAAGACAGCAAGGATTAACAAAGCCCCAGTACACTGGGCATGCAATTCACTTCCTGTTCCTTGAAGCAAGTTTAAAATGTCACCTGACTTGTAACCAGAGCAAGAAGTTTAATCAGAGTTAGATACATTGCAACATGACATTCTATGCTTATCCTATTATAGAGATTTATTTTTACCAGTTGATCAGTAGTTGCACATTTATTGTTATCACCGTGTATGAAATCTGCTGAACCGTTTACTCAAATACAGATTTGGTTTACTTTAATACATGAACATCAATACATTTAACACATATGGTTACTTTTTAATGACACATCCATTTAAAGTATGATTGTGTTCATTGACTTCCCTGGAGTTGTGTCCTTCACTTGCAATGTGTAGATCTTAACTTGACAGAGACCAAACTCTTTGTCCAAGTTAAAGTAGAATGATTACAATACCCTCAGTTGCAAATGTATCAGGTCCACCTAGCTAAACTAATTCAGTCTAATACAACAGCCCTGCAATAAACATTCATGAAGGGAGTTCTCTAAACTATTTCAGCTGATTCTTCTTTATGCCACTGAGGGGGTTTTCTAATATTGTAATCACCACTTTTATATCAATGGGAGGTGGACAAAGTATTAGATATATGATATTTAACTTAACCAGAGTCAGAACATGAGATTCTTGCTATTGTATTTCCTTGTCCTCACCAGCAGAGGTCAGTAAAGTTCTTATATTATTTCATGCTTCTGTGAGACTTCAGACAAATAGTATCATGATCGCACGGATTAGGAGAAAGTCTAATTAATATATTGTTAAAAGTGAAAACCCCATTTTCCTTTATTACGTTTTAAATGTTCTTCACAAAAGACAAGAAGTGTGACTGAACCTGTGACACACTGTGACACAACTGTCTGAATAAAACAGACACAGTCCTCATGTCGTCATGTCCTCAGGCACACGTCCATGTCATCTGTGTCCAGGTGAGCTCAAACCCAAAGCATGAATATAGATAGAAACAGAGTATACATTAGTATATCACATGAAAGAAGTACAATTGTCCCTGGAGGTATCACAATGCTTTCTTTTTTGTGCTGCATCAGTTCATGGAGTAGAGTTTAATTCAGCTTCACATAAAACCTTGTAAACTGGTTCATTATAAAAAGGTGTTTACTAACTTGTTCAAATTCTTTATTCACAATTTTAAATATGCCTGTCCCTCTCTTTTCCTTGTTTTATTGCTTTCAGATGTGTAACAGCACCAGTATGAGGCAAGAGAAAAAACTGTGTTGGTATTTGCCCTAAACTATCCATCGACACATCCTCATTCGTCTAAAATAAAGCTAAGCTGAGTTCACAGGTTGGAACACGGCCAGGCATCAAAAGAGTCAACATGAAGAAAATGTGAGTCACTTATGTATTACCACAAGTTAGCTTACTCATACAATATCAACAATCTGGTACTTCAGACATTCCTCCGTGTCTAACTAAAGTTTCCAAATGATGCATGTTCAAATCTCTCCTCCCGTGTCCCTTTATTATTTCAGGTATACAAGACAACAGCTCTTCACAGTTCCTAGATGACCTATGAACATGGAGGCCTGTATGCTGGATATTAAACATGTTAAAAGATCATTCTGTTTTATTCCAACATTTGTATCTGGCCATCATTCCTAGTGTGGTGTTGTCACTCTGAAGGTTTGGTACATTCCTGTTTCTGTTCATGTGTTTTAAAGACATCCTATTTCACATATAGATGCGCCTCTAGGTATTACAAACGTCACTTGTTGATGTGCTAATTATTACACTTAAAGCTAGGGTTGGTCATCTTGAGAAACTAGCAACAGTACACCAAAATAAAAAACATGATCCAACCGAAGAACCCAGCCCAGTGTTGCCAACTCTTTTCCAATGACAGTATCTAGCAGCACGAGGTCCAAAGTCCCTAAGTCTGGCAAGAAAGTCTCCGAGTCATCAACACTGACAGTCCGTCCCTTCAGGCCTCCCTCCAAAGCCCCTCCCCCTAAATGATCATACGGAACATGAACAACAAACATGGCTGTTGTGAGTCCTCACAGAGACACGCTAGCAGCTTGTGTAAGACTCCGATGACGAGCAATGATTGTAAAGACACAATATGCAGAGGCAGGCAGGTAAACAGGTAGGTAGCTAGACAGGTAGGAGCTACAGTGTGCAGACCTTTACTACATCGGCTTCTTTTGGTCCAGCAACTGCTAAATCACTTCACATTGCTTGTTGTCTCCCCGGGTCTAAGGGGCATCATTATGAGCAAAACATAACCATAACCAAGTTATTATGCAGTATTGTCCTTTAAGTTTGATCCGTCTGGGCTCACTTATTTGTCAGATCAGGGTTCTACTCTGGATCTATATACTTTTCTAAGACCATCTTTCATTCATGTGCACATTGTCACTCTGCATGTGAACCATCAGCTCCACAGTGAACACAGTCACACACACATCCACATGGGTGCAGTGCCAGTACTCAGGGTTGAAACGCTTTTTCGGTGTCAGTTTCAGAACCATTACACCCCTAACCAGTACTGATGTGTAAGCCACACTACTGGTAATGTCAGTTACAACAGGAGGGGGCTGCTGCATAACACACTGACAGCTTCTGTTGACACACACACCTGTGAGATAAACAGAAGGTTCATGTTTGTGTGTGACGGTGAAATCTCAAGCAAAACCATCTTTCTCTAGATGATTCTTAGACACGCAGCGCACGCAGAGCCAATTCAATATCAGAGACAGACATTTCAACGACCAGCCACCGAACGCTCCAAAACACCAAACTCGTACGGAGACCACAAGTTGACGTAGAAAATGTAATTCATTTTTCATCCGTTTTCCATCTGCAATGCACATCTGCATGATTTGTGTGGCAGTATAGCTTTCATACAGCACTTCCACGTCAAGTTCAAGTCATGGCAAGGCTGGCCGACTGAGAAATGTCACGCAAAGTCTGGTACTGAGGATAAGTCACAATTCATGAAGGCAAGCATCTGTTTCAGTAAAGCCTGCTCCCTGGTGCGGTGCCAGTTGCCGCTTCAAGCCGGACGTTCTTAATGATCCTAACCTGACACTGGCAGGACTGAGAGCAGCACCTGACACCTAACGCTGTTTGTGCATGAATGTATTTGAGGAATCTGGCAAATACCTCGGCCTCGCGGGAATGCCAGTAATCCCGCCTGCTTCTGAATGATGCCCTTCCTTCTTGGTTTGGATGGAGCTTGATTCATTTCATGTCAACAGCAGCAGCATTACTCATACTGGACTCAGTCTATCAAGAACTAAAGAACTACTCATAACTTTAGCTGTTTTTCTCGTATTTGTCAGTTGTGAGGCAATGCTGCTTCTCTTGAAAGCCTCTCTGAACTTCGGTGACAACCTATTATTATGCAGCACTCGAAGCACAAGTGGTCCTCCCGTGCCTGTCTGAGTTTACACATTTGGAAGCCACTAATGATAGAAATGCATAGTAGCAGCATACTAGTCACATCCTAATAAAATGAGAGGGAGAGCACACCCAGAGACTACATGTCAAGATATTTCTGGGTCCAACACTCAGAGGGATGTGACATGTTGAGCGAGGCGAGAGTAGAACTCAGGCCAGCGAGCGTATGAGACGGCTGATAACAAGCCGGGAGGAAGCCGATGCTGTTTATCTGGTCTCTCCGCAGAGATATAATCGCCAGGCCTCATGGTCGATGAATTATGTGGCCTTACAAATGGTTTGAAATGACCCTGCTTACTTGGCTTGGGGGGGGGGGCTTTGTGGTCGGCGGGCAGAGTTGTGTTCTGCCAGTCAGGTCTGGCCTCTGAGCCGTGTGGAGGTTTGTCAAAAGGAACGCTGATGGCTTTTAAAGAGCTGCAGGCCATGACTGGATGGGTCATTTTCATACTTTCGGGATTTGGTGGGGGGCCAAATGCAACATGTTGGAGGCTCACTCTCTCTGAAACAGGATATTAGGTTAGTGATGGCTGTCAGGAGACCAGCAGGATGACATAAATGAAAGGCTTTTTTCACACATATATTGAGAGCTAACAGACGTCATGTATGAAATTGGACGGTTAGTGTGGTATTGAACACATTGATCCCATTTGACCCTGCAGCATAAAACTGCTTGTTTCCCAAAATGGAGTTTAAAAAGTATTTCAAATTTCTATTTAATTTTTAACCAAATTTCCAAAAAACAGCAACAGAAAATGTGAATTAATGTGCATCTCCATCCACTACTGTTATGAAAATATTCGGAGTTGAGATTAGAAGTATAAGGCACTAATTCTCCAGTCAGGCACCATAAACCATTGCAGAAGAACACAGCACAAGGAGGTGATGTAATTAAAAGATCACCAGTCACATCTCAAACAATAGAAAACACGATGGAAATATGGCATTTTTGTTTATTTCATGAAGGAACATTACAGTCTTTATCGCTCAATAAAGAGTTAAGCATTACAACTATTGTTATCCTGTTTCTTTATTCCACTATTTCTTCCGTCCCCCCCCATTTTTCATTGCAACTGTTCTTCATTTTTTAAGCTACACAAACCGTTCAACTATCAAAATGTTCAGCTCCTTCAGCTCATCTCTGCTATGACTTTTTCTATTTCTAACCTTTAAACTATTTGAATTATTAAGCTTTTAGCAACTTTATTTTTGAATGGGATGTCTATGGAGAATATTTTCAAATCCTCTTAAACTTCTTCAACTTTCAAATCCTTCAACTTCCTCATACTTTCAGCTACAGACACCATTTCAACTTTCAAATGTTGAGAAACCCTGAACTATTGCCGCATAATTCAGTTTCCTGATATCTTTTAAACTTTTAGAACTGCAGCAATTTAACTTTTATGATTTTTCAGCCATTTTCTGACTTTATAATGGGTGTGTATTGTGCAGCTTAGAGTGCGTGATGTCACCGCTAGAGTGAAGAGCAGCTTGAGATTCTTGTGAAAAAAACATTTGTATTTTGCCACTGTGTCCACAATCTTCACTCTTCATGTATAATTTCTGGATGTCGAAGTAGCTAATATTGTCCTTGTCATAGAAAAATTACTGTGGAATCCCACAGATTTCCACATTTGACACGGAAGCCGTTAATTGAGAGGAAAACCAACTTTCTGCTCCATAGAGACCAATGTTAAATTTTGCTTCAAAAACATCTTCCACAGAACACGGTACCCCATTTCTAGATCGCCAATTAAGCCACATTGTTTACACGACAGACACAATTTTTACAGGATCTGTTCTTCAACTCATCCTTCCTCGCACTTATTAATATCGGAGCAATAGGAGCTACGGTTATGGGAGTTTTGAGGATTTGTTTGAGAGGTGTTTCCCTGTTTTATCTCCATGAAATGGCTTCAGGCACACAGGTGTTTGCGATTGAGCCAATTAGTGATGTTGATAAACACACAGACTCACAGACACACGCGCACATACACTCCTCTCCCTCTCTCTCTCTGTGTCTCTCATACAGTCATTCAGGTCTTAGGGATCTTTAGAGGTCTTTCCCCCCTCCTCCACCCCCCCCCCCCACACACACACACGCCATTTTAAAATAAAAGCCCCACAGAATGAATCCTAACTGAAATGCTTGTGATGAGCCTGTCATTTAATAACTGGTTTGTGTTTATCTAACATTATGATTCTGTCTCCTCTCCCCTTCTCCCCCACACCCCACACCCCATTTCAAAATAAAAGCCCCAGAGAGTGAATTCTAACTGAACTGCTTGTGATGAAGCCTGACATTTAATAACCTCTGTTTATGTGTGTCAAACATGATGATTATGTCTCCTCTCCCCCTCCCTCCCCCACCCAGTCCCACCCTTTCAAAATAAAAGCCTCATGAATTAACTGTATTTAAACGTTTCGCTCAAAATTAGGCTTTTTTGTTGAAATAATGAATGCTCTTACTAATACTGCGACAACTACTACTATTCTTAATATTTCTAGTATTACCACAACCACTACAACTTTTGTTGTTGCTACTATTACTACTACTGCTACTGCTATTACTCCTACCATAAATATTATTACTACCACTACTGCTATTACTACCACTACCACTACTATTATTACTGATACCACAACTGCTAATACTGCTACTACCAGTCCTAATAACCAGTACTAATACTACTACAGCTATTAGTACGACTGCTGATACTACTACTTCTACTACTTCTTCTAATTACAAATACTTAGACGACAACTTCTACTACTACTGCTACTACAAATATCACTACTGCTACAACTAGTACTTATTCAAATGCTACTCATACTTATACTGCGAATAATACTTCTACTACTACTATAACACATATCACTACTGCTGGAATTCTTTTAAGCTACAGAAACCATTCGAATATCAAAATGTTCAGCTCTTTCAGGAGAGGGGTGATATAACTTCATATTTGTAATCTTTCAACTTTTTTGAATTATTCAGCTTTTTGCAATTTCTTTTTAATTGGATATCTATTTTCAGCAATGTTTTTGAGATTCATTTCAGCGTTCAGCATTCCAACGCATTTTCAGCAGGAAATGCATTTTCTTGTTATCTTTGTGATTTTCTTGAATAGTTTGATCTTTGATAGAGTAATGTGGGTTTCTTAACCCTCAATTAAAATGATTTATGTTATAATAGCAGAAATGTGTTTAAATATCATTTTTCATTTATATAACTGCATGTACAATATTTGTATACTTGAATAAACAATAATCAAATGCAGAGAGTTATTTAACAATATGTTAGGGAGAAGTTAGTTATACAGTTACAACCGGCACTTTGAGGGCGACCGTGATGCTGATGTGGCCCAGAGTGAAAATGAGTTTGACACCCCTGCTCAAGTGGATCTACAACTCAATGAACACGTTCGCAGGGAAACAGCTCCAGAACCGCGGCCCGGTGTGCGGTCTGCGCCGGCCAGCGGGCCCCCCCGGTGGAGGTGGGATCCCGGCCTCGCTGCGAACCTGCCGCAGCAGACCGGCGAAATACAACTGGGGGGGCTCGACTGTCATCACTGGCGTCCAAGAATCGAGAAGGACTTCTTACCGGGACTAAACTCTTTAAGTTTCGGTAAGTGACAAACTGCGTTTTTTTTTTTTACATAGCAACGTTTCTACTGTTCATTTGTCTATCGTGTCGTTTTTATGAATAATATTTGAATGGCTCGTGCTCTTGTGTGGTGGAATGCGTGGATCCGCTGCAGGTTTGCTGGATTGATGTGTCATAATGAGGTTATTAGGAGGTAATTCAACTGTAGTAGGACAGCACTGAAGGCCCAGGTATTCAATGCACGGCCCGCTACTGCTTCTGAGTAACCACTCTGTAATCCCTTAAGAACATTATTTATTGAGTGATTATTACTCTTTGTCTGTATTTGAATTGCATACAATTGCACTCATGAATAGCAGTAATGTAATAGCCTTAATTTCAGCTCTAACTGTGGGCCCACTGGGTTTTAGCCCTGCAGTGACACCTTACCTGGGCTTCATAACAGTGTCTGGCAACAGTGTTCAGGCTCGGCCTGGTCGGGTTCAGAGAATTCTTCCTAATAGCCGTGTAATCAAGTCCAATTAGGAGACGTTTTCACCTATGAGGTCAGCTTCTACATCGGTCCTATGTTTAACAGATTATGGTTCTATAACTCATTTCTGGGCTTAGAATATATATATAGTGAAAATGATTTTCAACTTTTTTTTCTCCAGTTGAACTGAAGCACGGTGTAGCTGGCAAAACAAGAGTGGTGGAAAATGATGATACAATATGTCCTATAGTGCTCTTTGAGGCACAGATGTGTTATAAATCAGACTTTGTCCTGACAGTTTGGGTTTCTTGGTATGTCATGCAATGTCCACAAATCAGCTCAGAAGCCACAAAGGCATACAGTATTAAGATGTTCTATGAGGCTAACAGGAAGGTTCCTGCTGTTGATGAAAGGACATGACATGACATTAAAAGATACTGTCTCTGGCATGGCTGGTGAGTGTCCTTTACCTCACAGATTCCTGTGATACTGCTAAAGTAAATGTGTGCCTTGTTGTATATGCCTAACAGACGTATACTGTTTATTTAACATCTCCAGTGTGCTGAATTATGACGAGTAATGATTACTCAAATGCCCAGTGTTTGGGCTATTGTACCACGAGTGCCTCCAAACAGGCCCACTGGTGTTTATTTGAATTTTCCATTTTATATTGCCATGTGTCATTAGGCTGTTTAGAGTTTACTCTGAGTGATGAATCATTTCCTTCAGCCCTCTCCACTCACTAAAAACCTGCTGGATGGCGCATGCTCTTCCTTAAGGTGCATGTGTGTGTTGGGTATCCATGGCTAGAGATAATGGCACCCACATAGCATGACAGATGTTTTATTTCATTACAACACAGACAACACCTATACAATCAGTGCTGCCAATGTCTGGTTTGAAATGTGTTGGGATGAGCAGCAGCAAGAGATACTCATATCATGTTCATGAATTCTGCTGCTCAGACCATGCATCATCAGATATAGGATGGAGCGAAAAGTGTAATAGAGTACATACATGTCATAAGTTAAGCACAAGTTCATATTGAACTTTTAATTCAGCCCCAAGAAATCAGTAAAAGAACACCAACTGTAAGGACCTGCAGGCTGAGACATCAGGGGCTTTGCTGTTTCTCTTCAGGCCTGACGCTACGAGTCAGACCAGAAACACATCATAAAGTAGTTTCCCTGTAATCTCTACACCTTGGCTGGCTATCCCAAGATGTCCTAGATTTAAAAGCAACAGCGTAATGTTTATGTTGGCTGAAAAAGAATATGCATCAAACTTCATTTGATGTATTAAAGGCACTGCTGGATTGTTTACACACGCAGGTGAAAGCTTGGTGAATAAAATCAGATTTTCTCCCGGTTTGATGTCAACGCTTTGAAAGCAAAAATCAATCTGAAATAAAGATAAGAGTTTTGTGGAATCTCTCAATATCATATTTTTGATATTTCTATGGAAAATGTCTGATAGAGTTCATAACATTTTGTCCTTTGATTTCCCATGGACCTCTGTGTCTACTCTGCATTCATTTTCTAACAGAAGGTCAAACCAATGTTGTAAAACAGAACGACGCACTGTATCTTTTGAATGCTCAGCCAAAACAAGGCTTAATTTATTGGTAATTCAATCATTTTCTACGACTTTGTCATGTTATCAGGGACATTCAGATGAGTAATCATTTGGCCGGCAGTGCTGCTGTTAACTCCGTCGAAACCCTTTCACAGCACTGTGTTTGAGCTGTTCAAGCCCCAAAACTCCAGTTTCATGGGGAATGGGAGCGTGCTTATTTTGAAAGTCATGCCTGATATGAGTAGCACACTGTGCCTACTCTGTTTCAAGTGCGGCTCAAGTCAAGAAGTGTGATGAAATCTGTTGTGAATGTTCATTATACAAGTTAGGTCATGAAATATTCATGTCATTTGTGCAACGTGTGAACGATATGTTTGCTGTTGTTCTAAAAATAAAAGATTTGACTCTCCTGACATGAAACAGCCTCAACTGTGCACATCATAGAAAAAGAAGTATTCCTTACATAAACATGGCGTCGCTGTACGTGTTAACATTGAATTCTTTCATGCTGTTTAAAGTGTGAACGTGTGCAGTAAACGTGATAGAGATGAACCATGAAACAACAGTATGTCTGACAGAACAAGACCTCATATGTTGAATGTGGTAGATGTTGACAATGCATGGATTACCACACTCATTAATCTCATTTCATGCCTTGCAGAATGACACTGGCTATAACCTGGAACATGATTGATTGGATACACCTCCTGTGAGGATGAAAGGCATTTTCTTTGAGCTGGTTGAACACACAGTGAGCTACTTACTATGCAGCCTCATCACAGTATAAGGACACTCTGATGGGGAACGTCGCTGCAGCGTTAACAGAACTTCAGCAAAGACAAGTCAATGCAGTATTTGGAATTCAAGTTATTCGATGAGGGTAGGGACAAATCAAACCGAGGCCTATGAAAAAGGTCAGAGCGTAACACTTCAGATAATGTTGCCTTCCTTCTTTGATGCATGCTCTCCTTGCTTCTGTCATTCGAGCCGCCCTCAATGTACAAGTGCTGGTTTTCGGTCCCTGCTGAAGGTATTACTACCACTCTGTGGAGAGACTCTGGCATCTGTATTTAGTTAGTGGGGTTAGGTTGAGTTTGTGGGAGGCAGCGAGGTTCAGTCAGTGTAAGGAGGAACATCAGGGGTCCAAATTCACACGGTCAAAGGATAATTCAGATTTATTACAACTTTGGTCTTATTTAAATAATTATGGCCATTTTTTCTATGGTGATAGCGCTGTACTGACTGTACTGTACTGACTGTACTGACTGTACTGTACTGACTGTACTGTACTGTACTGTAGTGACTGTACTGTACTGACTAAAGTAACTGCTGAGTTCTGGAAATTCCAACAGGGCAAATATCATGAGAAGTCAGACCTGTAAATGAGCTAACTATTTATTTTCATTGCACACAAAAAATATACGCGCAACAACCTGTTATGGGAAAATATGTCATGGTCTTATGCTTTAGGATTGAAGAATGTAAGTCTTTAAAAGTGCAGGCACAAAACCTATTTGAGTAGATGATTCTATCAGTTTTGCATCCAGGTGTTTTGTTATCTGTTATCTTGTTATCTGTTCTCCTGTGCATTGTTTCTGTCTTCAAAGATGGCGACACACAGGTCTAGATTACGGTACTTCCTGATGAGCATCAGCTGAAGAGCATGACCCTCTGTATGTATATGTGATGTGTGATGGTAAAACAGGCTTATTCAGAATCTGTATTTCTTGTATCTGAACTCTTTGATTGGGTCACAGTGACCCAATCAAAGGAAGCAGTATAAAGGTCCATGTATCTGACTATGTTGTCAGAGCACCTCTAACAGATGACGGCGATGTGTCTGTGAGACTGTGCTCTCTTTGCTTGCAAGACATGCATCTGACTGTGTTATTCAGAGCACCTCCTGCAGATGACGTGATGTGTCTGTGGGACAGTGTTCTCTTTGCTTGCAAGCAAATAAATTGACTATTACAACCTTGATCGTTCATCCAGACTCTGTTTCATTTGACATTGATTTGATAACACTTTGACACTCTTATCCCGACTTTTCATAGAAATATTCCACAACAATTTGGCGTTGTCGGCAGGATTCGCTGTCTGTCTGTCGGAGCTCCAGAGGGACTGACCGGAGGAGAGGCCTCTCCCAGGAATCCACAACTGTGGTTTCCTGTCTTATACCTCATTGGCCGAGAGAGAGAGAACCGGCAGACCTGAGGGAGTTTCTGATTGACGGCACGCGAATCCAACGAAAAAGAATTAATTTCTACAATATCGGGTAAGAAAGTTAAAATTCCAATTGTAAAAGTAATGGTAAAATTATACTAAGGTCATATGATTTAACAGACACAGATGAATGGTCAAGTAGTCATTTTTATTTTTTTATTTGGGTAAAACAATTGTTTTTGACGTTCGTGGTTTCGTTTTACGAATGTGGTTCATGTAAACTCCCTTTTTCATTTTCTGGCATCTCACTATTTGCACGCTTTTACGTAGAAGACAGGATTGTGTTATACGGTGATCGTAGACACAGATCGCTTGACTACAGATATAGGTTTGTTGTAAGACCGTTGTTATGCGCTAAATACGTGAATTCTACTAAAGCAATTGATAGAATAAGATTCGTGCGCCAATACGTGAATTCTATACTGATAGAATAAGATCGTGATAAATAACTAACGTGAACTTCAAATAACATTTGAAATAAGAATCGTGATTTTCCACAACATAACGTGAGTTTCAAACAAGTTTGACATAAGAATCGTGATTTTCCACAACATAACGTGAGTTTCAAACGAGGTTTTTTGCAAAAAGTTTTCCTTCGAGAGAATAAACATACGCTGTATGGTGACGACTGTACTGTAAAGGTAACGTTAACGTATCCACGCCTGAAAGATGGGTGGAAAAAGTAGTAAAAGCGCAGCGCCCTCGGGCCCAATAATTGATATGATGCGACAGAAATATGGAAGCGGGTGTTTAGAATGCCTCACGTACTGGTCAAAGGAGTTTGGTTTTCCTGAAAACGGCTGATTGAGCGCCGCGAAGCTCAAAATGTAAAGAGGGGATTTAGAAGGAAATTGAAACAGATTAAATGTATGAAGAAAGACCGAGTCAAAGACTTAGAAATAAAAAGGTGAAGCAGATACAAATAAGTTGATGTCCGAGAGGAATGCAGGGGTGACACACACACACACACACACACACACACACACACACACACACACGCACACCCACAGAGGCACGCACACACAGAAACACAGAGATCTAAGAATTGTATCTCTGCATGAGACAACGTCTAACATTTACTGCTGAACTTTCGGCAGCTGTTTTGTTTTGTTTGTTTTGTTGATTTTTAGTCCTTGGTCCTGGTCTGGGGATTCCGCTTCCTGCTGTATGCTCCCCAGCCACAAACAACTTGAACGACACCCACCACTCAACACGTCGAGGATGAAGAAGACGAACGAGACTCGTCAAAATCTACAGAAGGCTTTCCGCCATCCATAAGCCTGGAGAACATCACACAAGAGAGTTGTGTGACATGCAGCATGCTGAACATGAGGATCAGTTCAACAACGGACAACAGAGAAGTTTCGTCAGCACAGATGCAAGCATGCCCAGCTGATAATGTATCAGGGCATGAGAGGAAGCTGAAAGAGACTTTGAGACTTTGACACACACCAACTGAAGACTTTGTGTGCCATACATGTGGCAGCTTGAACATTGAGGAACAGATGCTCACGCTCCATGAACAAGGAGTGGTGGGAGGGCTCGACAATCAGCCATCAGGGGGGTGCATCAGGGACCGGAGTGAGACCAGAGCTGGACCAACGACCCGCACACAAATACAACACAGAGGTTTGTAAAGGGGGAGGATTCCACATGTTTCCACATGTTTCCACATGGTACAAGCCCAGGACGGGTGTGAAGGACATGTCTGACTGGCAGCAAGTCAGACTCAATTCACTGACTTCAGCAATATAGAGGATCCTGGTAATGTACAGTAACAAAGATGAAGAGCCCCTCTCGACACGTGTTTATGCCAACAAACACAAGAAAAGGAGAACGCACAACAAAGATGAAGAGCAACCACGACCAGCGCAACAACACGACTTTTGACTCAGACAATGACAACTCAACGACGCATAACTGTACCAGACGCACCGCAAAAAAAAAAAAAAACTTGAAACATGATCTCTCAGCTATTCACCAAACAGCTGACTGTGTATTGTCATGTGGCAACTAACGACCAACAACTTGACCTGTTTCCTATTACTGACTATGCGGACGACTTTGACAGCGACACTGATTCCTTTGATGATTTTGATGCGCAGGTCTAAAAAACAGTTTTTGATTTCTGTCTTTTTATTCTTTTGTGTTAATTGAATTATATTGCCTGCTACATTTATGGGATCTTTTATCTCACAAGAACTGTTTTTCTTCAGATATTTCAAGTGATGTATTTTCAAATCATACTTTTGGGTAATACTACTGTTGTTATTGAAATGTCCTTATAACATATTTTTACTATATTGTGTGATTACTATGTAATCAAAGAGTGGAATGTTATGGGAAAATATGTCATGGTCTTATGCTTTAGGATTGAAGAATGTAAGTCTTTAAAAGTGCAGGCACAAAACCTATTTGAGTAGATGATTCTATCAGTTTTGCATCCAGGTGTTTTGTTATCTGTTATCTTGTTATCTGTTCTCCTGTGCATTGTTTCTGTCTTCAAAGATGGCGACACACAGGTCTAGATTACGGTACTTCCTGATGAGCATCAGCTGAAGAGCATGACCCTCTGTATGTATATGTGATGTGTGATGGTAAAACAGGCTTATTCAGAATCTGTATTTCTTGTATCTGAACTCTTTGATTGGGTCACAGTGACCCAATCAAAGGAAGCAGTATAAAGGTCCATGTATCTGACTATGTTGTCAGAGCACCTCTAACAGATGACGGCGATGTGTCTGTGAGACTGTGCTCTCTTTGCTTGCAAGACATGCATCTGACTGTGTTATTCAGAGCACCTCCTGCAGATGACGTGATGTGTCTGTGGGACAGTGTTCTCTTTGCTTGCAAGCAAATAAATTGACTATTACAACCTTGATCGTTCATCCAGACTCTGTTTCATTTGACATTGATTTGATAACACTTTGACACTCTTATCCCGACTTTTCATAGAAATATTCCACAACAAACCACAGTAAGTACGGTAGGTCAAAACTGAAGCATGAAGATGGCGGGTAACTAGAATTATCTGTTAATTAACCAGCAATAGTAGAGTTCTTTGGCCACCTGAGGGCTGCATGGCAAGCTAACAGTTACTTATTTACAGATGTAGCAGACATAGAGCAACATATCATTCATTTGGAGACACCTGGTCAATATAGTCCAATATTCACTCCAGTCTCCACCTCCTGACAAAAATATATTTTAGCTGCTCAACATGGATTACAGCAGCTTTAGGCAGCCTCGTGCGTTTAATTAAGATATGTAAAAGGCTTTTTCTTCCTTGGTGCAGAACAGAAGTTGTCATGTGACAAACTGATATTTAGTATTTGTATTCACTGCACACCCATTGATTTTTTTCCATACGCAACAACTGCTCCTGACATTTGAACATATGTTCGTATCCTTTTAACTCCAATGAAGTTGAAATCAAACCCCAGGCCCAATAAAGGTGTATGTCATCATCTCTCCTTTCTTTCTTCACTTACATAAACCTCCAGCTCATAATGTGGGCTTGATGCACTCTTTATTCCCAACTACAGGAACATTTGTCAAAATGCAAATTAAGAAATATGAGTGCAAGAAGCTTTGTGAAAACGCAGACCACCTGGCTCCTCTGGCCCTCTTTACCTCCCTGCGTGAACAGGCACTAACATGAGCATGTTTTCAGTTTGTAGCAGCAGGACAAATATATGAACAACTGTGCTTGTTCTGACGTTACACTCCAGGCTGAGCTCAGTTCAACATACCAATTGGTTGCTATTTTGACTGGATGACAGCAGCCTCTCTGCCCAGTCTTCAAGCACACCGCACTCACTCTGAGCTCCGCGGCTGAGGTAATGCCTGGGTCGCAGGCCAACAGGGATACCAGATCACATCTAAATTTAGAGGATTGTTAAGTAGACTCTGTAACAATTCCATCAATCAAACTGTCTGAATTCTCCCTTTTCATGTTTTACAAAAGTGGATTTTCTACATTTTACAGCTATGTATCATGGATTACGTCACGGCCGAGACTCAAAGGCAAACAGTTCTGTGGTGTCATCATTTAGATGCCTAGCTTCAACGTCATGTTAGGCATCCAGGTGTTCTCTTTATGCTCCACACGACCAGCGACTGAACCCTCTTTGATAAGTAAAGGAGCCTTATCCTCAGAAGAGAGCTGATGAGCTGCTTCAGTGCTCATCCTCAGAATGTTTTGATACTTTGCTCTTGATCTGAGGTGAACGATATGAGCTTCTGGTAAATACCAAGCTGACTGTAAAATGTTAGCCCCTCTCTTACAGGGTATCACATGAGCCTGCCTCGGGGCGTCACTGAAAGCTCTTAATGCCTTCCACATTGCTGCAATGCCACTTTTCCCAGGAGCTGGACTGTCTGTCAAACTGTTTTTTTTAAAGAAAAATAGTTGCATAAGAGTCCAGGTTTTACATTATATAAAATGAGATGTAGTTACACATTCATCCAAAACAAGTGAATACAAAGAAATAGACAGACATATACATAGAATATGAAATGAATCGCAAAGAGACATTGTATTGTTCAAACAACCAAGTCTCAAGGACAGTCTAGGAGGTAAGCAGGGCATGTCTTCTATGACATTTGCAGGTTTTTAGCAATCTTGAGGCAGTTTTTCTACTGTTAAAAACGTAAAAATGTATATTAGGATTCCAGTCAAAATACACAATCTAGAAACTAGGACTGTACTCAAATTGTAATGTGTTTTGGATATACACTGTACATGACATGTCCAAGTCAACATAGCAAGATGGACAAAATGGATCAAATATTTGTCAGAACAAGGACCTTGGCAGGTGACTTGCCCTCCCTGACCTCTACAGGTTTGTTGACTCTGTTTAGTGTTGATGCTCATTATGTCTTAGTAAGACAGGTACTCTCTTCAAACAGGCTACTTCATCCGTGTGAATCTAGATCCAAGTATACATAATGCTGTGTATAGAACCCTTCCAATATATCTTTTGAGCAGCTAAATAGTCAGATGTTTCTAAAACAACACTAACAGGAGAGTCAATGTTGGACTGACATGCATCAGTAATGATAATGCTGCTCTTTGTCTGCTGGATGTGTAAACCATTATATATGAAACTGAGGAATGTTTAGCTTGTTGATGTTCTCTTTATTCTGTCCCGCAAGGCGCTGAAGAGAACTGATGAATGCAGCTTAATTTTATGATCAGTCATGTCAGTAAATGTACAGTAAATGTAAATGTGAACATATCTTCTGAAATGTATTATCTTCATGTTACAGATTAGGGAAACATCTTGAAATGTTAAAAGTTACACCATGAATTCCTTAAATGTTAATAACAGAGTTTTATAAGGAGAGCAAACATCTTCATGAGTCCAATACAGTGGATGAGTGAGATCAAGGCAGATCAAATGAAGGAGTGGTGAAGCCTGTCTGCATGATTACCGAGCCACTGAGCCACTGGAACTCATCAATTCTCAGTTGCTGCACACTGGTTTTGTAGAAGTCACTCTTATCCAATGTCCTCACTACTCTATCAAATAACTCAGAGATAAGCAGTGGAGGTAACAACCCAGTCTGCAAACAAAAAGCTTGATTATAAATAGCCTTAAAAACTGCTTCAGACTGCTGGGAGGAGAGAACACACACACACACACACACTCACTCAGGGAGAGTTGTCCATGTAGCAGGGTTCGGTGAGGACACCCCCCTCTCTGGATCAGGATTACCCCGCAGCCGAATCAAGCTTCCACCTACGGGTCCGTGTGAGTTATGCAATATATCTTCTCTCATCTTCCCTATCATGAGCAGACTGAGGCTAATTCACAACAGAATTACAATACTTTGTGTATTTGGCTTCTTTGTATTCACAGCTTCAGTTATTTAAAGTGAAGCCATCTGGAATAGCAAAGGTAAAACATAAATAACAGTGAAATAATATTGTGCTGTGTCATTCATAAAGGATTGCAAAGCTGGCCTGTCCTCTGCTTTACTTGTCCAATTCAAGTTCTTGTAACAGTTTTTGTGCGACACTCCTACTTGGTGATCAAAGTGAGGCAGAAAGAGATGAAGATACTCCACTTAAGTATGCATTGTGATACCGGCTTCAAAGGCATGCGCCATTAAGATTCATATCTGCAGGCTTTGGAACTGAAGGAGACGATAACAGCCTGAGCAGATGTTTGGGGTGATATTACAAAGGTGAACTTGTTTTTCTAACACAAAGGGAGAGGTGGCGATTAGTCGATGTGTAGAGGAGAGAAAGGTAACAGTAGAAACCAAAGAATCAGGAGAAATAAAGAAAAAATTGTGTTTTAAGACAGTAAATGAGTGAAAATAAGTAAGAAGGGACAGGGGGAGGGTGAGAGTGAGGGGAAGAGGCTAGTGGCAGAGTGAGATAACATATGGCAGCACCAGCCTGTTATGATGCAGCATTTCTGCATTCAACCTCAAAAACACTGCATGCTGCTAATATCTGCTGAATTGGGTCATTTTGTCAAGGAAAACTATGACAAGAATATTCATTGTCACCTTTTTTTTTCACGGTCGAAGACTTTAAATGGAACCATGACAAAATATATATATAAACTAAACATTCAAAAGTAAGATGGACAAACCAAATAATAACTGCATGTTACATTATAATGCAAAATCTTTCAGTTAGTTCAATTTGTAAAACAGCATCTGCTCGTTAGAAGGTGTCGCTTCTTGACCTGTTGCATTTATTACTAAACCTCACGTTTAAGTAACGTGTGTCTGGCAGCAATGATATCTATTGTTCTTTGATGAAAAAAAATGATTTATGGGCTATGATGTTCTATAATTCTACTGAAACATCGACAAGAAGCAGAAAACAAACTGAGCTGTGGATGTGGAAGTAACGGTAACTATCCTTTGTGTTGCTATTAGCAGCCGAACTCAGACGGAGAAAAGTATTTTAGTGAACAGCGCTCTGAATGATCGCTGCAGTGAAGAGCACATTGCTGTGGTAATGCTAGGTACAACTTACAAAAATCAAAAGACTAAAATATGATTAGTCTAAGCCAAAATCAGTGGCCAGAATGAACACTGATCTGTTAAGGTTAACAGAATTGTTACTGTATGACATCAACAAATATGATTAGTATTAGTCCAAAGAGCAGCAAGCAGCAAGGCCGTGTAGACTCATTGGCGTAGGCGAGCGTTGGGGGCCAGTTCTGAGGCCCAGCCAGCTCAAGAACCGGAGGAGGGTTGTTTATTGAAGCAGAGACGTTCAGGAGGAACGTATCTTCTGGGCTGATCCCAGGAGCCAGACCTAATTAGAAACAACTGGTTGAAATTCACTTCAATGGCTACACAGATCTCTCTTTTTATGTTGCTTGGCCAGTCCTGCGCGTTCATCAGCTGCACCTCGAGGCTCATCTCCATCTCTTAAGACTCCCCTGGCTGCGCCGTGTTTGTGGATTTCATGGATGGTAAAAAGAAATTTGAGGCCCGCCACCTAACTCCCCAGCGTTATCTCTCCTCTCTCACACACACGCGCACACACACAGGTCTGCTCTTGAAACAACAGGCCACAACCACACTTGTCAGGTCAAATCTGTTTCCATTTGGCCCATGGACTTTCATGTGTTTAGACCCCACCCTGTTGCTTTTGAGAGAAATTACATCATGGACCTGGTTTACTTAGCTGCACTGAAAGTGCCTCGTTGCGGTTTAATCTCTCAACCTGCTCGTGTTTGGAGTTGAGTCAGTTATCATGTATGGTAACATTATGTAACATCCATACAGTGATTACATGTCTGGCAACATGAAGTCAGACATGAACCTCTCCAAGCTTTCAAGTCAATCTAGACTACTACAATCTAGATACTTTCATACGTAAAATGACCAGAACCTCTTAACATTGCATTATGTGGAGGTTAAATGTGTTAAAAGTATGTGTGGCCACAACGGAAACATTGAGGTTCAGGCAACAAAACTATTTGGTTAGGTTTAGGGGCGACCGTGGCGCATCGGGTAGCGAGGGTTGTCCCGTAACCGCGAGGTCACCGGTTTGATCCTTCGCTGCGACGTGTGCTATGCCGAAGTGTACCTGAGCAAGACACTGAACCTCTACCTGCTCCCTGGGCGCCTGTCATTGGCAGCCCACTGCTCCCTACATAGGCATGGGTCTTCTTCTTAGGTGAGAAAAGATCATAGTTTGTGTTAAAATAAATACCTTTAAGTAAATGAACTTACCTAGCTTACGTAATTTAAAATAAGTTACATTCTTTCCTTGGCGGTGATTACTTGCCACCACCACATAATGCGTTTTTAAGAGATTGTGGTCATGTCACGTGTTTCTATGAGATCAGGCTGATCTAATCCTGTCATCAGGCGAAGTTCCTCATTCAATCGGCATCTTAATATTGTCTTTCAGACGAGCACTGGCAGAGGCAGTCGCTCATATTTGAACCAGGTGATGGAGTTTCACATCAATATTTCTCATAATATAAACTAAATAATCACTTATCGCTGCTTTTTTGGCACAAATTCTACACACGGATGGTGTGACAGCCATAACAGCTTATTTTCTCACCTGACAATTTTTTAATGAAGAAATGTTTGTGGAAATATATTGAGAATTTGAGAAAGGGCTGTTGTGAAATTGATGAGGAGATGTACTGCCCATGTGAAGGATGAGATTGCATAAGACACATATACAGTACTTAACAGAGCAGGCCTGTGCAGATCCTTAAGCTAGACACTTGCTGGTTATTTGACTCACTAAAAGAAAACAAATTAAGCCTCAGAAAATAAACTCCTCACTATTGACTACTGAACTTGTTTGAAATAGTTGTAACCACAATAAATATTTTACTCTGTAAATTGCTGCTGCTACAAACGAATTTCCCCCTGGGGATAAATAAAGTTTACATCTATCTATCTATCTATCTATCTATCTATCTATCTATCTATCTATCTATCTATCTATCTATCTATCTATCTATCTATCTATCTATCTATCTATCTATCCCTGGAATGCACACCATATTCTAACCCTCCTACACATTTATATACTGTAATAATAATTTCCTTCAAGGGAATTGTCTTGCTGCCTGGATTAGCTTCATAGGCCACGGTTTGGCCAGTCAATGAAGTATGACGTCTGTCATAGGTTGTGGTAGATGGTGGGAATGTAAATCACAGGACTCTGACTTGTTGTTACATTTAGGCTACTGAAACACTTGGTTAATATTTCACTGCTCAATATTTTTCATCAAATTGTGATGTGTTGTGTCAAAGGTGCTAAAGAATTCACTCAGAAACTTTAGAAAGAGCGTCAGCAAATTGAATAAATGTAAATGTTATATCAATTAGAGAGTATTTTCCTGTTAGCCCAACCCCAGGTATCCAGCTGACATAACACACACACTTACAAACAAACACATATTATCCTGCAAATTACACACCGAGAGTTAATTACATAACATTCTATAAAAATGCAAAGAACAAAAGACATAACAAAGAAGAAGAAATATATTTTCAGCTGTGGCTCCTTGGCTAGCTGTTCTAAAACCAATCAAGTTTAAAAAAACATGTTTAAGAATCTGTGGTGGTCCGTCAGGGCCTGCAAGGCCTTCTCTGCTGGCCTAGACAGAATCACAAAGTTATAGCTTTTTATAATTGAATAATTTTTCATAAATACACTACATGTATTATAATTTATTAAAATATTTTTCCCATTATCTTATTTTCTCATTGCACAGCTACTGTCTTCCTCAGTTGCTCTGCTTCCAGTGCAGCTTGTTTTAAGTAGAGCTTTTATCCAATCAGATCTCACCTCTGTGTCTCTAGGTAAGAACAGAGGCCCGAGGCTCTCTAGGTAGACTTTGCAGATTAAAGTAAATGGGGACGATATTGTTGATTGTCATAGTCTTCAACCAATCAGATCTTTAGTTTGACATGTTGGGCGTGTTCTTTGACGTGTCAGAGCCTTCTAGCTGGCCTACAAGTACGTGATTGGTCAGTGGGCTTGCGTGACATGTTGGCCGGTGACAATCCCAACATCTGCTGCCTCTGTCGAGCGGACATTTTTAGCCCTCAAACGCATTAAAACGTATTCAAGAAATACAACTGGGGAGGCTCCACTGTCTTCACTGGTGTCCATGAATCGAGAAGGACTTCTTACTGGAACTAAAACGCACGGATTACTGAACAACCGTGGGATTAAACTCTTTGTTAACAAAGAAAGGAGGATGCACTTTGTCTTTAAAACGTGCTCTGGTAAGTGAACTGCTTTTGTTTTTACATCTGCAGTAGCTTTAATATGCTTGTTTATATATTATTATTTGTACAACTTGTTTTTATGAAGATGGATTTTTGTTTGGTTTAATATGTGATAGGAACTATTGTTACGTCCAATGTTGCTCAATGTAGGCGCCAGTGTTGCCACCTTGCTGATTTTCTCGCTAAATCTGGCGACTTTCCAAACCCTCATGGGGTACTTTTCAAGTCTCTTAATTGCATCCCCGTTTCCCTCACTTGCATCCTTTCCTTGCGTCTTAGCCAATCCAAGGGCTGCATGGAGGAATCCATGCGAGGAGCGAGGAAACGACAAATAAGAGTCACCCATGGTGACTTTTTTTGTCAAAAGCTACTAGCGACAAATCTAGTGACTTGTTCTGGTGTTGTTGGAGACTTTTCTGGTGTTTTGACTCTGACGTTAAAGCACGCACTGTTCTGCACTGTCGTGAACGAGCAGCGGGTGCTGCCGTGAGCCCCTCCGCCGCCCCAAAGCACTCACAGGCGGTCACTCTCACAGTAGCCTCGCGCAGCAGTCCCAGCTGCACTCAGAGAAGAGAGGAGACACTCTTGGTGTATTCTCTGCAGTTAGTGTATTTATAGGTGTTGGCTTCATTTTTATGCGAAACAAATAATAACCGTAACTGTGTTTCAGCTGCAGGACAGCAGTGAAGGCCCAGATATAAAATGCACGGCCCGCCGCTGTTAAAAATACAAACAAAATACATTAAGCTGTCATATGACAACAAAGGCGACATGTTAAATGAATTGTTTTCAGCGTGTTTTGCTGCCCCCAAGTGGACAAAAAAACCAAGCAGTGCATTCAAGATTGTGATGCGTCAAATCAGAATTGACTTTTCAACCATTCACATGGTGCAGTTGGAAACATAGTTTGGATCTGAACTCCACAGTTCAGCCAAGCTCATCTTTGCCACATGCACTTCTGTTGTTGTACTGCCCATACACACACGTCACAGTCAGCCTGTGTTGGGCTGATATCCTGCATGGTGGATTTAGTCTGTTTTTGTAAAACACACATTCCTCCGTCTGTTTGGGACAGAAAAAGGCTCTAGGAAGTTGTTATAGCTGTGAGGCTTTTAAAGGCAAGTCAACCTAAACAGGGGTTCTTTAAAGCACAGTACATCAGCTGCATGTGGACCAGAGAGGGGTGGTGGTGGGGGGCTGAAGAGGCTACACTTGTCAGTTTAAGAAGAATGAGTAATATATTCTCATTGCAATGATTCATACTGCAGCCCTCCACCTCCAACTGGACTGCACAAAAAGAATCACAATGAAAAATGATATAATTCTTGATCGTCATTGTAATCACGTAACACACCGAGAGCTTAGCTGTAAGCTTAAACCTGCTGTTCCAGGCCGAGGGGAGCTTTCCCAGACAGTTGGTATCAATTTTCTCCCAGTCATTAGAGCACATTGTTGACTGTGATGACATGCTGTAGAGCCAAGCTTGCTGGAACCCCAGTCTTAAATCAAAGGACCAGCTTTCCCACAAAAGGATCTATTCTGTGTTTGCCACTGGAAGGAAAGACTCATGTCAGACTGGGAGTTTAATGGTTTAGACAACGTTACTAGTTTTCAGGGATGATTGAAAAGGTTTCGGCCTTCTTTTTTTGCCAGATCTCCCCTCTTTTAAGGGGGAAAGAAAGAAAAACAAAACATTCTCTCCCTTCCTCCCACTTACATGCACACCCGTAAAGAGAGCGCACCAGAGGCGTCCAACAGAAACACCAAACAGAAATAGAGCTGCTATTTTGGTCCGAACAGGCTATTATTTTTAGAAAAAGTGACATGCTCTACGTTGAATTACAACATCATAAGGTCACTCCATACCCCTTTTTTCAGCCCTCTACCCTCCAGCCTATGACTCACCACAAAGTATGTAGTGACGTTATCCCATACTATCCACCCCCATGTTCTCATCAAAAATCTGATCTGCGGCTCATTGACCTGATTCAATCAAAGGGGGGGGGGGGGGGGGGGACTCTTAACATCCACATAAATCTGCTTCTTGTTTAAACAGATGGTTTGATATTACCGTCCTACAGGTGAAGCTGAGCAGTCTGATCAGAATCCCTCCTAGTTCAGATGTCTTTGTTTTACATTTGCCCATCATGGACCAGCTCCATGGCTTTCCCCAGCTTTTGATTGCACATCTTTAACCACTGTTTGCATGTGAGTGAAATGCAGCGCGTACATATAACAGGATAATGTGGCTGTTGGTATGCCAGGCTGAGACATAATGAAACATGCAGAAAACACATGTTTCCAATTTCTTACTCACTTCAAGTGTTTGGTCCAACCAGTGATGTAGTTTGAAATGAAGTAGTGGGTAATCTCACAGCCTTGGTCGGTGATCTCCATGAGGCAAAGCAATGCTAATAAACAGGATTACCAAAGAATCATGACAATGTTCATTTAATAGGGAATTTTATTTATGTAATATATCTCTAAAGTCCTAGTTTACTAAATGTTTTAAGAGGAAATCGTAAAACTCTACAAATAATGAAAGATGGATACAAAAGGGGGGATTACAAGGAGATTTAAAATATATAATTACGTAAAATAAAATGAGGTAAAAAGATAATCAAAGGCAAGACTATAAAATGTGTTTGAAGATGTGGCTATAAAAGATGATAATGAATTCCCCACTTGAAGCTCATATGGCAGCAACTTCTACCGTCTGCAGGCCTTCATCCATATGTCTGTAAAGTAAACAGAGAATGAGGAGAATCACCAATATCTTCCTTTTTGAAGTGTGGTGCCAGAACAAACTTTATAACTGCTATACCCTTGGTCCTGTGCGTAATGAACACTCCCATCTCATTTCTTAGTAAGTCTTCCACAGCACTGATGGCAAAAAACGTAGATTGCAATACAAAGTTCAAAACGTTTCGTCTGCAGATCAGGACGAGGCCGCCGCACCGCACTAGGTTTTCAGGTTCCGAATGGCGGGAGCCGCACGCGCGCCGCGAGCGCGCCGCGAGCGCGCCGCGAGCGCACCCAGTCGTCAGGTCTGTAAATCCTCGGAACAGGCCGCGATGGTAGAGGCGAGGCAACGCAATCCGACCGAAAAGGCCCAGACTAGAGGTTTGACCGCGGGCGCCGAAGACGCTCACGCGCCTCGGAGGGTTGGCTCCCCCGCTCGGCAATAGACGAGACTTTTTACGAGTTTCTTGGTGGAGAAAAAGGTTCTGTTGGAAAAGCTGGTGTCGGTGACAACAGACGGGGCTCCCGCCATGACGGGCCGGCATGCAGGCTTCATTGCGCAATGCAAAGGTGACCCAGACTTCACAACATTTCTACATTACCACTGCATCATTCACCAGCAGGCGCTGTGTGCAACAGTAACCGGCTTTGATCACGTGATGATACAAACATATCAGATGTGATACCTCTGACTTTCACATGTTGAAACAGATTAACAGAAATAAAAGTTGCATGTTTAAATATGTATGTGTAGCTATACCATCATTGTTGTGGAAATCATTATTAATAATTATTGTGAGGAATAATTAACTGACATGTGATCAAACAGTCTCTTCACATATATTATTATTATTAAGGTGATCTGTGCAACTTTGTTATTCAGGAAGTTTGTATCAAACAAGTAGCTCTTCGTACTACTCTGTACCCTTGAAGTAGCTCTCAGTTCAAAAAAGCTTGGTGACCCCTGGTGTAGAGTCTAACAGACCATAAAGCAGGGGATGCTTTAGGGCGGTCTTACTGTGATTGACAGGTCGCTGCCATTACCAGAGCTGTATACGGTGTCTCCACAGTCCTAATATGGAACTTCCGCTAACCGGTTTCAAAAAGTCAAGATGACGGCGGCTAAATCGCAGAACTCAAGGCTTCATAACGGCAGTCCACAAACCAATGAGTGACGTCACGATGACTACGGCCACTTCTTATATCTAATGTTGAGAAAATCAGGCCAAATTTTATCTACCAGCCTGTAACGACGCACCGCCGTTACTTAGACCACGGATCGTGTGTGAGATGGGGTGTGATGGAGTCAAGGAGAACACAAGTTATTGTATGTATTTATTGTTGGACTGTGGATGCTGGGAGCACAGCGAGGACACAGAGCTGGTCCTTTTGTTCTCCCTGCCAACAAACAGACAACTGCAGTCAGTGACAAAGTCAATAGATTTGACTGTGGTAAATGTCTATGTGGCAGAACATTATTGTATATATATTGCAACAACTTACCTCTGCCTGTTTCCTCTTCCCAGGGTGTTCAGGCAAAATACTTCCCCGGGGGCTCGAGCACCCATTTATAGTTCCGGGAAATACCAACTACAGGAAGCGGGTAGGGGGAAGTGAAAATATGTGTTCCTGTGTTTATTTAGATAAATGATGGTGTTGATCATTTACTTTATTTATAGGCATGATAATTAGATGTTAATTATTCTAGATACTTTCTACATTGAAAGAAGAGAAGAGACACTGAAAGCTTTTCTAGATGGAAAACAGGTTTTCTCTCTTCTCACGACTGGCCTCAGTCAGAGTTTGATTGACTGATGGTTCATCCAATCACCTGTCACATATTTTTCGAAACAATGCCTGCCCTTTTACAAACGGTTTCTGATGATCATTCGGTCAGGTTAGGAACTAAACTATTTAACTAATCTCTAAATCTGTTAAATTACCCCCTCACCCCCCAGCCTCACCCACACTGAGAGAGCGAGAGAGAGAGAGACCGACGGATTCAGTTTTCACAGCTCTGTCATGCAGAGAATATGATGTATGACTTATTTCGGTATATATTTTATGTAGCATGCAAGTTTATCTTTTCAGTCAGTATCACAACAAATATTTAAACATCAGGGGACATTGTGAGCTGACCTCGTCCTCATATAATGATATAGATAGCTAGATAGATAGCTAGATAGATAGCTAGCTAGATAGATAGATAGATAGATAGCTAGATAGATAGATAGATAGATAGATAGCTAGCTAGCTAGCTAGATAGATAGATAGATAGATAGATAGATAGATAGATAGATAGATAGCTAGCTAGATAGATAGCTAGCTAGATAGATAGATAGATAGATAGATAGATAGATAGATAGATAGATAGATAGATAGATACTTTATTCATCCCCAGGGGGAAATTTGTATGGTACAGCAGCAAGACACACCAAAAAGCAAAGTAACAGAGTAACCAAAATATTAAGTGTTAAAAAATGCACAATATATACAATAGAATAACAGAGTATGACAAATTAAATGATGCCAATGATGAAGCCGGCCATCTTAACCAGTTTGTTAAGTCTGTTGGTGTCTCCGGCTCCAATGCTGCTCCTCCAGCAGACTACAGAAGTACAGTGCACTGGCCACAACAGACTGGTAGAACATCTCCAGCATCTTGCTGCACACGTTGAAGGATCGAAGTTTCCTCAAGAAAAAGAGTCGACTCATCCCCTTCTTGTACACAGCGTTGATGTTGTTCTGCCAGTTCAGTCTGCTGTCGATGGAGACACCCAGGTACTTGTACTCCTCCACCATGTCCACATCCTCTCCCAGAACTCTCAGCGGTTGTGGAGTCGTCGTCTTCCTCCTGAAGTCGACCACCATCTCTCTGGTCTTGGCCACGTTCAGAAGCAGGTGATTTATACCGGCCCACTCCACAAAGTCATCCACTACTGCCCTGTACTCCTCCTCCCGTCCGTCCCTTATACACCCGACCACTGCAGAGTCATCAGAGAACTTCTGCAGATGCATGACACCGAGTTGTACTGGAAGTCAGTGGTGTACAAGGTGAACAGGAAGGGAGACAGAACAGTTCCCTGTGGGGCTCCAGTATCACTGACCACCGTATCAGACAGCACACGGCCCAGTGGGACAAACTGTGCTCTGCCTGTGAGGTAGTCAGTGATCCAGGAGACGATGGACGCGTTAACCCGCAGCTTCTCACTCAGCAGCACTGGTTGGATGGTGTTAAATGCACTGGAGAAATCAAAGAAAGTGATCTCACAGAGCCACCGGTTCATCCAGGTGCAACTGAGCTCGTTGCAGCAGGTAGATGATGGCGTCGTCCACCCCCACATGAGACTGGTATGCAAACTGCAGAGGGTCCAGTGAGAATTTCACCTGCGGCCGGAGGTGGGCCAAGACCAGCACCTTCATCACATGAGATGTGAGGGCAACTGGTCAGTAGTCGTTGAGGCCAGATGTTGTCGTCTTCTTCGGTACAGGAACCAGGCATGACGTCTTCCACAGCACCGGGACTTCCTCCTGCTTCAGGCTCAGGTTGAAGAGGTGTTGCATGACAACAGACAGCTGGATGGCGCAGGTCTTCAGGACCCTGGGGCTGATGCCAGGTCCAGCAGCCTTGCCTTGATGGAGTCGCTCCAGCTGTCTTCTCACCTGGCCAGTCTTCACAGAGAGGGGGGGAGGGAGGTCATAGTCTCGGTGGTGGCAGAGCCCTTATAAGTGGAGGGCTCTGAGTCCATGCAGCTCACCAGGGGGGAGTGTCTAATAATGACGTGGATGTTTACATTGCAGCTACTTGAAAGCCGAGTGTGTCTTGTGGGTCGATATCAGACACTAAGGGGCATGACAGTTTTTCATTTCATTATCATTATTATTTGGACTGCATGTCGTTTTTATTTATTTTGTTGAAGTAGTTTCATTGTAGTTTCACATGAGGTCAGTAGTTGATGTCCTTTTGTGGGTGAAGTATTCCTTTAAATTGTATGGTTTTAGTTTGGGAAGTAGTGAGCATGCGACTTGATAAATGAGATCTGGATTATATTACACGAGTTGTGTGAGTTTGTAAACGGATGTTTTGATATAGTTGTCAAACCTGGCCTCCATTTACTTCAATTCATCAAGACTTATCTCTGTTTTTTGATTCTCCATTCACTGTGGAGGCATGCAACAAAAAAAAGCCTACATCATTTTACACTACATATTTAATAACTTGGCGGCTAGCGGCCTTTTCCCTTACTCATAGCTCGTCTACTTTTTCTTTCTAACAGAACACTGGTTGAATTTCAACCTGCATGCACTTTTTTCACTCCAACATTGTTGAAACAAAGCAGCTAATACTGGTGGCAAGAGCAACAAGCTATCAGACTGCTGAGTGTTTGGAGTCTCTTTTTCCAATGAAAATACAGCATTCTAGCTCCAAAAGCCGCTAAGAGTTACCATGTGATGTAAGGTATACATTTGTGTTTTGGTGACGTCATCGTGCATTCATTTGTATTGGTTGTGTTGGGGAGAGATAACCCCACATTGACAATAACACAAATGTTGATAATGTTTCTGACAAAACTTAAAGGCAACATGTATGGCCTCTCATTTCAGTGGAAGTATGTGTTTTCCAATGAAACCACTCGTCACTTAGGTCAACAATAGCAACAGAAATGATTCACAGTGAACCTGCTCATGAAATGAGCAACCCACATCAGCTGAAATGGCTCCAAAGTCATTTGATAACATTCATGTGGTGAAGGCTAATTCATTCTCCAAGTATCCTCCTTATGGAACCCCAGCCCTTTGTCTTGTATACATTCTGCTCTAATTTCTTTTATACAGGTTTCTGATCACTGCCAGGGGCTTCTAAAGATAGAAAAACAGAAAATGTGGAAGTCACTTACAATAAGGAAGCTCATTGTAAGTGAATGACCATGTTACTGCACGTCCATGTAAAAGTCATAACCCAAATATGATCAAAACCAGTATAAGACTTTCTCAATGATAAACTTGCTGCCACATTATTATGTCAGCTAGCAATATTCCAAGAGACATTTAGCTGTGACTCCAGTAACAGGGAGGAAGTCCATGTCAGATCTGCATTATGCAAACCCATGAGGAGGCAGGCTGAGTGCTTTGCATGCTGTACAGTTGTTGGACATGGGAGCAGCAGCAGCCGGTGTGAGGACTCTGCTCTGAGGAATTACTGTACAGGAAATTGGACGTAAAATGTTAGAATAATCACGTATCTGAGGTGAGTTATGGACGGAGCCTACAGTAGTGCAGTAAATTAAAACAAGTGAATCCACTTACTGTTTATGGAAAGCAGCTGCCCGAGCAGCATATGTTGGGTAGAACCATGAGGCCAATGTTGAGGTCTGTAGAACACAATAGTTATTTGAGTCATTTGTGCACAAATACAGATTGACAAGCCAGAAGACAGAAAACCTCATGGCATGTGTTATGTTTGGTAGAAATAGTGACATTAAAGGCCTTTTTTGTCTTGGTTAACTCATGCTCCATGAGGGTATTCTGATGTCATAACAACACGATAACTCGCCTCTGTGGATTCACAGAAAAACAAGGTTAGTGTTTGCTTGCAGTCGCGAACAAACCCTGTTATCCGTGTGTTTATTTACAGACACTGAATCAATTCATCTGTCATACAGCCAACGGTCATGTACTGGATAAGCTTTCGTTTCAAAACATTTGGATTTAATTATCATGGGGATATGATATCCAAACAATCTGGTTTCTTCCATTAATAACATGGCAGTGCGAGCTAAGGCCGCAGCGTATTCATATATTTTAGTGGATTTGGAACTTGTTTACTTACTATTATGGGCATGAGGCAAACCCCAATTTAGAGTAATGATACAGTTTACGTTTTGGAGTTTTAAAAGATCTGTGAGGAAGTGTCCTGGTTCCACAGCCTGCTGTATCCCAACTGAAAACAAACGTTACCCGTGTGATTTTTCCAGAATATAAGAATTCTCAATTTCTTCGGCCATTTGCAGGTCAGTGCAGTCGACGTGAGGAAAAGGAAACCGGCCAAAGCTTTTGTGTTGCTGATAACTGCAGCACTATGTCTTGAGGAAACGTAAGCAGTGTGTTACTTTACAGATAAAGCACTTCAGTGCATGATGTTCTATTTATAGACATTAACTACAGTGCAAAGTTTTAGTACAGACTCTTGAGAAGTGTCTTTCTCCTCCTCCACATCACTGTGTTGGACACCAGGGCTGCAGTGTTGAGAGCAGTGTTACATTTGGGACCTACTTTTCATTTGTCTTTTAAATTAAAATGAACATTAACATAGTTTGTATGTCACATTTTAATCATCTAACTATTGTTGAAGTGTAGATGTTTTCAACAAAAACTAATTCTCCTCAAAGACATTTTAATCCCAAGCATTCTGAGGCTACAACTGTTTTTGTCTTTAAAGGTTTTTTTTGTAGAACCTTGTACAGCAGGCGCCATTTAAAATATGCGTGTGCCTGTTGGCACTGGTATAAAACTGGTACCAGCATTAAAAATGACTGGTCTCATGTTCTGTTGTCAGAATCGATATTCCAACAGCGGACTCAAGTTCTACACAGTTCCGACAGGATCGAGACAGCTTCAGAGCAACAGGTGTTTCACTGTAACGAGTGGCCGTGTTAACTGGTGACGTTCAGCTGAATGCGTCTGTGGTTGCTCGTAGCAATTTGCGTAAATGGTTGGTAGATAATAAACACAGATGAGTCTGCATTTGAAATTGATAGTCTTTTACGAGGACACCTACCTGTTCCTTTGGTGTTTTCAACAGCTACCGTCACTACGAGTAGTCTCAGTTAACATGGTCACTAATGGCTTATTACCACTTAGAGTTTATTCTCACAGCTTTGGCCACAGGTTCCATCAGAAATACAGCTTCACGGTCAGGCATTACTGTAAACAGCACGGGCACACTCAGTCAGTTCTGTTCTGTTTTTAAATGGTATTTTGCATGAATTTATTCCAGAAATACTTTGTTCCTTTCCAGTAGGGGTAGCGAACATTGCTGGCAGAGAAATTGTACAGTTTTTAGTGAGGCTTGAATATGGATCGAATGATGCCTTTTGGCGTCAATAAGCCTGTTCCTTTCCAGAAAAACGATCTATCACGCTTGGCTGTAAACCCTCCTATTGTTATGGCAATCCAAGGGACATGTGTCCTATCTGTCCATTCATCTTCAACACTTAATTCATCATTCATAAAGCATTGTTCCTACATCATCTAAATTGAGGGCTATCTATGCCTTACAAAACTGTTGCTATGAATTGCATACTAATGAGTGTTAATGTAGGAACAATGCTTTGTTCCCTCATTAGTATGACCTCATCACTTTAGATGAGGTCACACAAAATACTTAATAAATGACTAGTAATACCTGAATTAATCATGAATTGCAGTATTAATACGCATTTATAAAGCATATATTAACATAGTCCCTAACCATCTTAATCATTTACTTACACTTTATAAAGGATGTTATTAATCATCTACAACTCCTTAATAATTGTTTTGTAATATATATAATACTTCATTTACAAATGGGGAATCCATCATTTATAAAGTATGAAAACACAATCATGAAACACATAATAGACGAGCTTATTAATCAAGAATAAAACATTTATAACTGTTGTTATGAGTGTTAATGTAGTGTTAATGTAGGAACAATGCTTTATAAATTATGAATTAAGTGTTTACTCATACTTAACTAATGCTTGATAGCATGTAGTTATTATAAAGTGTTATCTATTTTTTTCCTGTTGTGTCATTATTTATTGTTAGTGTGTCCTGGCTTTATAGTATGTGTGTGTATCAGTGTGCTTGCATGTTCAGGAGGACTCCTAATGGCCGGACCGCTCTCTAGGGGCTTGTCTTCTTGATTTAGTGTGCATTCCTCTGAGTTGAAGTAACAATAATGTTATGCTTCATGTTTCTCTTCTGAAATCATCCAGAGGAGACCTGTGAGACACTTGATTTAGCTCTATTGTCTTTCAGTTAATTCATGAGAAGTTTTTATATTGAAGATATATCTGAGAAACAGCCTCTAGCTGTGTGAGGGTCTTCTCTCCTCTCATGTTGAGACCTACTGTAGATAAAAGCAGGCAGCAGTCACAGTGTCCAGTTTCACTAGGAGCCAGATCATTCAAATGGCAAGACACAAATCATTTAAATAGACTGGTTATATTGTCAGTCGTTAGGGCTTAGGTTGAGTGCTGTGCTCGTATTTCAAAGAGCTCAGCTCTCTTCTCTGAACTGGTTTTCATGATCACTGTCTATTGGATGACCTGGCATTAAAGGGCTGTACCACGTGCGTCGACAGCCTGTCGGTCAGCTCAACCTGCTAATTATGGCGTCTTCTTTATTTCACTGTTGATTTTGATCAGTGCCCTTACATTAAGGATTGTATTTTGACCTACGATGTAGTGAATCAGCTGCTCTAGTGTGTCCTGTTAACTCCCTCTGATAACACTCTCTTTGGTTTCCCTCAAGACACACTCATATTCACTTAACACTCACATGTGTTGATGTCCTGTGCATTAGTCTGTCGTGTGGGCTTCACTGTAGGCTGTATATTGAATGAGCACAACCTGACTGCTGTTTCAGTATGTTTAGGGACATGCAGACAACGTGGCATTGATATATGGGTAATGGACTGTAGTCAGTATTGTGATGACTGTGTCGTGATACAAAATAATATATCGCATGCAAAAACTATATGTGAATTTTATGTTGGTCCAAATCATTTGATCAGAAAAATATCATGAAGCCAAACAGTGTGACATAAAAAGTGTACAAACTGGTATGCACATAGTTAACACACAAATAATATTTAAAAAAAGGTAAATGTAGTTTCTCACTTACCTAGTTGACAGAAAAAAATGTTTTCTCACTAAATTCCATTCACTATCAAAGAGACAAGTATGTCTAAACGTAGAGAAATAAAACCAAACGCATGTGCATGGTTAGAAAGCACCAGAGGTAAGCTTAAAGACGAACTACATGAAGGAGCATAATCAATATTAGGTAGCCTGTGGTTATGTTGGGCCCTTTATTTCACCTTTCATTGACTGTTCATTCAGCTGAATGCCACCCAGACCGGCTGCATGTTACTAGTTTGCACATGAATTAGCACTTGGAACCATCTTACACATGTGTCCAATTAGAGCTCCAGTAAACTGAATTGGCAGACGCATGCTACATAATTTGGGTTGCTGAAAAGCAGCCTATGGGTTTCCTATGATGTCTAATTGCATAGTAAGACGAGTAATTGCAATAATAAGTAATGTGTTTAGATTATGCAGAAGTCCGTCCAGATGTAAAACATCTGTTTTGATCCTGCAGTTGTGCTTTTGTTACTTTACATGGTATTATGAGAGCTGCTGTCACGTTCGTTCATCTGTTATGTAAAGTCCAGGCTGTACGAGTATATGCATGTGCTAATAGCCACATCTCTCTTCTACCTTCTGTACATATTGTAAATTCAAAGTGAAATGAATTGCATTGTCTCATGTAAAGCAGGGAGTGCTTTTGGCATGTTGGCAGAATGGAGTCACACAGTAGCATTACTGTGCTGTGTAATAGCCACAAGGCTTTTGAAAGAGAGGAGGCCTTTAGATCTCTTACTGAGTCAGCACGTTTGCTGTGGTACAAACCAACACATGGAGCATATAGACAAGAGAATGCCACCTGCCCAGTCAAGTAAAAACATCAGGATGATCCCCATGATGAACAGCAGGGCAGCTAAAGAAAAGAAACAAGAAGACTGCAGACTGGACCGACATCTAGGGAATCGTCAACAGGAAAGTGAGGGACAGTAATGATATCAAACTAGAGGTAATCCGCACAGATTTGAGCTAAACGTCTGCAACAACACAGGTATGTCTTCAGTTTTTTCAGGTTATCCTACACGCTACACATGTTTTTGTTTCTACTCTTTTCTCTGTCAAAGCATGTAATTAAAGCTCAAATTACACCCAGGATGAGCAATAGTTCCTAATATGGGCACTAGCCTTCAATAGAAAAGGTCAGATTTGGATGTACCGAGTAAAGAAATTGGAACGAGGCATCAAAAAGATCGGAGATAGAGTTTGCCACAGATCTGGCAGGTTAACACCTTTGCAATGTTGAATGAGTTTATTCTGTGCACAAATGGTTTTAAGATGTCATTATGAATTCTTGAGGCGGAATCTGTCTGTGGTCCAAAGGGATTGACTTCATGAGACGTAATCCATTTTCAGACCGAGCTTTCTAGTCTCTTTAACCTTACATTGAGTGCCCATCCTTCCATGACCTTCTCATTCATACCTGTGCAAAGCATCTGCTGCTGGTTCGCTTGGACTTCAAAGGCTCAGATGTGAATAATGTTGCGCACTAGATGACAGGGTCCTGTTTGCTTTAGGAAGGTGAGCCTGCAGTTTGTATGGAAAGATCAATACGGTCCACTACATTTATTACTCCCAATCAATCACAATAACAAAGAACAGACACTATTCGTCTCAAGACTTCATTCGTCTTTATTTTCTATTTTTGTTGTCAGAACATAAAATATCAAGCTGACACAGTGTAAAGAAGCCTGTGCTGCTGGTGAGCAGGGACATGAAAATGGTGTTGGATGATCGATCAGTCAACACATCCTACACATAGTTATTCCAACTATTCGGAATATTTCAATGACGTTGCAAGATGAAACATTGTGAGCTGGGGATATGTACACATTTTTCTCCTTCTTGCCTTGAAGTCATAATCCTTAAGATTGTTATTATATCAAACCCCATGTTTGACACTATTTATTGTTGGCTTTTTTGGTATGTTTTAGCAATAGCCATTTACTGTATATGCATACAGTGTTGGAATGACTAGCACTGTCACTTCAGGAGGAGGGTCCCGGGTTCCCTTCTGGGTGGAGCTTGCATGTTCTCCCCCAGGTTAATTGACTCTAAATTGGCGGTGAATGGTTGTCTGTCTCTATGTGTCAGTCTAGAGACCTGTTCAGGGTGATCCCTGCCTGCACTGGGATCGGTTCCAGCCCCAGAATGGATTCATCTTTTTGATCCAACAATGTTTCCTTCTTTAAACGTGTCTGTTATCCCTTTGCCGGGTCTTTGAATTAACCAGACTGTGAGTCTGCTTTAACAGTCTCTAAAAGCATATTTGGCATAATGATTAAATGGCTATGACTTGCTTTAACATGAGAGTAGATCAATATGATGATATTGGCTTTCCAACCTAATGCACTTGTACTTGTAATTCTTTAAAATTGACCATCATAGGAATGTGCCCAGCCATCTGGCCACAGTTAAAGGACTCCATGGACCACTATCACATAGGCTGCAAATATATATACATGTTTACAATGCAGTATTCATGGAATGGCTTTTAATTGGATAGTGAGTGAAGCTGAGTTTAGACATCACTGATCTCATTAATCAGATTCAGAGTTTCTCTGAAAAGACAGTGACAAGCTAATATTTTCTGAATCTGTTTTTTTCGTTGTGACTTGGCAGAACATCGCTTACTGTGCCTGATTAGACTTTGGGTGTTGTAATGCAACCTTTCCCCAAGAATGTAATGATCTCACACATCAAGCAGATGTTCTCAATCAATATTTGTTGATGTGAAATCCCATTAGTTTGCTAATTACATTTGCATAAACATTTCACCATTTTATATTTACTCTGCTGACCTGGTTTTCATACAGAGTTTACATACAGTGGCCCTCAAGTGCTTACACATGTTTGCTGTAAAAACTGTTTGGCCCGAGTAACAATGTATACACATACATATGCAGCCAATCACATACTGCTCGTGTTCGTATCATGGTCACACACACATACGCAAACATATCACATGTGCATGTCACATAAACACATATCAGCAGTAGCATCTTGCACTAAACAGCTTGCATTCCACACCAATGACCTGCTCAGAGTAAACAAACATGTATCTGCTTCTCTAGCAAACCAACAGTGTGCTGGTGCTGTTTGATTGGTGGACCGCAGCCTCCTGCCAGATGGAAGGGGCACAAACAGATCATGTCCAGGGTGAGAGGGGTCGGATACAATCTTTTGTGCTCGCTTCAGGGTCCTTGAAGCGAACAGGTCCTGGAGGGATGACAGATTGCAACCAATCACCCCCTCAGCACAGCGAATGATGCGCTGCAGCCTGCCCTTGTCCGTGGCTGCCAAGGACAAGACCGTGATCATCAAGACCGCCAGACCGTGATGGAGGAGCAGAGGATGGACTCAATGATGGCTGTGTAGAAATGCACCATCATTGACTTCGGCAGGATGAATTTATTCAGCTGCCTCAGGAAGTACATCCTCTGCTGAGCCTTCTTGGTGATGGAGCTGATGTTGAGCTCCCACTTGAGGTCCTGGGATATGATGGAGCCCAGGAAACGGAAGGACTCCACCACGTCAACGGGGGAGTCACACAGGGTGATAGGGGCTGGTGGGGCTGTGTTCTTCCTGAAATCCACAACCATCTCCACTGTCTTTAGAGCATTGAGCACGTGCTGCTTCCTGTCAGACAGGAAGTCTGTGATCCACTTGCAGGTGGAGTCGGGCACCTGCAGCTGGGAGAGCTTGTCATGCAGCAGAGACGGGATGATAGTGTTGAAGGCAGAGCTGAAGTCCACAAACAGGATCCTGGCGTAGGTTCCTGGGGAGTCCAGATGCTGGAGGATGAAGTGATCATCTACAGATCTGTAGGCGATCTGCAGGGGGTCCAGGAGTGGGTCGGTGAGGGTTTTTAGGTGGGACAGGACAAGGCGTTCAAAAGACTTCATGTGTGATACAGAGGCATGGGCCCCTGCTGAGCTGGGGGAGGAGGGGCTAGTGGTTTGGGGCTGGTTGATGGGGCTGTGGGGGATGGAGTCAGGACTGTCCCATTGTCTTTCGAATCTGCAGTAGAACTCATTCAGCTCGTCTGCCAGGCAGAGGTCGTTCATGGAGTGGGGGGTTTTGGGCTTGTAGTTGGTGATCTGTCTGAGGCCTCTCCAGACAGAAGCAGAGTCATTGGCTGAGAGCTGATGTTGCAGTTTCTCAGAGTACAGTCGTTTAGCATCTCTCACCGCCTTGCTAAACCTGTACTTTGACTCTTTGTACAAGTCCTTGTCCCCACTCTTAAAGGCCTGATCTTTCTGCAGCCTTAGCTGTATGAGTTCTGCTGTAAACCAGGGTTTGTCGTTGTTGTAACTCACCCTGGTGCTTGATGGAACACAGCTGTCCTCACAGAAGCTAATGTATGAAGTCACAGCCTCTGTGTACTCATCCAGACTGTTGGTAGCAGTCCTGAATACATCCCAGTCCTGTACAGTCCAAACACGCCCAAATGAATGCGTTCTCTTAGTCATAAAAGTGGTGTTTGACAAATTTGACAAAACATGAACGTTTCTTTGACACAGAGCTTGCAATAATCCAAAATGCAATGGAAAATTCCATTTGGCTTTTTGTTAAGTGCGATGCTACCTTTCTGTGTTGGCATACAGAATGTAGATGTCCTCTCTATATCACTCGATTGAAAAATCAGTTTCCAGCAGGATTTGGTTGAATGCAGGTAAACAGTTCATGTGGACAGCAGAAGAGGCAGAAGGCATTGGCCAAAATGCAAACTGGGAGCCCCCCAGCTGTTGTTTAACAATGATTTAGCTTTTTATCATCTTAAAATGAGCTTGTAAACTGCCTACTTGTAAAACAATCTGGTTGTACACATCTTCAACTCCAGTCTCGCATCTCTAATCGGACTGTAAACGACGAGAAGTGCATGGAAACCCCCCCCCCCCCCACCCCCCCCTTTTACAGGCTAAGCAGGACTGTGAGGTAGTATAGGCCCAGTGGTGTTGCTGCGAAGATTCAAGGGTTCAAGGGTAATTTATCGTCATCATGCAACACAGGGATGTGCAACGAAATGCAGTTGTAGCCCATTTTCAACACAACAAACACATGACAAACAACACAAAACATCTGCTCCCACAGGAGTCCTGCTCTCTGTCCTTCAATCTGGAAAAGGAAAAAATTATTTTTCTACGTTGTTACTAAATTGAGACTCAGAGGCCCAGGCCTCTTACATTCCACCTGCCTCTGTTGACGCCTTTTTCACAGCAGACATTTCAAATGTATTAGGCTGGAAAATCCCAGGTGCAACGAGGAACATTAATTAAAGAGGGCTGCATTCCTCTCAGGTGTGTCTGTTCCAGGGCCCTAATTTTGTGCATGCTGTTCCACTGACAAGTCTTACTTCAATGGAAGAGAGCCATTGTTAATGTTATTACATTAATATTGGCAGAGCATTGACATTAATATTGTTACATCTGCTGTGACAAGTAAAATATCTACTGCATATTTTGCTTGCTTTCTAAAAGATTAAAGTATGAAGTATGTGCTGCTGTTTTACTTGCTATTAAAAAAAAGCTCACATAACAGAAACATAACAATTGAGAATGTTCGAAAATGACAGTGCAGCTCCTATGAATCCTAAGTATCTGATGTCGTAATGAATGCTACTGAAATAATAACGTGTAATCTTATCTTGAATTCAAGTTTCTCTTTCTCAGTACAGTACAGTTCAGTCACCTATTGTACGCTCCATGTTGAACTGAATTTATCATTTAACTCAACGGACTGAAAGGGCCACTTACACGCTGCTCTCTGCAGCTTTTATCTTATTTCAGTCATTTTATTTGAATATAACTTATTTAAACCCTCTTGTGTACATTATTTGATATATTTTGTTACATTTTGTCATGCTTTTATTACCTCTCGGTTAGACGACTGTAAGTCTTACAACTTTTCTCGTCTTTTAACCGAGAAAGGAAAGCGTGGTCATACAACACCAGCATTGGCCTCCCTTCACTGGCTTCCTGTCTGTTTTAGGGTTTATTTTAAGATTTTTTTGCTTGTTTTAAAGGTCTTGAATGGGCTGGCGCCACCTTATCCAGCACGACTTTTACATCATCATAGAGCACTGAGGTCGACCAACCAGAGCCTCTTGGACGTCTAAATCCAAGCGACCACGCCTTTGCATTGGCTGCTCGTAATCTCAGGAACAGATTACATCATTCATATCAGAGCTGCTCAGACCCTTGAAACATAAGTCACTGCTAAAGACCAACCTTTTCTTGTTGGCATTCAATTCAAGAGCTTGACACCTTGGCTTCATCTTCTATTGTGCCACAATTATTTTATTATTATATTCATTGTATTGTCTGATACTAATTTGTTATTTACTGTTGTATTCTTGTATTTTTGTACTTCGATCCTGTTTATTTTCAGCACAACCTTGTTTTTTAAAATGTGTTTTATAAATACTATTGACCTTAACATTTTATATTCATCTTACATTTAAAGTATGTTTTCTGACCCACAGTGCACCTGAGACCTTTGCCCTGACCTGAGCCTCTCAGACAGTACAGGACCCCCATACAGTTGTCATGAACGGGGATATTAGCTAAGGAGACCAAAAACTGTTTTTGTCCCAAAATATAACATTTTTATTTCTGGTATAAAGTTGGGCATTTCAACCACGGACTGTATATAACAAGTTTACTTAGTTGTCGTTACATCATCTATTGTTTTTTTTGCAACTAGCGAACAGAAGTGCCCATATATGAACTGCAGAGGAGTGGCATAGAGACGCCGCTCTGGTAGCGACCTGTCAATCACAGTAGCCCCGCCCTAAAGCATCCCCTGCTTTATGGTCTGCTTGACTCTAAATGGATCATAATTTACTTCATGCTGTATTGAAGAAGACTTGAAATTAGAGATTGAGACCATAAACTCATGTTTACAATGTTTATTGAGGTAATAAATCAAGAGAGAAGTAGAGTAATTTTCTCATAGACTTCTATACAACCAGAGGAGTCGCCCCCTGCTAGACAGTAGAAAGAATGCAGCTTTAAGGCAAGGCAAGGCAAGGCAAGTTTATTTGTATAGCACATTTCAACAACAAGGTAATTCAAAGTGCTTCACATGAAACCATTGAAAGCATAAAGGCAAAAGTAAAGGAGATTTAAAACATACATTGAAACAATAATCGATGTCTCCCTGAGACATTACGCTGCACGCAATCAACCATACACTGCCGCAATTCTGCAATTACTCGCACACAAACCACGTCTGGAAAAGATCTCTGCCGATCTGCGTTTTATAGTGTACGCCTTGCACGAACTCGGTCCCGGAGGAAATGGCGATATATTGTGCAGTCCTTTTAAAACCATTAAAAGCATCAAAACATAAGGCAAAAGAAAAGGAGATTTAACAGCAATTAAGAACAGTATAGGAAATAAAATACAGTAGTAAAATGCAGAAATGCAGGAAATTGATGAATATATTAATTGAATGTGGTTCAATTAAAGGCAGCAGCAAACAGAAAAGTCTTCAATCTTGATTTAAATGAGCTGAGGGTCTCAGCAGACCTGCAGCTTTCTGGGACTTTGTTCCAGTTATGTGGAGCAGAAAAACTGAACGCTGCTTCTCCATGTTTAGTTCGGACTCTGGGAACAGAAAGTAGACCGGTCCCAGACGACCTAAGGGGTCGGGATGGTTCATAAGGTAGCAGCAGATCAGAGATGTATTTTGGCCCTAAACCATTCAGTGCTTTGTAAACCAACATCAGGATTTTAAAGTCAACTCTTTGTTGGACAGGAAGCCAGTGCAAAGACCTCAGAACTGGAGTGATGTGATCCACAATCCTGGTCTTAGTGAGGACTCGAGCTGCAGCGTTCTGAATCAGCTGCAGCTTTCTGACAGACTTTTTACAGAGACCTGTAAACACACCGTTACAGTAGTCCAGTCTGCTGAAGATAAATGTGTGGACAAGTTTTTCCAAATCCTGTTGAGACATAAATCCTCTAATCCTTGATATATTCTTCAGGTGATAGTAGGCTGATTTTGTAATTGTCTTGATATGGCTGTTCAGGTTGAGATCTGAATCCATAACTACACCTAAATTTCTGGCTTGGTTTGTGGGTTTTAACATCAGTGATTGAAGCTGAGCGGTGATTTTCAATTGTTCGTCATTGGTACCAAAAACAATTACTTCTGTTTTATCTTTGTTTAATTGAAGAAAATTCTGGCACATCCAGTTGTTGATTTGTTCAACGCAGTTACCCAGCCCTTGTATGGGATTATGGTCCCCTGGTGACATAGTTATGTAGATTTGTGTGTCGTCTGCATAATTATGATAACACACTTTGTTGTTTTCCATAATCTGAGCTAGTGGAAGCATGTAGATGTTGAACAGAAGAGGCCCCAGTATTGAACCTTGGGGAACACCACATGTCATTTTAGTCAGCTCTGATGTGTAATCAGCTACAGACACAAAGTATTCTCAGTCCTTCAAGTAGGATTCAAACCAGTTAAGTGCTGTGCCAGAGAGTCACACCCAGATGTTTAGTCTTTCTAGGAGTATGGCATGGTCGACCGTGTCGAATGCAGCACTGAGATCCAGTAATACTAAGACTGAACTTCTGCCATTGTCTATGTTTAAGTGGATGTCGTTGAAAACCTTAACAAGAGTAGTTTCAGTACTGTGGTGCTGTCGAAAGCCTGACTGGAAAACATCAAAGCAGTTATTTACGGCCAAGAAGTTGGTCAGCTGTTGGAAAACTGCTTTTTCAATTATTTTACTTAAAAATGGGAGGTTTGATATTGGCCTATAATTTTTCATCGTTGCGGAGTCTAAACTAGCCTTCTTTAGGAGCGGTTTAATAACTGCAGTTTTTAGGGCTTGTGGGAAGACACCTGAGAGAAGGGATGTGTTTACAATTTGTAAGAGATCAGTAGTCATGCAGTTTGAAATATTTTTGAAAAAGTGTGTTGGTAGAATATCCAAGCAGCAGGAGGATGACTTCAGATGTTGTATAATGTCTTCTAGGCTTCTACGGTCGATTGAATGAAATTGTGTCATGATATTTGAATGGATGTTATTCAGAGATCGGGACAACACATATCCTGTGGTTGGTGTGGAGGCACTGACTGCTTGTCTAATTTTCTGAATTTTGTCAGTAAAAAAGGAGGCAAATTGATTGCATGCCCAGGTGGATTGGAGCTCAGCAGCTACCGACACTGGAGGGTTTGTTAGCCTGTCGACGGTAGCAAATAAGGCGCGTGTATTGTTCTTGTTTTTGGTTATGATGTCAGAGAAGAATGACTGCCTTGCATTTCTAAGTTCCAAATTATAATTGCGAAGTCTCTCTTTATAGATGTCACAGTGAACCTGGAGATTAGTTTTTCGCCACCTGCGCTCAGCTTTCCGACACTCTCGTTTCTCTATTTTGACCAGCGTAGCATTTCTCCAAGGAGATCTTTGCTTACCCGAGACAACCTTCACTTTAGTGGGTGCAATGGCATCAATAATATTTTTAACTTTAAAATTTAAGCCATCTACAAGCTCATTGACTGAGAGGCAAGAGAGGGCTGGTGTGGAGGAGAACTTCTGAATAAATACTTCACTGGTGTTTTCAGAGATGTAACGCTTTGTCACAACCTTGGTTTAGACATTTGTGTGCAAGGAGATTGCACTCTCAAAGAAAACCCAGAAATTATCAGAGAGTGCAACATCAGTCACAGCAACCGTGGAAATGTTTACACCTTTGGTGATGATTAGGTCCAGAGTCTACCCCCTGTTGTGGGTGGGTCCTGTCACATGCTGAGTCAGATCATAGTTATCAAGGACACCACATAGTTCTATAGACTCTCTGTCCTGGGGATTATCAACATGGATATTAAAATCACCAACAATAACAACACAGTCAAAATCAATACAGATTACAGACAGCAGTTCAGTAAACTCATCAAAGAAGGTTGCACAGTATTTAGGTGGTCTGTAAATGTTTAGGAATAAAGCTTGAGTGGAATTTAGAGCCACATATTCAAAAGAACTAAAATGACCAAAGGACATCTGCTTGCATTGAAGAGAATCATTAAATAAAATAGCAACTCCACCTCCTTTCTTATGCGCTCTTGTTTCACTCATGAAACTGAAGTTGTGAGGTGTTGATTCAATAAGAACAGCTGCACTGTTATCTTGATTTAACCAAGTTTCAGTTGAAAACAAAATGTCCAGTTTGTGCCGAACAATAAAATCATTGATTAAAAATGTTTTTCCTGACAGAGACCTGACATTTAATAAAGCTCAGTTTAATGTGGTTAAAGCTTTCTTTGCCCAATTTATTTGGACAGGCTGACGAGGAATGTATGCTAAGTTTGATAAGTTTGCATGTTTACTGTTGTTTCTTCGCAGCCTCACCTTTCTTTTTCTATAAACTTGCAGGACAGGAATTGAAATGGCTAGCTGCATACAGGGCCCCGACTTTTCTTGGACAGAGTCATTGGTGTCATTAGCCTTGTAGCTTGGACCCAGAAGATATCAATTATTTCCGTTATCAGGTAGGGGAGACAGAGGATGGTCGTGGAACCGTCGAGGAGTGTGTTTGGTTCCAGCAATGACCAGCTCTTTCATGTGAACTCCAGGTGGGGGGAGGATGGGGAGAGTGTGAGAGAGGAAAGGGACCTGGATGGAATTTGGGGGGTGGAAGTAGGTGCTGGGGAGGGAGGTAAAGACTCCTCGTCTAGGAAGGGTGGGGAAAGTGGGAGATCGGAGGCGGTCCCTGATGATGAGGTTGGAGACTCCTCCTTTTGGCTGTCGTTAGGCGGGGGCATCCTTCCCGTAAGGTCTCCATGGCGATGCTGTGTGGTTATCTCTTGTTTAGACTCCTCTTGTGTCTTGTCCTTGGCAGTAGGGACAGACGGGTGACGCAGGGAGAAAAATAGGTTCGAGGTAAACAGTTTTACCCCTGACTTGTTCAGGCAAACTCCATGCGCTGTAAAAAGATGTCTACGCTCCCAGAAAAGGTAGAAATTGTTGATAAAATGTACTGAATGGTCAGTACATGCAGTTGACAGCCATTCGTTCAGTGCAAACAGCCTGCTGAATCCTTCATCTCCTCCTCTGACTGGTGGAAGAGGGCCACTGATAAACACCTCAGCCTTGACAGAGCTGACTGTGTTTAACAGATCAATAAAGTCTCGCTTCAGAACTTCAGACTGTTGTTTCACAATATCACAGCTTCCTGTATGCACCATGATGTTTTTCGCTGTGGGATAGTCAGCAACGATGTCCAGGATTTTGTCTCTCATGTCAGAGACCATATCTTTCGGAAAGCAGAGTATTTTGGTATTCTTGCTGCATAGTTTTCTGATATCTTTTACAGTATAGTCACCAACAATCAGAGTCTCAGGCCCAGTCATTAGCTTTGCCTGCGGCCTTTTACTCTCACATTGACTCTCAGTTCGTACCCCGCTTTGAGGAGATAGCTGCTTATCCAGGTCATCAGATGATTTAGGATCCTGCGACAATGGAGCAAATCTGTTTTGAAGTTGTAGGCTTGGTTGTTGTGGAGGTGTTTTGCAGGTTTTACTTTCCTCAGCTGTCCTTGGCTTTGTCCGTCTGGGTGCAGGGGTTGAGGAGGAGTTCTGCCTGTGTGCTAGTGCAGGCCAGCCAGTCGCATCACAAATCCCAGCGTGCTGGGCTCTGCCCGTTCGTCGTCCTCCCACATATTTTCTCCTTGGCTCTGCACCGAGAGAGCCCCAGGCACTTCTTCATTGGCTTCACTCTTCAGACCCAGAGTAGGCCGCCTGATTTGATCATGGAGGTCTGAGGGGATTGGCTGGCTTTAGGATTCAGCCTCAAGCTGCAGTTTTTGGCACTTCACTGTTGTCATTTCTCAGCATCTGAGGTTGCTGCTTGTCTGTGAACAGATTTTGTCTCTGCGATAGGGTCACAACTCTGTGTAATATACAGTAATGAGTCTTTACAGATGTGTAGCTGAGATCAAATGAACATACCCCTGCATTGAATTAGTGTTGTGGCTGGTGTGATGCATCACAAGATGGTCTCTAGCTAGACATGATATGTTCCCCAGTTGACCGCTATGATGACAGGACACGTGGTTCCCAAGAGATTTGTTGTCATTATTCCTGTGCTCCATCTACTGAAGTGTGGTATGAAGTTTGGTTTCATTTGTTTAAACTGTTCATTTTTATATGTATACGCTTTCATCATTCATCATCTTGCTCGTACCTTTACTAAGCTTGCAACATGTCATGCTCTCTTCTCGTAACTGGTTTGTACTATTTGGTTTTTAATAGGACAACAGTTCAGGGAAATACAGTTTCTGGAAAGTCTCTCAAAGTAATGAAAGCTATTTTAATAAATTCCAGGTTGGGCGAGGTTGTGAATCTGGAAAAGTATGTATGGTTGGCTGCTCTTTCATACCTTATTCTGACAAGGTATGGATACATATTACACATTTTATTTTGTTTTAGGTATGCACTGTTAAGTCACATGTTTATGGTCAAACAGAACTAGGTGATAGATTCATCTGTTGGCCATATCACACACCTCCTTTGTCTTTGGCCTTGTGAGTCCTCTCACCTTTGGTGGAGGCTTTGGACACTGCACTCGTCCTTCGTGTGCTCACCACTCAGATTAATGGCTGTTTTGGCAACATATGAGCTCATGGGTAATTGGCTGAGGTGATGTTTCCTGTTGAATGCTACCTGGATCTTTTGTGGTTGCCTTCATTGTTGGTCTCTTCCTCTGCCACTAACACTGGTAATTGAGCAGCACTTTTGTGACACTGGTTGTGAACCGTGATGAGGAAGTTACATGTTTCCTCAAAGTGTCATTGGAGAGAATGACAGGGAAGAATAGCTTTTGATATCATGCGTCATGGTGTGTCTTTTTAAAAGAGCTACTGTGCTCATTTACCTTTGATGACTAACATCATGGCCTTGATCTGACCTTAATTTGAACGTTTGTCTTTTAGTTAAATAGTATATGACATGAATGGACCAACCTGTTTTTATTGCTCAGTATAAAAGGCCAATCACAGCAGTATAATTCATGCGTTATGATGACACCCTTTCCTCCCTCTCTGCCTACCTTCCTACCACCAGAACATTTCCAGATATTGTCATTCCACACCTGTCCACTAGATGCCCTCAGAGTATCCTGCCCAGACCTGATCCTGCTCCTCCTGCACAAATAGCAGCCAGTAAGGCAGGATTTCTTTGGCTGTTCAATCTACCTTCTAGTTGCCGATATGTAATCCTATTAATTGATCAGGTAAAGTCCTTTAAATCCACCTGCTCTGGTTCAGTGTCTGCATTTGGGTTCTCTTCTCAAACTCTACCTGCTGATGCAACCCTGTCTCCTACAAAATGAATCCTCATACAACTAAACTCCATTCTCAGTTTTAAACTATTGTAGTAATTTGGGACAAAACAAAACAAGAATGCAACAACAATGACCTCCTCCTATGTGGACTTCTGTAGACTATGTATTTGTCATACGTCAAAAACAAACGGAATCTCTGAGAAATTATCTTTCCATTCAAACATTATCGATAATGCAGCTATATTGGGGATCATAGTTTATATTAGACCATTAGACCAAGCGTTTACTAGACTACAGACAATCACCACACTGAAAGGAGGAATAATGACTTGACTGCACTCACAAACCTCACATCAGCATATGCATATGAGAAACTTACAGAAATCCTCAGGGCAAAAGTAGCAGAATAAAGACTGTTCTGATGTAATGGGAGACGTGTGTTGTTTAGGTACACGGTGTGAATGTAATAACAGTCTAAGTGGGAAGAGATCTTGGGTTCTCTTAGTTTGGTAACTGCCTTGAGCAGCCTGCATACACAGATCAAAATAACTGGGCTGAAAAAGACCAAAGTAAAACCGTCGAGAATGGGCACTGGTCTGGATGAATGGACATGGAAGAGGCTGTGAATTCTTCCACTGGGTTAAGGCCTGGTTGTTTTTGTCTTGAAACAGATGTTACACCAAATCCATCGCTTTAGGTATCAGTCCTTTGAAAATAGATTGTGTGGCACTACTCTCTGTTGGGAGTATTGACAGTAAAGCTGAAGAATGATTTCCTTCCCAGGTTACAAAAGATGCTCTCAATACTTATACTCGTCAGTCTAAAGAGATCATGAAGATAGAGGTTATTGCTGTTGTTGGCTGTTTGCTCTTACTGAATACTTGATGCTGTCATTAGAGTAGCTGAGAGGAATGGCATGACATCATGTCAGCGTCATTTCCTTGGAAAGGTTTTGTAGTCCTCTTATCACATGGGAAAGTATTATGTTTACAGGATTTATTAAACTGTGCAAGCGAGCCTTGTTTCTGCAGTGATTCAGCAACTTAATGAAGTAAGTCATGAAATGCAGGTTATTATTGTGCCATCCGATCGGGTGATTTAATATGAAACCAAAATACAGCTGACCTTAATTCATCTCAGTCTCTCGACTTTTTGAAGGATCCATATCTGTTGACCTCTTGTTCAGTCTTCCAAGATACATGTGTGTGTGTTTGCTTGTGCAAGATAGTAAAATCAGATGGGTTGCAAAGCCCTCAAGAAATTAAGTTCATGCCTCTGCAAACAAGCTGAACTCTAGCTGGCAGGACCTTCTTTTGTTTCCTCTCTTTGATTGTGTGATATCACTCTGATCCAGCTTCAGACGTTGGATCCACGTGGTTGTGTAATAAGCTCAGGGTTTTGGCTCTAAGTGCAGAAATCAAGACTTCTTCAATTAACTGGAACACGGCCATTTCCCTATTGTACCTTCTCTCAGATCCCACTGGGACTGGCAGAACTGTTGGCACTCTGTGGGATCCACATTAACTGTGTGAACATTCTTGTCGTGTTAGTCTGGTGTATTTATTGGCTGCTTGATTACATGCATGTTTACTTGGAAGTTTGTTGCCCCGCCAAGCATCATGATCCGCTGGGGTAGTTGGAGCTTTCAGGGGTTGTGCTTTGATGCTCTGTCAATCAAAGGCAGAACCTAAACACATGCAGGCCTTTTTCAAATCCCCATCCACCACTTCTGATGGAGAACAGTGATGATGAGAGATGAGGTTGAAGATGAAGTTGTTGATGCTGATTCAAGGATTCAAGAATCATTTATTGTCATTATGCAACACAGGAATGCACAACGAAATGCAGTTGTAGCCTATTTTCAACACAACAAACACATGAAAAACAACACAAAACATTCCTGTAGTGCATTTTTTGAATTTGCATCATATGGAATGTGAACAGCAGTAACAAAAGCTATTCTCTGGGCAGATAATATGGATGACATCTTCACATTAAAAACTCAACATGAGGAAAACACTGTCCATCAACTCTGACTGTTTGAGCACCAAGCATCATGATATAAACACAGAGTCCTCCTCTGGTCCACCAGAGTCCTGCTCTCTGTCCTGATGTCCACCTGTCAAGTTCAGCTTAATCCGGATGAACGATGGATCCATGTCTCTGTGAAGATGTGGGCTCAACAGTCTCTGACCTCCTGCTGCTTTCATCCATCTTATTTTTCTGCGACCGGGCATCAGACAGCCAGGAGCATGCTGGATAGTGGAGTAGCCTCAGATGCTAGCTGGGTTAGCTTAGCTTCCATCTCGGCCCTCTCCTCGCGGCAGTTGGGCGGTAGTCAATCACAATTTTGCACATAAAACATTCTGACAGAATACAGCATGGTTTGTGTTTATTATTAAACACACTCAGTGGCCACTTTATTTGGTACCACTGTGCTATCTTAGCTATTCAATACAACATAACGGCTCTACCATAGATTATACTTTACCAAGTTTCCAAAGTTCAGGTATGTTTTGGAATGCTTATACATTCCATCATGTGTTTAGTACTGAGGTCATAGTTAAAGGTGAGATCTGCAGCATTCATATCGTAGCAAAGAACTAGTATATATGTATAGATAGTGGAGTGATGTCTGACAAACAAAACCAGAGTTCCTCATTGTTGGAACAGTGGAACGACTAACCAAGACATGTTAGATGAGTTTTATAAAGTTTCGGTCGAGTTTGAATGAAGTGTGTTTTACAATCAATGGCGTCTTGTGGCGTGAGGAGAGCATATTAATTGTGTGCATTGTACGGTAATACATTTCAATAACTGTCCAAATCCCTGTCGATTTTAAATCATTTCTAATAGGTTTACATGTTTTCCATCTGTTTATATTTTTTTGAGGAATGCAAAATCAATATTCCCACTAGAAATTGTAATGTAGCACCTCCTGATTGTTCTAAATTAAGTTAATATTTATAGAATACAGAGGCAATAGAGATTATTATACATAGCACCTTTGAAGGTACTGTTGTACTGGACTATATTATATTGAGGTGTTTTTTGTACGTCCTTCCTTTTTATATAAAGGACAAAATCGTCAATGCATCTCTCAATATAATGCAATCCAGTACACCAACATCACGAACAGCATGACGTCAATGCTTCAACGTGTAAATTAATAAACACCTCTATGACGGTTAAACAAGAACTGAGGCATCATAAACCATTATAGGCATCATAAAAGTCGACGTCATGACTGAACATCTGTATTGGATTGCAATAGATTACAGGTGTACCTAATATTAGGTTACAGGTGTGCTGAGTGTTTATCATGTCATTATAATCATATCTCTTTAACAGGTGGATGACACCAGGCTGTGGCTTAAAACAGGAATGCCAAGTGACAACCAGTGAACAGGTAGGATTTCTGTCAGCCTCCCATTTGTTTAATAGCTGTGTGTCTTAGATGTCAATTATTGACATGGGAGCAATTTGATTTCAGTACATTTGTATTACTACTAGCGTTCAAGACGTGCCTGATCAGAAGGGGTTGATTGTGTTGCTGTACTTCCTTGGGTCCTCAACAACACACCTGCCATGACTAAGTTGCATCACTTAGCAATGCTAGAGTAAATGTGCAAAAAATCACATGAAGAAGTCTACGGAAGGTAAGCTGCCAAACATTAATGTTGTTGCAGTGTTGGCAATTTTGGAAATCAGTTTTTTCTGAATTCTGCAGCCAACATTTTGTAAGAGCACTAAAAAGTGTAACTAACTTTTGTGTAACGTTTGTCTTGCTTTGAAAAAACCCCATTTTTCTCATATTACTGCAGGGCTCGTACTCAACACTGCACTTTCTTGGGCTTTCTTGTGAAGTTGATCAGATGTGATTGAGAAAGTCGAAGGACAGACAGACACACAGACAGATACACAGACAGACACACAGACAGATGGACAGACGGACAGACACACAGACACACAGACAGACGGACAGACAGACACACAGACACACAGACAGACAGACACACAGACAGACACATGGACACATGGACAGACAGACACACAGACAGACACATGGACAGATGGACAGACGGATACACAGACAGACACACAGACAGATGGACAGACAGACAGACAGACACACAGACAGACACACGGACAGACAGACACACAGACACACAGACAGACGGACAGACGGACAGACAGACACAAAGACAGATACACAGACAGACGGACAGACAGACACACAGACAGACACAAAGACAGATACAGACAGATGGACAGACAGACGGCCAGACAGACAGACACACAGACAGACACACAGACAGACGGACAGACAGACACACAGACAGATACACAGACAGACGGACAGACGGATACACAGACAGACACACAGACAGACACAAAGACACACAGACAGATGGACAGACGGATACACAGACAGACACACAGACAGACGGACAGACAGACACACAGACAGATACACAGACAGACGGACAGACGGATACACAGACAGACACAAAGACAGACGGACACACAGACAGATGGACAGACAGACACACAGACAGACACACAGACAGACGGACAGACGGATACACAGACAAACACACAGACGGATACACAGACAGACGGACAGACACACAGACAGACAGACAGACGGACAGACAGACAGACAGACAGACAGACAGACAGACAGACAGACAGACAGACAGACAGACGGATACACAGACAGACAGACAGACAGACAGACAGACAGACACACAGACAGACAGACGGATACACAGACAGACACACAGACAGACGGACAGACGGATACACAGACAGACAGACAGAGACACAGACAGAGACACAGACAGACGGACAGACAGATACACAGACAGACACACAGACAGACGGACAGACAGATACACAGACAGACACACAGACAGACACACAGACAGACGGGCAGACAGACGGACAGACAGACACTCAGACAGATGGACAGACAGATGGACAGACAGACGGACAGACAGACACACAGACAGATACACAGACAGAGGGACAGATGGATACACAGACAGACACAGACAGACACAAAGACGGATACACAGACAGACACACAGACAGACACAAAGACAGATACACAGACAGACGGACACACAGACGGATGGACAGATGGATACACAGACAGACACACAGACAGACGGACAGACAGACACACAGACAGACAGACAGACACACAGATACATAGAAAGACGGACAGACAGTCATACAGACGGACAGACAGACACACAGACAGACACACGGACAGATGGACAGACGGATACACAGACAGATGGACAAACAGATGGACAGACAGACGGACAGACACACAGACACACGGACAGACGGACACACAGACAGACGGACAGACAGACACACAGACAGACACAAAGACAGATACACAGACAGACGGACAGACACACGGACAGACAGACAGACAGACACACAGACAGACACACAGACAGATGGACAGACAGACACAAAGACAGATACACAGACAGATGGACAGACAGACGGCCAGACAGACAGACACACAGACAGACACACAGACAGACGGACAGACGGATACACAGACAGACACACAGACAGACACAAAGACACACAGACAGATGGACACACGGATACACAGACAGACACACAGACAGACGGACAGACAGACAGACAGACACACAGACAGATACAAAGACAGACGGACAGACGGATACACAGACAGACACAAAGACAGACGGACACACAGACAGATGGACAGACAGACACACAGACAGACACACAGACAGACACACAGACAGATACACAGACAGACGGACAGACAGACACACAGACAGATACACAGACAGATGGACAGACAGACGGCCAGACAGACAGACACACAGACAGACACACAGACAGACGGACAGACGGATACACAGACAGACACAAAGACACACAGACAGATGGACAGACGGATACACAGACAGACACACAGACAGACGGACAGACAGACACACAGACAGATACAAAGACAGACGGACAGACGGATACACAGACAGACACAAAGACAGACGGACACACAGACAGATGGACAGACAGACACACAGACAGACACACAGACAGACACACAGACAGATACACAGACAGACAGACAGACGGATACACAGACAAACACGCAGACGGATACACACGCAGACGGATACACAGACAGACGGACAGACACACAGACAGACGGACAGACAGACGGACACACAGACAGAAACACAGACAGACGGACAGACAGACACACAGACAGACACACAGACAGAGGCACAGACAGACAGACAGATGGATACACAGACAGACACACAGACAGATGGACAGACAGATACACAGACAGACGGACAGACGGACAGAAACACAGACAGACGGACACACAGACACACAGACAGACACACAGACAGAGGCACAGACAGACAGACAGACGGATACACAGACAGACACACAGACAGATGGACAGACAGATACACAGACAGACGGACAGACGGATACACAGACAGACGGACAGACAGACACACAGACAGACACACAGACAGACGGATACACAGACAGACACACAGACAGACACACAGACAGACGGGCAGACACACAGACAGACACATGGACAGATGGACAGACGGATACACAGACAGACAGACAGGCGGATACACAGACAGATACACAGACAGACGGACAGACGCACAGACAGACACAAAGACAGATACACAGACAGACAGACAGACAGATACACAGACAGATGGACAGACAGACACACAGACAGATACACAGACAGACGGACAGACAGACACAGACGGATACACAGACAGATGGACAGACAGATGGACAGACAGATACACAGACAGACGGACAGACAGACACAAAGACAGATACACAGACAGACGGACACACAGACACACAGACAGACACACAGACAGAGGCACAGACAGACAGACAGACGGATACACAGACAGACACACAGACAGATGGACAGACAGATACACAGACAGACGGACAGACGGATACACAGACAGACGGACAGACAGACACACAGACAGACACACAGACAGACGGATACACAGACAGACACACAGACAGACACACAGACAGACGGGCAGACACACAGACAGACACATGGACAGATGGACAGACGGATACACAGACAGACAGACAGGCGGATACACAGACAGATACACAGACAGACGGACAGACGCACAGACAGACACAAAGACAGATACACAGACAGACAGACAGACAGATACACAGACAGATGGACAGACAGACACACAGACAGATACACAGACAGACGGACAGACAGACACAGACGGATACACAGACAGATGGACAGACAGATGGACAGACAGATACACAGACAGACGGACAGACAGACACAAAGACAGATACACAGACAGACGGACAGACAGATACACAGACAGACGGACAGACAGATACACAGACAGACACAAAGACGGATACACAGACATATGGACAGACAGATACACAGACAGATGGACAGACAGATACACAGACAGACGGACAGACAGACATAGACCCATTTCAGTTTATTTATTTAGATTGTGTCTACAAATCCAATAACTGCTATTGCCTCCTTCAGACCTAAACAATATTGCATTAAAATGAAAGAGAGAGAGAGCTACATCTGAACGATGGGCACAATGCATCACCTGCAACGCTCTGTGATGGTCAATAACTCATTCACAGTAGATCACTTTGTAACATTAAAGCTGTATCTACTGTTTAGCTCTCAACTGGTGAGACGAAGGATGAAATGATTATCACAGAATGTTACTGTGTTGTGTTTTGGCATATTATAAACCTTAAGATGAATGTGTGTATCATTCAAACTGGATCTCCTCATATCTGATCATCTCACCCCATCCCAACTCAGCCCCGTGAACAAAGCCCAGGGGGAAAGTATCTTGGAATTTAACAGAGTGCTGAGACAAGATGAAGGCGAACGTACTTTAACTTTCAATGAATTAGAATCAAGTCAGACAGGCACAATGGGCCAGCTACCCACTTAGTGCCTCACCCCTCTGTTTTAAATGATTTGTGAATGATGTTGTGAAGGTTCCCGGCAAAGCCGTCCAAAAAGCTTTGCTCACTATGCTGTGCCAGGGGCAACCATTACTTTGAGACAGATGTGATTTCTAGGCTGTATAATAAATGGCTGATAATTCTACTCTTTGTTCAGACGTCAAAATTTAGCTTTAAAATTGTTGTCGAAACATAGTCAGATTCCTTCCTTAAAATGAGTTGCTAATTTGAGATATGAGCAACATCTTCTTTTAAAAGGTGTATGGAGGATCATGCCATATACTTAATATTTACTGTGCCATCCAAGATGTATCAGATTTTCCAGCAGATGCTTTTGCCAGACTAAAATGTCTGACGCTGGTCAAATGTTGTTTGTTTTTGTACAATGTGAGCTGTAACTGATTTAACTACCTGTCAGCTTTCAGTTGCTCCATCTTGAGCTCACTGTTTTAAAATGCTCTCATTTTATACTAAAATGAAACCCTGACTCTCACTGGAAACATCTTTATAACCCACAGGTTATCTTGTTTTCCCCTGGTGACCTCTGAAGGTACCAGAGCAATTCGTTTTTACATCCTGTCCCATTTGAAATATAATATGACACTATATGAAACACTCTTGTAACATCTCATATTGATGTTTTTATGGCTAGTTTGCAGGGATTTAAACATTACTAGTCCTCATGAAAAGTGACTTTGTACTTTTTTCCACCCCATAAAAGTTCCCTCCCAAAAATACCATTGTATATGTCAATGTTGCAGACCTACTGGGTGCGTTACCTGCTCGATGGTGTGCCTTTTGTCTGTATGAGAACGAGTTCAAGGTTGTGACATCTATTACAGCCTGTCACAGGGAGGCTCGCCGGTTCTTTTTACTGTCAAGTCTCGGCAGCGTGGAGCTTATTTCCAGACAGCCCCGTGTGTCAGGAGACCTGCAACATGAAACTAGTGTCACTCAAACATCCCTCTGGTTTCTGTTCATGTATTTCATGTTCGCGTTATTCAAATATTTTCCTGGAAAGAAGCCTCACAGATAAGCAGCAAGACGGAGTCATCAGAGGTCCCTTCACCCGACACACCCATACCTCATCCCATGACACTGTGATGTTTTCACTTTAGAGGCACTTTGGATCTTACACCAGCATCGTTTCATGACCTCAGAACAGTTATTGCCTTTTACTGACAGCAGATTACTCAGTTTACAACTTCCTCAGGGTCAAAGGTGAACACAGAGGTCAAGCTGAGGTCACACCGCTGCTCCCAAAGCTATGTACCAAGCCATACAGCTAGATCGGGAGAGTCTTTTAAATAACACATTTAGAAAAATGGCCAGTGCATGTCATGAGATCACAGCACCTCCGAATCTTAGAGGGGATTATCATCTGAAGGTACTTTCTTTAATTCCTCTGCTTCAACTGCTTCTTTCACATACAGAATAAATCATGTCCAAACATTAAGAATATTTGAACTTTTTACTATATCTCATTTATTAATACTTAAAGGGAAAACTTTCTCCGTCTAACTTTCTCCCCTTATCATGGGAAAGTGTGCACACCCTTTACATTGCTGTGGGGATTGATGGATAGGTCGATACCTTTCTTGTATTTCATTGAGCTTGGAGGAGTATAATGTACAAGCTTGTAAATGGGATTGATTGGTGTCCTGTGGGGATATAAAATGCAAGTGGTTTCTCAATATTTAACAGTTGGGGGCGAATACAGAACCTATTCCAAGACATAGCTGTGGAACATTCTTGTTCAGGGAAAAATATGTATGTATGTCTTGGTTCAAGCCTGACTTTGTGACCCATGAAATATATACAAAAAAGAGTAAGATACAAGATGTACCTGGTCATGAACAGGCAGAGTAATGAAGTTCAGATGGTAGAATAAAGAGCTGCTTCTTGTACCGCCTCTAAGCTGTGGGAGAAAACAGAGACAGGAGGCTGAGTGTGGAACAAAGTGTGTCAGTTTGATCCCCATAAATTTCCTGTTGAAAGATAAAGTTATGCAGAAGTTAAGCTTAGTCAGAGTGAGGCTGTACAGGGAGATAAGACACTGTACTGGCAGGTGATCTTGTCTGCATGCAAAGTGTTGATGATGTTGTTATTTATCCCGGATCTTGGTGGCAGAGGGAGTCAGTCAAAAATAAATCTCCCTCCTCATCAATCTAACTCCCTTCACCTGTTCACTCATCTGTCTCTGATCACTAATCAAGCCACTATATAGACTCCTGCTTCTGAAACACCCCTTGTCAGATTGTTCTTTGCTACTCAATGCCAGACTTTCCAGTACTTTATCCCGGACTGATTTCCTGTTGTCAACCCTTCCTGCCCCTGATCTATACCCGTCTCGCCTGACTCCCGGTAAACGCACCAGCCTTCTGTTCCTGACCTGGATTAATTCTGCCTGCTGTTTCTGCTGCTCTGCCAGATACTTTGATGGATCAGTCTGTACCTGTTAAGTTTATAATAAAAGCCAACGGTTCCTGAAACCTTCTTGTGTGCGGCAATTGGGTCCATACACAATCCGTTACATATCCTTGAAAATCAGCCGATGAAGGACCTTTCCTAGACTTTGACGAACACCCAGTGTAGCTGTCAGTCTAATGTTATCTCTCTCGCTTGCTCTCTCTCGCTCTCGCTCTCTTTTCTTCATCAAGAACCACAGTGAAAATCTTGCACTTGGGTGTAGGTTTGTCAAAATGTTAAATTAACTAAAAACTTTTGCTGGCTATCAAGTGCCTCTTCATACCCATAAATCCTTGCATTAGAGTGCTGCTTATTGTGGCTGATTGGGATTACTCTCTCACTCTGTACAGACTGAACCACACTTTAAAAAGGACTAAGCGCTGGATTTTAAGGTCTTTCAGGTGCAGCCAGGTATCCATGGCCACTTTTGGTAAAAAATAACTGGCCCAATATTAGAAGATCGTAACACTTTGGACTTCAAATAAAATGTTTGTCGGCCCTAAGAACACGGCACAGAACAAGTTGTGCGTCACACTCAAAGGTGGACCAAGTTATCTGCCTGCCTAAGCTTCTATATCTAGGAATACACTCTGGGAATCACTTCATCTTGAGTTTTTGTTGACTTTAAGCGTAGTTCGCTGAGAGCAGTACAGAATCTGAAGACCCGTGACCCCTCAGATGAGTTGCCTCAGCACTAACCTCGGGTCTCTTGGTCTTGACCTGCACCCTAAAGTTCCCCAAAACTGCTCAGACGAGATTGAAGGGGATTCCCTCTGTCAGCGACCTCCTGTTGCTATTTTAAGGACTATCTCGGTTCATTTTTCAACCTTGCCCTTTAAAGTGACGGGCTCTAAAGTCCAGATAATGTAGCTGAGAGGGGGGTTGTGTCATAAAATGGACTATTTGGCATGAAATCTGTCAATTCCTCTGAGAGTTGTATTCTTCTTGTGCGTCTCGGGGATGATCTTGTAGCATCAGCGGGTGAAACGCTGCCCACCCACGGAGGCCTTTCTTGTGGGGAGAAGCCAGGAGCGTTGTCTCCTCTCTGGATCTCTGAGCTGTCCCCATGTAAACAGCCTCCCTGCAGCGGGGGGAGGCAGATGAAGCAAACGGTCTTACTCCAGCTGACAAAGCCATTCACTTCTGAAGAATGCAAATTTAGATTGTGAACGCTCCCTTTGCTTTATCACATTGGACAAACAGTGTTGAGTTATTGGGAGGATTATGAATAACTTTTTTCTACAGTGGAAAAATCGAGATGTGGCCAAGACGGAGTCATCAGAGGTCCCTAAAATAGAGTGCAGTCTGAGAATGAAGCAGAGAAAGGTGAACGCCGCTGGTTGGTGTGCTTTAGTTAAGCCGATTCTGCTTCAGCGCCCCCCAAAAACCTGATTCATTTCAGTGGAATCCTCACGTGTCTTTGGTGGATACAGCCTGTTTGAGTTTTCAGAGATGCTTCAGCTTTGTAAGTTGTCAAGCATTATATTTTTCTTTTAATAAATGGTCTTTTGTGTGGTGTTTAATGTAAATTGTTGTTGTTGAGGCGTGCTGCGTGTGCGTGTGTTTACTTTGGTGATAATGGCTAGCATGCCCTTCTTTGTTTACAGCTCTTATTGGCTCTTCTCTCCCACACTTTTAATGTGATTTGCTTATTCCTCCACTCTCTCATGGCATCTGAGACGAGTCAACAAGGCATCTCCACATGCACAAGCACGTGTCGAACCTGCGTGCAAGCACTGGTATGCATGCAAACACACAAATATACACACATAGAAATAGCCTCCGTTCTCTGCCATATTTGTTATTTGCTAAAGATAAATGAGCAATAGCATTGGCGATGTAAATAGAGATACTCTGGGACGGCTGGTTCATTTATTCTGCTCAAATCTCCACAGACAGTTTAGCACGGTTCCCATGACAGGGTCGCAGCAGTGCCGTGGGCGGCTCCTGCCAGCCCCTTCTATTTTATTTTAGACCAAAGGCTCATGGGAAAGCTATTTAGAGACCCTTTCCTGTCGGCCTCAGAAAACAGTGCCAGTGGTTTGTTAACAGGTGCAATGAGACCAGAAGGACTTTGTTTTTACCCAACAGCTTCATAAATGCTTTAGTTTGTTTGGTTTCTGTTTGAGAGTTGTGGGGGTGTCTATACTCACATGTAACTTTAATGTATGTCAGGGGACCGGTTGCTGCTGAAGAATACTGTCACTTGTTATCAGCTGGACAGAGTAATTTGCAGTACTACTTTCTAATAAGTCACGCTTTATAAAGGGTCTGTTAGTTGTAGTGGTATAAATGATCAAGACAGGGTTTACATTTATAAGACCTTAATAAGACCGCTTTGTGTTCTGTTCAGTTCACTTGCTGTCTTATAACTCTTTACCATTTAGAACTACAGGCTGGATGGATAATTAAAAATTGAGGAACCCACTGACATTTATAATACAATTGGTAATTTTACTTATAATGTACTGCTGCTTTGTCTATGTGGTTTACCAAACAGCTACCGGTAGTTGTTTTTTCTTCTACAGCAATACAGAAAATATAGTAAAACATGTCAAATAGATAAAGAGATTGATTGTTTGCTTTATTAAAAATGTGAATAGTAATAATTACCCAGAACCCCAAAGTACACAACAACACTATTTGTGAAGCTGGAATTATGAAACGTCTTTACATGAAAAACAATTTCCGCCAAGCGACTGATTCATCGTTTCAACTCTACAAAGCGCTCTGCTTTTTGGTCGCTTAAATTATACAAGGCATTATATTTAATCCTCATGTGCTTTTTATGAACATGTTTAATTCAGATAAAATATTAATTCAAGTTATCAAATAAATATAGTGGAGTAAAAACTACAAGCCTTCCCTATGACATGTAGTCGAGTGTAAAGTGGCATGAAACAAAGTCGTACTTTACTAGTATAAATGCATTAAAGCATAAATAGAGTGTGAGGGTGGGCCTACCAGGGAGAAAGGGAAAGAGTGAGAGATTGAAAGGACAAAGAGAGAGAGAGAGAGAGAGAGAGTCCTGTCTTTGGGAGCAGGACGACCCATGTGACTCGGCCTGCCCCTCTTTGTGTTTCCCACACAGTCTGCCATGACCGGAGCTATATCCACACCATCACATTCACATTCTGTCTGCAAACTTCCCCCTACTTATGATTCATAGCTCAATGAAAGGCACCATGTTTGCTTACGGTGCTGCCAGCTGCACAAGGCTGCTCTCTCTCCTTTAACTCACAGAGCATCATAGAGCTGATCGTGTTGATACGTGTAACATTCTCAGGATGATAGAGATGTTTCATCGTCCTTTATATTTCAGGGTTATGAGTGTGCTTTCCATCATTTTCACCATGTTCTTTGCACTTATAGTTATATACGTTGTCTGCAGCTGGTGGATCTGTGGGAATTATCAGATAACATGTTCTCATATTATGAAAAAGTACCTATTCTAGATGTGGTTACCATGGGAACAGGTGTTCTTGTGCATATACAGTGCAGTTCCATGCTACACAAAAATAATGAATGCAATTATGCATTAAAGCAAGTTTGTTTTTTATTGTCTAATGGAACTGAGAATCACAATACATGATACCCGCTACGTGCCAGTATTCACACACAGTATTCACACACTTCCTTTTTCAATAAAAATAAAAGACAGCATTTTAGGCTAAGGGCTCATTGTTTCCAGAGACCCCTTATCATTCAAGTATTTAAAGGTCTACTTTATTATTTTAGGTGATAATGTGCTCATGTTATACATATACCTGAATTAAGTTGTGTTCACTTGTGTCGTCAGATAAATACTGGTGAAAAAAAACAGTGGCGGGCCGTGCATTTTATACCTGGCCTTCAGTGCTGTAGAGTTGAACCACCTCCTAATAACGTCATTATTACGCCACAGCTACGGTTATTATTTGTTTCTAGGGGTGTAACATCACGTATTCATATTAAACCGTTCGGTACGAGGCCTACGAACCGAACAATATGTTTGAATAATACTAGTGCATTTGGAAAATGCAGAAGCTTAAATTGTTTTCGGTAGATTTCGTTCAACCTGCCAACCCACCAGGTAAGAGACACTCTAACCCCGGAAACAAAACATTGTACTCTGGTGAGCCTCGTGTGTTCTGGGAGGCACGCTCAACTAGCTTAGCAGGAAAACAACAGCAGCACACAAGCTACAAACTCTCCCCGCAGCATTTAGCTGTTCCCGACTGATTCAAACAGGCTAAAGCAATCACTACACAATCCCCATTTCTCCAGACCATCGTTCTTGCTTTGTTGAAGAAAATAAATCCCCAAACAGAGAATCAAATGTCCGACTCTAACCCTAACATGACGGGATGCTTCGTCATTAACGGACAATGCATATAGTCAAAATCAACGTAATTAACACAATGACAAGAACAAACTCACAATAACCAGTAGCATATATTTATATGACAACAAATCAATGCAGCAACACTGCAGCGCTAACACACGTATTCATCCACACACTGAAGAGCACGAGCCATTCAAATATTATTCACATCAGAGGGAACAATATTAACCATACCATAAAAACTACACCATAGACAAATGAACACAGTAGTAACGCTACTACAAACACAAAAGCAGTTCATTTACCAAAGCTGCTGTTCACTTAAAGACAAAGTCCATCCTCCTTTCTTTGATTACAAAGAGTTCAATGCCGCGGTTGTACAGAACATCGGTGCGGTTCAGTTCCAGCCAGAGGTCCTCCTGTGAACGTGATCTACAACGTGTTGAGTTATAGATCCACTCGGGTCTCTGCAAAAGTTTTCAAAAGCACCGTAGCTTGTAAGGGTCCTGTCGTGCTGTGTTGTGTAGCTGCCTTGGTTAGCCACCTCAGGTTAGTGTAGCTACAAACACCAAGACGCTCAGTCGCAAATAAAACGCATTCTTAGCCAGAACATGTGCAACGCTTCTCCGACGCTGTCAGCCAGAGATACCGTTCGTACAAATCCTTTTCCTAGCTGGGTCAGGGCTGCTAGCTGTGGGGTTGGCCGACCCTTTCTTACGATGTCCATTTGTCCCTGAAATGTCCTTCTCCAGAAAGGCGTTGCCAATAACTCTGCCACCAAATCTGTTTCTGCTCCTTCAGCCATTGAGTGTTACAAAACAAAGCTAGGTGACAAAAAAAATAATCTACACCGAGCAAAATACTAAAAATGTCATAACTTCTTACATATCTTTCAATTTGAACTGTTACTCCTACTACTAAGTTCTGCTAGCTGCTTCAGCATCACAACAGTCACGCTGGCCCACTGACCAATCACACCGCACGTTAATGCTGACATACTTGTAGACTACTTCGGTAGCTCTGGCACGTCAACGAATACGCCCAACATGTCAAACTAAAGATCTGATTGGTTGAACACTATGACAATTAACAATATCGTCCCCATTCACTTAAACTGCAAAGGGATTCACCTGTGAGTCTGCAGGCCTCGGGCCTCTGTTCTTACCTAGAGATACAGAGGTGACATCTGATTGGATAAAAGCTCTCCTTAAAACAAGCTGCAACTGAGGAAGACAGTAGCTGTGCAATGAGAAAATAAGATAATGGGGAAATAATTTGAATACATGTGTTTTTATCACATGACATTGTAAAGTAGGATGCTGCTGGGTGACTTCATGGCATGGATATGTGGGTTTGATCTGTGATCACAATGATACCTGGGTATTGTTGAAAAGATTGCAACAAATGTGATCTTGATTGTATGATTCTGATTCTGCAGAAAGAAAATTCAGTCACACGTTTGTTTTTTTCTGGAAAGGGGTAACACCCATATTAAATTGTGCATTACGCTAGACAATGTAAATTTGTGGCAATGGTCATCATTTATCTCCACCAGGAGATCACGTGTTCGTCTTCTGTTTCTGTCCACGGCTAATCTTGCATACTACTGGACCCATCAGCTTAATAGTTTTGGTGCTCATTCATGACTGTATGCTCAAGAACCTCTGGTGGTTGCTTCACACTTTTTGAAAACATATTTTATTGACAGTTTCATACCATCCTGTGGAGTCTTGACACAGTCTAGTGGGGGTGATGAGATGAAGGGAGGACTTCTGATGAGGGCCTGGATATGATAACTGGAAGTGAATGGGTTGGAGGATTGGCTGATGGAGATCGGTTGGTTTAACCTAAAGAGTGAACATCCATAACCAGCTGATTAAGAAGGAGCGGGAGGAGTGAGAGAGAGAGAGAGAGTTATAAATGAATGAAGCATAAAGATTGGACTTGTGCTAAGCTTTATTTTAGCTGCATGGATCCAGTGCAGACAGGAGACGATTGTGGTTTGTATTAATTTGTTTTGACACGACAGCAGTGGTCATTGCAGACTCACCTGTGGGATCTCTGCACACTAGTGAACCTTTCTATTTTACTTTATTCCTGAAATGTTCCATCAGTTTAATAGAAGGTGATGGAGTGTCACTTTGTGTTTACTGTTTATTTGTCCCATTAGCCGTTCTGTGCCACCGTGACTTTATGTAATTGTATGAGCTATGACTGTGATGTCAAGAAGTTGCCTTTCACTGACCTCTGTTTTGAGACAAAGTCCGTCCCCATGAGCAGAACTTGCGTGACGTGGGGCGCATGTCATTGCTTAGTCATGCCAAGCCGAATCTCCTCCCTCTGGTCCTGCGCTCCCCCAGGACCTCTGGAGAACATGGACCCAGCTAGTTTCCCATCTTCTGGGCCACAAACAGAACCAAACAAAGTATGTTGCATAGCGCTGCCAATAGGCCCATCACATAACATCAGTCCTACAATAACTGCCACTACTACATCTGTGTGTCCATCAGGCAGGTCCGCGGTCAACATCCCCGAACAGGGGCTTTCCCCGCAGTATGGATGGCTATTTCCATCCACTGTCCTCCACCAGCAGCCACTGGGAGCCCCTCATTTTGGCTTCAACCCAGAAGCATTTTGCTTTTTTTATTTTTATTTCTTTATCATTACTGGCCATCACTTAAGCAAGATAATTGGATGGCCCACAGTGTGAAAGTTCACGTGGAGACGCTGGACATCATAATGGATTTAGAGGTCTGATCCTCACGGAACTGATTTGTGGGTCCCCAGTCTCTCAGACACAATCATGGGATTTCTCATGCATTCATCAGCAGCAGATCTGATAAGGGAATAGCCATGTCCCTTATCAGCCGTAGAGTGTCTTAATACTTTTCTGTCTTTTTCAGATTTGTGTGAAATGGCTCAGTGGAGGTCTGTGATCTATGAGATATGTTGTCTCTCATGTAATTATATTGGACAAATTATAGAATCAGCTCTTTACTGGATGAAGTCTTTTTTGCTATTTTGGCTCTTGGCTTCAGCTGAATGTTGCAGTCTACAGACACCATATCCTCAGATTGAGACATATCAAAATGAATGACTCTGGGGAACATTATTGCGGTTTAACAATTTATAGCACAAATCATAGTATTATGTCATTACGCTTTGCAAATCAGTGAATCAGTTCCTGACCACAGGCCAGACCACAACTGCTGCTTCCAGTAGACCCCTCTGAGACTCACACATGCACACTCCCACACATAGAGGACAGGAAATAAATGGACACTGTGTCACAGCCAAGGGAGGGAGTGAAGTGAGAGTGAGATTGAAAGTCCAAGGCAATGACCAAGAAACAGAGCCAGGGGTCAGATTTGGACAGAGAGGAAGGAGACATACAATTCAGCAGTGGAGGTATTTTGAGTGTAGGAACACAGTGTGATTTCCCCCTCTGTCTCTCGTCCTCTAGGGGGTCTAACGATGGGAGAGGGATATGGGATACTATGTTCCCAGCCCAGGATCTGGGGCAGGAAACCTCCCCTGCACTTCTTGGCGGTCCTGGCTTCTCAGTCCATCTGCCGTTGGCCCACCTCAAACCTTGCCCCTTCAGACCTCAGGCCGCGAGACCACAGCACGTCTAGTCTTTGACCATGAGCCACAGTTTGCTCTAGAAATGAGGGGGGCCGAGGAGGGGGAGGAAAAGTGAGGCCGGATAGATTTCACTAAGGTTTCAGTGTGATAACTGCTGGCCGTTTGCTAAAGCCTGCGTCCTAAGCTACTGTTGCTACGCCTGTCAATCTTTCCATCATCCATAGACTTGATCAGCTGTAGCTAGCTGACGTTAACTCCAAGAGCTAGTTGCAAACTGCATCTCCCTGGCTGACTTTTTGTTTCATATCGCTGTGTTACTTTACCAGCTCATGAGAGATGTTTTTACTACAGAAAACATACCTGAGCAAGCAAAGGTGAGATGAATGCTTTATTTACCAAATAATATTTTCAATTTTACAAGACGCTACTGCTGTAGTGTTTACTGATGTTTATGTGCAAGCTGCAAATATGGGTACTGATTTGAATACTCTTAACTTAATTTGTATCTCCACCTGGAGAATCATGCAAACACACGTGTGAGTGGGTATGTACGTGACTGAGTGTGCACCTCTGTTTCTGTCCAAGGCTCATCTCTCATTCTTCAGCAGCAAACTGCATTATATATGTGTGGCCAGTTATGGTTGAATGGTCAAGGCTCTCTCATGGTTGCAATGACTCATTCAGAACACCTTTTATTGACTTTTTTATACCTTCATTAACTGCCTGCTGACTCCTCACTCACTACTCTTAACTGGCCCCTGGACGGTAGGGGCCTCTAGTGATAACGCAGATCAGTGCATCGCTACCTCTCAGTCGCAAATCTGCGACCAGAGACACAGTTGGGAAAAATTATTTTCATCAATTTTAGCATTTTGGAGAGTGTGTATGGCTAGCAGCTAGCAGCTAATGGAACTACCAGTTCACACATTTTGCTGAGCACATCGCTGCCACTCGGCCGCTTGATGAGTTTATTTAGCTTTTGTCAAGATTGTATGACGTGTCTTTTATGACTTATAATATTATTGTTGGAATGCTGTTAAGCATTCCAACAATAATTTCCGTCCCCCGTTTAAGCTACAGAAACCGTTCAACTATCAAAATGTTCAGCTCCTTCAGCTCATCTCTGCTATGACTTTTTCTATTTCTAACCTTTAAACTTTTTGAATTATTAAGCTTTTAGCAACTTTTTTTTGAATGGGTTTCTATGGAGAAGATTTTCAAATCCTCTTAAACTTCTTCAACTTTCAAATCCTTCAACTTCTTCATACTTTCAGCTACAGACACCATTTCAACTTTCAAATGTTGAGAAAACCCTCAACTATTGCCAACATGATTCAGCTTTTTGATATCTTTTAAACTTTTTGAACTGCAGCAATTTAACTTTCATGATTTTTCAGCCCTTTTCTGACTTTATAATGGGTGTGTATTGCGCAGCTTAGAGTGCGTGATGTCACCGCTAGAGTGAAGAGCAGCTTCAGATTCTTGTGAAAAAAACATTTGAATTTTGCCACTGTGTCCACAATCTTCACTCTTCATGCATAATTTCTGGATGTAGAAGTAGCTAATATTGTCCTTGTCGTAGAAAAATTACTGTGGAATCCCACAGATTTCCACATTTGACACAGAAGCCGTTAATTGAGAGGAAAACCAACTTTCTGCTCCATAGAGACCAATGTTAAATTTTGCTTCAAAAACATCTTCCACAGAACACGGTACCCCATTTCTAGATCGCCAGTTAAGCCACATTTTTTACACTACAGACACAATTTTTACAGGATCTGTTCTTCAACTCATCCTTCCCCTCAATTATTAATATCGGAGCAATAGGAGCTACGGTTATGGGAGTTTTGAGGATTTGTTTGAGAGGTGTTTCCCTGTTTTATCTCCATGAAATGGCTTAAGGCACACAGGTGTTTACGATTGAGCCAATTAGTGATGTTGATAAACACACAGACACACAGACACACGCGCACATACACTCCTCTCCCTCTCTCTCTCTGTCTCTCATACAGTCATTCAGGTCTTAGGGATCTTTAGAGGTCTTTACCCCCTCCTCCTCCTCCACCCCCCCCCCCCCCACACACACACACACACACACCCACCCCATTTTAAAATAAAAGCTGCACACACATGATTTGTTGCAGCTGATACGTGTTGCTTCTCAGCCAATCAGACATGAGTATTCTGATTCTATTCTGAAGTTTCCTGATTCGAGTGACATTTACACACACCGCGACACAAGAGGGAGAGACGAGGAAAGAAATGGCAGAGCAGGACAACAGTCATGTAAGCTGTAAGAGATAAAACAGCAGACAATCTCCAAATGAGAAAGTTTGCCAGACATATCAGAGCCTCTCTCTTGCTCTCTCTCTCTCTGCCTCTCTCTCTCACAAATTCTTTCTTCTCTCTCTCTCTCTCTCTCTCTCTCCCTGTCTATGCCTCTCTCTCATACAGTCATTCAGGTCTTAGAGACTTTTAGAGGACCCCCCCCCCCACACACACACACACACACACCGCATTTCAAAGTAAAAGCCCCAAAGAGTGAATTCTAATTGAAATGCTTGTGATGGAGCCAGGCATTTAATAACCTCTGTTTATGTGTCAAACATGATGATTATGTCTCCTCTCCCCCTCTCCCCCCCACCCAGCACCACCCTTTCAAAATAAAAGCCCCATGGATTAACTGTATTTAAACAAGCTCAAAATTTGGCTTTTTTGTTGAAATGACTTTTCACTCCTCTCCCTCTATCTCTCTGTGTCTCTCATACAGTCATTCAGGTCTTAGGGATCTTTAGAGGTCTTTCCCCCCTCCCATACACACACACACGCCATTTTAAAATAAAAGCCCCACAGAATGAATCCGAACTGAAATGCTTGTGATGAGCCTGTCATTTAATAACTGGTTTGTGTTTATCTAACATTATGATTCTGTCTCCTCTCCCCTTCTCCCCCACACCCCACACCCCATTTCAAAATAAAAGCCCCAGAGAGTGAATTCTAACTCAATTGCTTGTGATGAAGCCTGTCATTTAATAACCTCTGTTTATGTGTCAAACATGATGATTATGTCTCCTCTCCCCCTCCCTCCCCCACCCAGTCCCACCCTTTCAAAATAAAAGCCTCATGGATTTACTGTATTTAAACGTTTCGCTCAAAATTAGGCTTTTTTGTTGAAATAATGACTGTTCTTAATAATACTGCGACAACTACTACTACTGCTAATATTTCTAGTATTACCACTACTACTACAACTTTTGCTGTTGCTACTATTACTACTACTGCTACTGCTATTACTGCTACCATAAATATTATTACTACCACTACTGCTATTACTACCACTACTATTATTACTGATACCACAACTGCTAATACTGCTATTCCTGCTACTACCAGTACTAATAACCAGTACTAATACAACTACAGCTATTAGTACGACTGCTGATACTACTACTTCTACTACTTCTTCTAATTACAAATACTTCGACGACAACTTCTACTACTACTGCTACTACAAATATCACTACTGCTACAACTAGTACTTATTCAAATGCTACTCATATTTATACTGTGAATAATACTTCTACTACTACTACAACAAATATCACTACTGCTGGAATTCTTTTAAGCTACAGAAACCGTTCGAATATCAAAATGTTCAGCTCTTTCAGGAGAGGGGTGATATAACTTCATATTTGTAATCTTTCAACTTTTTGAATTATTCAGCTTTTTGCAATTTTTTTTAAATTGGATATCTATTTTCAGCAATGTTTTTGAGATTCATTTCAGCTTTCAGCATTCCAACGCATTTTCAGCAGGAAATGCATTTTCTAGTTATTATTATTATTATGATTATATTAAAGTATTTTACTGCATACAGATTACTCTTACTTGTGCCCGATACACAATATTTTGTGTGGGCTGGGGTTTTGTCAACCCCACATTTCTCAGTGGATAATAAGTGGTCCTGGGATCTCATTTATAAAATAGTGCGTAGGATCCACACTAAATGTTTGCGTACGTTCAAAGGAGGAACTGCTCCAGCGCCAAAACATATTCAGATTTTTAAAACCCTGCGTACGCCTGCTAGTGAGCTATTTCCTTTCATAAATCCCAAATCAACCTGTAAATGTGCAGAGCTGGTTCAGCCTCACATCCGGCCCTCTACACACCCACATTCAAACATATGGCCAATGCAGAGCACCTTATGAATGTTAATGAGCTGCTGATCAGTGGGTCTTCACGGGAATCACGGCGACTACCGAGAGGAAGCGATTGCTTCAAAAATGATCGCGACAATCGGTGGTATCCACCACTCTTTTAAAAAAAAGAAAGTTTGATAGGTCAGCACAACTTATTTATTGATGTGGTCACAAAACTAAAATCGTAATTGGTGATATATGCACATTGTAAAATACTGTCAACTAGCGTTAAACAACTGCACAGAGAAATAATCCTCGAATAGATGATGATAATTTCCACAGATGACCACCGAGGTGCAGCCGGCGCTGATAAAATATTAAGCAAAATTAGATTTGAGGTTTGATTTGGTTCATATCTTTAACAATTGAAATGTGCTTACAGTTATGACTCACTAGTACAATCACACATATTTGTGCTTGTATCAGTTGCTTGTTTATGATAAAGAAAATATATAACTGCAAAGTAACATGTGATATGAAGGGAAATTGCAATTAACTTCTACAGTCTAGCTTCAATTCACCATCTCACCTTCTGTGTCTCCAAAATGTTACGCATGGGTCAGAGTCTCCGTACAGGTGATCACATTCTCCCGTCAAGTTTGTTTTTATAGAACATTACGTTTTCGTGGGAAGTGGCGTACGCTACTTTCAGGCCCCTTTTTGTGCATACGCATCGGTTATAAATGAGAACACTGATCTACTCCATGTTGGCTTTACAACGTGAACTCCATGTGTTTGTCATCAGACCCAGTTTGGGGGTTCAACTCACCTGTGTTTTGACGTCCTCCATCGGAGCTCATTTAAATGCTCAGTGGCTTTAGATGTTACCTGGGGTCTTCCTGATGAAGATCAGCTACATGTGTTTACTGCTTGTGTCAGTTTAAAACATTCCTTCTGTCCCACTGTCACTCGGACTGTTAGGGATGTTAGGAATGCATAGTGGCCAAAGTATGTCAGAGGTTATGGATAATGGGGCCTGGGGGTGTAATATGTGGTTTGACACCCCCGCTTCCTCTCAGACCAAAATACAGACAGAGCAGATTAGAGGGAGGGAGGGCGACTGGAGAGTTTAGGCCAGCACATAGTCCTGATAAAGGGTACACCAAATAAAGTATTCAGTGGCAATTTTAAAACCAGCCACTGTTGCATCATTTACCTTAAGATTTCCTTCTTGGGGCTGCCGGTGGGAGAAAAATGTTTTTCAGCCGTTTCGGCTTCAGATTCATGTTCAGACTGTTGCACATATAACTGATGCTGTCGTTTTTCTTGGGAAGTATAATTTCTCATTTACATTGAACCAATAAGTGAAGAAGGCTTCGGAGGGAAGGGGAAAGACGGATGTACTAGCACAAGGTCAGGGAGGGCAGAATACGCAGCAGAGCAGGGTGGGAGTAGGCCACGATGTACAGGCCACGCAGTAGGCCAACATGAATGGAGAGAAGTGGGAGAAGAGGTCCAGCTGAAAGAGGTTGAGGGCAAACGAGGGATTAAAGTGGACAGCTCTGGACGGGGCTGCGGAGCGTGCGCGCCATAATTGAATTTCACGCTCGCTGCCTTCTTCTGAAGTCGTGTAGCAAAGCGATCATTTGAAAAGAAAGCTATTAGTCAAGCCCTCTGCTAAGCTCAGAGCTGTGCCATAGGAAATCTGGGATTACCCGGGCAGCAGGCTTCGGTGTACTCCATCAAAACACAAGTGTCACGATGAGCCGCGGGAACAGTGTATGAAGGCTGTGAAACGGTGATAAACACATGTCACTATGGTGATTTCTGAACTCCATTCTTCTCCTCTTTCATCCCTCTCTTGCTTTAGCTAGAGGTCACACATTTTAAACAGGGTTTTGTGCCTTAAAGCCAGCATGCTTTTCACTACAGTGACAGCTAACAATGGCAACTTCAATACAGGTTTTGAAAAGTGTCGGGAAAGCCTTAAATGTGGTTTCCTCAAAGGCCCACAGCTGTTCACTATAAAGTCAAAGTGTGTGTCTGCCACAGGTTGTAATGTTGGTCCCTAGAGGTCTTTGCATCAGACTGTCACTCACCCACAGTCTAACAGTGTGGTTGTACTACAGGAGACATGCTCACTCCTGTGGTTATAAACTCGGATTGGGCAACAGTTAATTTCAGTGATACCTCACATAAGATTTCATAATTTTTCATGAGTTAACCCATTCATTTCCTGCTGCTTCACAGGTCCAGGTTCTGCTCATTTAATGCATTCATTATTATTCAAAAGGAGATATTGTTATATGGTGGCAGGAAGAACTGAAACATGTGATGGCAATAATAATCTAGGCCATATTATCCTGACTGCTTTTTCATCACACTTTTGTTATTATGAAACGGGTATTAAATTGAGTTCTTTGTGGTATTGAAACTTTTAACTCACCACATTTATTTGTCTTCTCTGCCAGCTGGACTATAAAGTCAAGATCAGGCCCATGTCTCCTATTTCCTTTGACCTTTACTTTACATTCGGGGATGCTCCCTGTAGTAACTTAGTAACAGTGACACATTGTTTCATATTTCATACTGATGTTATTTTAATAAGAGATGAGTCTCAATCTTCTTGTTGTCTTGGTTGTGTCCTGTTTGTTACCTGTGTTCAGATGTGGCATTGGGGTGATGACTTACTACCACAGGGAAGCACCTAACTTATCTCATGACTTCATGTGCGTTGTCTTTATTTTCAAAGCCACTCAGCCAATCTCAACGTCCTCAAAACATGCAGTAATAATTCCCTTTCTGTAGAAGTAAGGAAGCTGTTTGTTGTCTGTGTAAAATGAGCAACATCTGGACAACTAAACATGTGGAAGTCTTACATTTCAAACAGGAGAGAGCAATTATTCATAATGACATGAAATCAAAAGGGTGAGAATGACATTTGAGCATCAGACCCCATTGTGTTGTCATATATGTTAAACCATGAGGAGAACAGCAAACCCTCCTAAGGAGTCTAGACACTGGTGGTGATGAGACGAAGATCTGGATGTGATGAGGAGAGTACTTCTGATGAGCTCAACCTGGGCAATGCATTTGATGAGAGGTGATGATTCCCCCTAAAATGACAGAAGAAATGTAAAGCAGCAGCAACTTAATTGGCTGATGGCAAAATCTTGTTTGGTGTAATAAAAAAGAGTGAACGTCCACAATCAACTGCTAGCGAAGCTGGAGGAGTGAGAGAGACAGAGAGAAATATGTGAATGAATGAAACATAAAGCTCTAACACTGAGCTTTATTACGATGTCACTCAGAATTTAGTTCAGAATTGTCAATGTTGTTTCAGATCTGAGCGAAGACGACAATCATTCCAGGTAAAAAGTATGAGCTGATAGTGGGAATGAATATGACTTCTAATCTTGTGAGAAGAACCGTATGATTGCTCCAGAGCAACCAGAAGCTCAATAGTCATTAACATCATTGTGATCATTTAGTTTGAGAGGGTTTGTTTTTGTAATTCTTTTCCAAAATATATATTTTTTATTTCTAAAAGTTGATTGACAGGTGTGAGAGTGGTAAAGAAAGACCAGGAGAGAGCAATTGTTCAGCTGGTTTCCTCTCTGACAAGGAGCTACAGCACGTACTCACTAAGTACTGACTGACATTTTCACTGTTGGGATTGTACATTTATTTTGAGTACTCATGAAGTGGAGCGATGCTGTTTATTTGGTTATGCAGAATGAGAGAAAATAAACACAGTGCGGGCACATTAATCAAAGACACAACTGTTGCTTTTCACTTCCATTGTCCCAGAACCTACAGCAGCAGAGCTCACATTGTGACATGGCAGCTTGAATATATGCCATCACTATCTGCTGAGAAGCTACAGTGCAGTGGGGGAACTTTACAGACATTTGATCCTGGATATAGCCGGTACATCACTTTCACACATTGACTGAAAAAGTTGAGAACACTTTATCAAACTTAAAGGCAACACATTTAAAGAATGGAATTTAAAAACATTTCTTAAGTTTCAAAAGCAGAAGATTTGCTTTTGACCAAAATTGAATTTTCAGAAGTTGGGCTGGCCTATAAACAACTTTTTCACAACTTTTCAAGTTAACGTAACTAAAATCAATAGGGTGAAGTATTTATTTAAATGTACAGTTTCTATTTATAGGCAAAGTTGCAATTCTGCTCTTTCTGATTGGTCAAACTCTGCATCTTCCAAATCACATTTATATACTTTGTTTTACCAGTTATGTTTTAAAGAAATGTAATTGCTCCATGCATCGTTTCACAGGCAGCGTCTTTTGAGTAGAAAGTGACTCGCTGTTGGAGATTCATTGCAGCACTTGGAGCTGTGGATTGGCCTCCTCAGCCCTGGTTGTGGTTGAGTTTACCTACATTGGTTAAGATTGTTGTTTCAGTTTAACAATAAAGTAAACACATGTTGTCTTACATGCCTCGTGTTCTGTACCACCATCTTGCCCTGACCCTAACCAAGACTATATGAAACATGTTGACATGGTTTACTCATACAAGCAAGTATTGTAGAAAAACAAATCAAATATTGTCAGTGAACATATACATTCATTAAAACTGTTTCCTCATTGTGTTGACCACAGAATACTTGGTAACACTTTATATAATAACTACACACTATAAAGCATTAGTTAAGTATGCGTAAACGCTTAATTCATCATTTATAAAGCATTGTTCCTAGATTAACGCTCATTAGTATGCAATTCATAACAGTTATAAATGTTTAATTCTTGATTAATAAGCTCGCCTATTATGTGTTTTCATACTTTATTAATGATGGATTCCCCATTTGTAAATAAAGTATTATATGTATATTTTAAAACAATTATTAAGGAGTTGTAGATGATTAAGAACTTATTTAGATGTACATTATTCATGCATATATATATATATATATATATATATATATATATATAATGATTTAGATATGCACTAATGGTTAGGGACTAATATATGCTTTATAAATGCGTATTAATACTGCAATTCATGATTAATTCAGATAGTTACTAGTCATCAGTTAAGTATTCTGAACTTAAGAAGACGCATGAACAGAACTTTATGACTTCATAGGAGACAGTTAAAGGTCAAGACACACGCTGTTGCTACAACTTCATTTTATACTTTGTTTCTAAGTCAAACCACAATTTATGCCAAATAATATAGGTCGGTCATTTTACAGTGTACACCTCCTGAGCCACTTCATCGTCAGAGTGAAGCTCAGAAACCTGTTTTTGAGCCAAATGTATTTAAAAAGTGAACTTTCTTTGAAAAGTGCAGAATTCAAAGCGGGGTCCAGTAAAGTCAACATTGGGTTTGTGGGCCTTTGGATGATGATGTGAATGTGATTTAGAAGTGCAGCTGAGACGCAGGCCGGGCCAGACATTCAGCACTTTACACCCCATCACAGACATCCAAACGTTTTCTGTGGAGAAAAGAGTCTTCTGTGAAAAATCAGGTGACAACAGGCGTTCTGTGTGTTTGTGTTGAGCGCGGCGAAGACAGATGAGCGTATCTTGAAACACCTTACAGACACAAAGATCCCCTTTGATTTCAACGTGTTGTCGACTGATTTTTTGTTTAAATATCTGAATTCATTGGAACACATCGAGGCTAGTAACATTTCTCCTCTCTCTGGCTGGCCCGCCTCGGAGGACTCTCAACACTAGAATGTTATACACAACATTCTTCCACGCACAACTATGTGCATGTTGTTCTTTATAATTTTGGCTTCAGAAGGGGAAAGCAGAGCCAGAAACTCGAGCATTACTTGGAGTAATGAAGTTGTTGAAATGCTGTATTTCAAGCAGGGCCTTTGAAATATTTTGCACACTTACATGCAGATCTAAACATCGTTTTTTATCTATTTATTTTGCTGTATAAAAGTTTAGTAAAATAATATTTGTAGTATTCATATATTTCCTGACAATCGGCTGAATTAGCAAATGTTAGAAGGATATTTCTTACACAAAATGTAGAGAGTCATGTATTCATGTGAAGGACAGTTTCAAGTGGAGCGGCGATGAAAATGTGTGTGTGCTTTATAGGGTTCTCACAGCAGAACAAGAAGCAGCAGGTCAGACTCGTTGGCTAATTAGCAGCCAATTAGAAAGCTGAGGTTTCAGCGTGACGCCTCACTGTTTGTTTCCTGCTGGTCAGTGTGCAGCACCCATAAGACCCCGCACCAGTATCCATGGCTATGCTGTGGATCGCTGCTCACTGGCCCTGTAAACACAGAGGGTCTTCACATGACACACACACACACACCACACACACCACACACACCACACACACACACAGAGGAGTGCTTAGTGGCTTCAAATGAGATAAAGCCAACAGGAAAGCTTTAATATATTCCAATAAGACTGGTGTTATATGATCTGGTCGGTTTACTTGTGTTTTCTCTTGTCATATTTATAAGTAACACTGATTAGAACATAATCAGATTATTATATAATCATCAAAATAATAACCTTTAGTCAACCCTTCGTTTTTCATACTTCTGAACCTTAACATAATTTAAAAAGTGCACCAGTATTAAAGGACATATATAAACAGCGTGGTTACAACAAGTGAAACATCTGAGGGCAATGTCATTTATACCACTTCATACCAGCTGTTAAACATGCATACATGTTCATATTGGAACGTATCTGGTTTGGTTTAGTGAGTTTAACAAGCTGTACATTGATTAATGTTCATCTTAGTTTTAATTGAACATGTCATATAGTTAAAGGAACACTTTACCCAAAACCACCATTTGTATGACTCCCTCCATACCTTGAGTTGTCTCATGCCTCCACGGTCAATGGAGAATACAAAAACTGAGGGGCCTCTTTTAACTGCAGCACAACTATATGGAAACATCTGTTTTAAAACTCGCACAACTGGTGCAGTATGATAAAGTCCCATTCATGCATGCTCATCTCTTCCCAAACATGCATCTTTGCTAAAACATGCTGAACAGACTTGGACGAGTAGTGCGCAAGTATTTTAAATAATAAGGTTTGAGCGGATATGAAGTACAGAGCATACAACTGATAAATGAGACTATTGTTCTGCATGAGTTGAGTGGGCGTTTCTAAATAGAAAAATTACATTTTGTTCAATAATGAAAGGGAACGCGGGTTGAGTAGCTCATGTAGGAATGGTCATTTTTTTGGGTGAAGTATTGCTTCAACAATGACTTTACTATATATTCTTCATATGATATGAGCTGCCTGTTAGGGACTGTCGGTGGGGAGGAGTTACTGCAGTAATCAAAGCTGAACAGTGTGGGCAGCATCAACACACTCAGGCTGGCTGTGGGGCTAATACCTATGAACCAGTCACATTCATGTGCACTACAACCAGAGAAACAGACATATTATAGAAGATAATGTATCTTAAAAGTTTCTTTTGGTGTTTTGTCTTTTTGGTGTCAGGTGGCTGCACACTCGTATGTGCAAGACACAAGTAACACCAATATGTTTTGTGCAAATAAATAAGAATCCAATGTAACCTCAGAAAGATTCCCCTTTTGTAAAAGCTGGTAACTTCTCATCATAGAACGGTGGTTACTTCTCAATGCGTTTATTCTCTCAGACCAGTAAAACGCAACAGTGAAATGTGTTTCTGACATCTTAGATATCGTCGCCACATCTCATCACATCTCCGTACGGCCAGATTACAGCTTTTCACAGCTTCATGTGATCGTCTTTTCCTTCCTCCCTTTCTTCTCTTCTCCCCCCTTTTCTTCTCCCTCGTCCCCCCCCCCCCTCCCCCTCGGGCCCTCGGAGGGCTTATTTGGGTGCTGCTTCCCAAGCGGGCCCATCCAAGCTGCATCAAATTCCGCTGGCGCTGGCTTTGCTTGTCTTGGAAATACAACAGAAATCACAAAGGAAAAGAGCAAAGGAGATAAGATGTTACACGCGTCAGAGCCCTCCTTTTATTTTCCAAATAGCAAGAACTCATTAAACACGTGACAACGTGTCAGGCCCTCCTTTGTTTTTATGGGTTTCTTTCATGAAATCAGGTCTCTCCTCACACCCTGCAACTTCAATGCCCAGAAATGAGTCTCCTATTCTCTGGGATGGCTGTCCTCCTCAGGATGGTATCACTTCTCCATAACGGTCTCTGTCTGTTGACGAGATAGAGGCACACAGCGTAAAACAAAGAAGAAAGAAGCACATATTTTACAGTTTGCGAATCTTTGAGCCTTGCCAATTAGACATAACACAATTACCATATTAGTCCTCATGATCTGCACTCATCACAAATAGATATTTTTCAAGCTCTCTTTTCAGAGTACAGCTATTTATTATATTATACAATTGAAACAGCAGGCTTCAATTTAGATGACATCATCCATTTGAAATTCCTACTGCACTTATCTGCATTAGATCTCTGTAAACACTCAGTGATGCAGAATTATTTCCTCTTGAATAAATATAACAAAGTGATGAAGTCTATGAGGTTTGTATTTTGAACTATTTGGATATGTGAAGGCATGCACTAAATACTGAACAGCCATCAAGACACACACTCTTCTACACCGAACACCACGTCGTTGACAAAAGACATTGTCTCCATGTTTCTCTTACAGTCTGTGCTTTATAAAACAGTGAAAGTACACAGGCTTCATTGATCTGGAACCTCAGGGATGGAAAAGAAACTCTCTTGGCTGTCTGTCCTTGTGTTTTGAAGCTGATGTGATACCTATTAAACATGAGCAGCATTTAGCTAGTCTCCGTGTCTGAGGCCAGCACAGGCTCAGATCTCAGAGACACGCTGCGCTACGGGACCCAGACCCATCAATTATTTGTTTCCCCATTTGGAGGTATACGTACATCTATTCATAACCTCCTGGAAAATAGCACATTTGGCAAAAAAATAAATAAAAAATAAAAAAATCCACACATGGCCCTCGTCAAGCAGCTACACAGAGTGGCGTCGGGGCGAGGCACTCCTGCAGCGTGTCATGTTTGAATGTTTGGGTGGAGGAATGTCCTGGTGTGGATCTCTTCTGCTCCCTGTGTCTGCTGCTCCACTTATGATAAAAGGTCACAGTGGAATGATGGGACACTGAATCATAAAATGCTTTGTCGTAGCACAGGTTGTCACGCTACTTTCCAACTGCACGGGAATTGGTCTGCATTGAGAAACATCAATGTATCATTGTCAAATTCATTGATTCATTCATCTTATATGATTCATTATTCATTATTTAAGGGATCATGGATGTGTTTTTCATTGTAGATGCAAGACTAGACGTGGTCCCTGTGGACAACAGCAGTTGTGTTTGTGAACAGCAGATTCCCTTTAGAAAACCTCTCATTTTACTGCAGCAGGGTTTGCCCTGCTCTGTCCCGGTTCTGGTTCTCCCGTGCCTTCCTTCCCTCCAGCAGGCCCAGTAATATGGCCTGGTTCTCCAGCAGCGTGGTTTTGGTGTTGGCTCCCAGCTGGGGCAGCGGAGCAGCGAGGCGAAGCTCAGTCAATGCTCCAAATGCAGGTCGAAGGTGGTGTGCTGGTCTCTGCTGGAGTCTCTGGAGTTTCTGGTGAACCTGCATGATTCCATTTTTTTCCCCGTGGAATCTTACCCGATGGCACCGATGACAAGCATTACGAATAATTATATAGAAATCTTCTTTCTTCTTTATTGATAAATCATGTAGAGGCATCAGTCAATTGAGACTCTTTCATAACCAGTTTAAAAGTCCTCACAGTATCTGTACATCATATTCTGCACACATTCAATTGTCTCTCTTTCCTGCATTGAATGGCTCGCCTCCTTTTATTTTAGCTGTGTCAAATATCACTGTTGTGATCGGCCATTACACCAGTAGTATTTGCACTGGCTCTTGAAATGAAAATATATTTATTTTCATAGCTTGTCCATCATGTCAATGCCGGGATTTGGAAAGTCAGCAACATCATCAAAAATAAGTTGGACGTGGCATGAAATTCAAGTAGTCCAAGAATTATAACGAAGCACAAGTTTAGCCAAACTGTGGAAGAGAGGAAACAAACGGAATGGTGAGATTATTATCCAAACTGTCCCTGGTGAACATTCATCACAGTTAACACACTATTCTGGTTCACTTTGACCTTTCATACTGCCATGGTATTGCAATGCTTTTGGGTGCACTCACTGTTGGCTCTTACACCAAATAAAGTAATTGCTAGAAATTATGGCCAAAAGCCTAAAATGACGTTGGCTGCTGTGTGTCTTACAGTACCCTCTTTTTTATGATGCATATTTCAGGGTTGATCCCAAAACAAACCTTTTATGAGTAAAGCATTAGTGTGAACATTAGTGGGGAAATGAGGTTGTCTTCTAAGAGCCATGTAAAAGCAGTGAGGTAATGGCTGCTGAGCTCTGGTGGAGTTGTCAGGTCTCATTCTGGAGCTCACATCTTAACACGAGAGGACGCAAGCAGGCGGCAAATATGTTCGCTGCCACTCATAATAACTGTCACCCCCGCGCTGCTGTTTCCTGGACCACTTCAGTTTCTTTTCTCCACTAAATGCATTTCAGAGGAGCGTTACATCATCGCCCAGTGCCTCGCGGAATCTGCACGACACGCGCTTCATGTTGTAGAAGTGATTGAATGAAAGCACCGAGGTCACAGAGACATTTCAGACTGGTGCGGATAAGTGGATTTCAAAAATGGTCACTAAAGAGACAAACCTGCATTGTCTGCTACCATGGTTGTCATAAGAGTGTCACTAAGAAATTCACATTTGGTGAAGTGTCTGCATTATAGACTACAGTTGACATGAAGCAGATGTTTACCTTATGTCTGGGATTTCATTTCTTTCCATTCTCAAAGGTAGTATATGAGCTGCACATGAAATACTTCACCCCACTATCAGGCAAGATGTAGCAATGCTCTGCAAGAGGAGTTTCAGGAGGACGACTTCAGTGTTAAGGCTCTGAAGCGGTTAGCACAGTCTGTGTTTATGTGCGTGTGTATGTGTGCTATAAATGGCGATTACTTACTCATTTACTATTTGATTTCATAATCAAAAATTCACTCATGAAATACAGATGTTTTTCAATGGTAACCCCATCTCTGTGTTGTCCGGTGGTACTTTCATTTCTGTCCCTTAACCACGACTGTTTTCCTTCAGCAACAAAGCCGCTGGGATCATTACTCCGAATACTTTTTGACTCCCAAGCACCTAGTGTAATGTAAATATTGCTTCTGAGGGATGTGGCTTCCTAGAACTGACTGGAGACGTACAGTATTAATAACAAATTCACGATGAGTTAAAATAACAGATCGATGATGTGTTGTCTGCTCTCATACTCCGGTCACGGAGTGCATGTGGAGCATTTGGAGCTTTTTCCCTTCCAAACACAAACAAAACATCGATCACTTTTACTTCAAATGAAGTCTCATGAACACAAACAACTTTATTTGAATACCAAAATAGTGTTATTATCATTCCTGAAGTAATACAAATGTTAAATGAAATATCCTGTGTCTGTGAATATGACAGTTGACATGTTTTGGCTAGTGGTGCACTTTCTAAAATATTAGCTGAAAGAGACAAAAACTAAAGCTTTATTTTAAGTGACAAGACCTCTGACTCTTTAGATACAGAGCAATATAATAATATCAAGCAACGACGAAGACCTGTATGCGGTTTGTTTATTTCAAATGTTTATTATAGATCAATGACTCAATGTCTTACAAGAGGTATGTCCTATGTCAGTAAAAAGACTTACCTAATCAATTCACAAACATTGAGATTCATATTGTTTTCTTCACATTGGCTCCAGTGACAGACGACCAAAGGCCTGAGAGGAGACAGAGCATGCTTTTAGTAGTATATTAATAAACAGAGGAATTAAACTTGTTTCACGTGTTGAGCCCATTTACTACAAATAATGTAGTGCTGTACATTTTACTTCAAACAGTATTTTCATTTATAAATTCTCACTTAGCTTTAGTGGTGTCGTCTTGCAGACAGTGTTGGTGTTATTTGTCCAGGTTATGAGATTACTGCACTGTAACACACAGTACAATGTGTGGAAATGAATCAAAACTGGCTACGAGTCTGGATAACACTAATTTGTTGTTTTTGTCACCAGCATAATATTCAACTCAGACTATTTCGAATGGATATTAATATACTTTATTTAATCAGGAAGTCACATTGAGATCAAGGTCAAGGTCTCATCTACAAGTGAGACCTGAGTACAAAACAGATGCATAAATAAATACACACAATAAAAATCAAAACTACATACAAATATATAAATAAAAAAGCTAATTTTAGAAATACATATTGACAACAACATTACAAGTTAGAGATTGAAGCTTTCTTAAATATCCACCCTATCACACCTAAAATCAATATAACTGTCAAGGTTAAGGTAAAATTGGTAGCAGGGGATGGACCCAAACACAGAGATGGGAACAAATGGATAATCAACGATGATTTTAATAATCAAGAAAATGTTCAAAACAAAACGTGCAGAACAAGGGAATCAAAAAATGTAGAACAAAGAATCCAAGAAAAAAAAACAGAATGGGCAAAACAAAAAACACGATCAGGTAAATTAGGAAAAGCCCAACTGATACATACTGGGTAGCAGGGAACATACAGCAGGGAACAACCTAAGACCAAGACCGTGACAAGAACCTCTAACCAGGTTGTTGGTTTGCCCTATCGATATCAGTGTGTCAAGTTTCAGTCTACTCTGTCATTTATTCCAGACAAATAAATATCGGAAGGCTGTCTTTCCAAGATTAGTTGTTACTACAGGGGTATATAATGTAAGCCTGCCCTGAGAACAAGTGTGAAGCACAGGAATGACAATAAATAAGGTGGTACTTTTTGAAGTAGTACTTTATAGATGAATCAATGGGAGTGTTGATCTCGCCTGACAGAGAGAGAGGGAGGGCCAGCCCACCTTCTGATACAAGACACAGTGATGGGTCCCATCTGTATGTCATATCTATTTAAAAAAACAAGCTGCATCCTTAATATGTTTCCTGAGTTTTATAAACAATTATCGTCTGTATTCAAATTCAATTCAATTTATTTTGGCTCGCCCAAAATCAAAAATCACAAATTTGCCTCAGAGGGCTTTACAATCTGTACACATACGGAATCCTCTGTTCCAGGACCCCCCCATCCCCACCCCAAAAAAGGAAGAAACCTCAGGGAGAGCATCAGAGGTGGGATCCCTCTATCAGGGTGGACAGACGTGTGATAGATGTCATGTGAACAGAATGAACAACACAACAGAGTTATAACACATTCAATACATATGATACATATGATTCATATAATGAGAGTAGTAAGCAGAATAATGATGGAGAAATTACAACTACTAGTAATAACAGAAGCAGTGGATATAAGAATAATAATGATAATAACAGCAGTAATGGTATCGGTAATAGTAATAGTTATGTGACTAATAATAATAATGATGTAGAAGTGGGTTTCAGCAGGACCACAGCAGGAGGAAGGACCAGGGTCCAGATATAACCACGATCCATGGAAACCTGTGAGGAGAGAAAGCACAAAGAATCTGGGGAAGAAGTTAGTAATGAGCATTAATGGGACATGAATTCACACAGAAGGAGAGCGAGAAGAGGAGAGATGAGCTAAGTGTATCCTAGGAAGTCCCCCGGCAGTCTAGGCCCATAGCAGCACATCTAGGGGCTGGTCCAAGGCAAACCTGAGCCAGCCCTAATTATAGACCTGAGCCAGCTCTATAAACCTGAGCCAGCCCGAACGATAGACCTGAGCCAGCCCTAACCATAAACCTGAGCCAGCCCTAACTATAGACCTGAGCCAGCCCTAACCGTAAACCTGAGCCAGCCCTAACCATAAACCTGAGCCAGCCCTAAGTATAGACCTGAGCCAGCTCTAACCATAAACCTGAGCCAGCCCTAACCGTAAACCTGAGCCAGCCCTAACTATAGACCTGAGCCAGCCCTAACTATAAACCTGAGCCAGCCCTAACCGTAAACCTGAGCCAGCCCTAACTGTAAACCTGAGCCAGCCCTAACCGTAAACCTGAGCCAGCCCTAACTGTAAACCTGAGCCAGCCCTAACCGTAAACCTGAGCCAGCCCTAACTATAGACCTGAGCCAGCCCTAACTGTAAACCTGAGCCAGCCCTAACTGTAAACCTGAGCCAGCCCTAACCGTAAACCTGAGCCAGCCCTAACCGTAAACCTGAGCCAGCCCTAACCGTAAACCTGAGCCAGCCCTAACTATAAACCTGAGCCAGCCGTAACCGTAAACCTGAGCCAGCCCTAACTGTAAACTGTTTAAATTATATTCTAGCTTTTACAGGGAGCCAGTGCAGAGAAGCTAATACAGGAGTAATATGATCTCTTTTCTTAGTTTTTGTTTGTACACGAGCTGCAGCATTCTGGATCAACTGGAGAGATTTAAGAGACTTACAATAAGCCTGATAATAAGGAATTGCAGTCATCTAGTGGAAGTAACAAATGCATGAACTCATTTTTCTGATTCACTTTGAGACAGGATGTGCTTGATTTTTGAAACGTTGCGTAGGTGAAATAGTCCTTGAAGTTTGTTTTATGTGGGAGTTAAAAGACATATCCTGATCAAAGGTAACACCGAGATTCTTTACGATGCTGCTGGAGGCCAGCGCAATGCCATCTAGAGAAACTATATCATTAGATAATTGATTTTGGGGGTGTTCTGGGCCTAACAGAATAACTTCAGTTTTGTCTGAGTTTAACATCAGGAAGTTGCAGGTCATCCAGGTCTTTAAGACATGCTTGAAGTTTAGCAAACTGGTTGGTTTCATCTGGTTTAATCGATAGATATAATGATTTTCATCTGCATACCAATGAAAGTTTCTGGAGTGTTTTCTAATAATAGTGCCTAAAGGAAGCAAATATAAGTTGAATAAGATTGGTTCAAGCACAGAATCTTCTGGAACTCAGTGGTGGGTCGTCAGGGCCTGCAAAGCCTTCTCTGCTGGCTTAAACAGAATCACAAAAGTTATAGTTATTTTATAATTTAATATTTGTTCACAAATACACTACATGTATTCTAATTATTTTTCCCATTAGCTTATTTTGTCATTGCACAGCTCCTGTCTTCCTCAGTTGCTCTGCTTCCAGTGCAGCTTGTTTTAAGTAGAGCTGTTTTGACGCTGAAGCAGCTAGCAGAAGTTAGTCGTAGTAGTAACAGTTCAAGTTGAAAGATATGTAAAAAGTTATGACATTGACATGACATTTTAAATTATGAATTTTTTTGCATTTTGCTAGGTGTAGATTCTTTTTTTTTAACCTAGCTTTGTTTTTTTAACACTCAATGGCTGAAGGAGGAGAAATGGATTTCACAAGAAGGACATTTCCAGAAAAGCTGGACATCGTAAGAAAGGGTCGACCGACCCCACAGCTAGCAGCCCTGAGCAGGGGCGGACTGGGGAAAAAAGTGGCCCGGGAGTTTACTATCAGACCGGCCCACTCAATGCACGGCGCGTTGCCCACTCAATGCATCGCACGTATCGATGTCAGTGGCCTACTTGAAAAAATAGCCATACACTTAACATTATTTTCGATGATTACAAAGAAATTACATCATATATGTTTTTTTTTATAACATTTGGATCCACCAATTTGCCTGGATGGACACATTGAATAAAATAATACTCGCTATTGTAACACTCCAAGGTAGTAGTTTGCTCGATGAATATGCTGAACTTTGGGCTAGTATCAGATGGTTATACGTACAACTACAGAGCCTTAAGGAATGAATGTCAGCAGAGAAAGACCACACAATAATGAAACTGGAATCAGAGGGTAGAATTAGTTTGAACTATATTGAAATGAACAGAACATACGATGGGGTGTGAACAACAGTGGTATCAGTAGTGTTGCATGCTGGGTGTGTGATTGTGTGTGTGTGTGTGTGTGTGTGTAGGGGTGTTGAAGGTGCATAACAAAACAATAAGTTAAGTAACAGAACCTAAACTAACTCTGCCAGCCCAGGTGCATTATAGTCACATGGTAATAAAAAACAATATCAGTATACTCATGTGTTATTATTACCTCACTACACGAGTAGTTTTTGCAGCAGCTCACTCTTTTCTGCAACACCATCTATGATTTTCTCACTGTCCAGCATCTGCAAAACATCTGTCTGAGTAGCCATCAACATAAAAGCCTCCAGGTGCTGTTGAGAGAGCGAGCTCCTGAGCCTGTTTTTGATATAGTTCAGGGTTGAAAAGCTTCGCTCGCATGCTACCTGTGTGACAGAGAGGGTAATCAGGAACCTGTATGCAAGGCCTATGATGTGGTATGCATCTGTCAGGAGGTTGTACTGCTTCAGAACTCGGTAGCAACAAATTGGACAGTCCTTGCAAGATGAGCACTTTTTGTAAACCATCTCTGCCTCATCTTCAGCATCCTCCGACTCGGGTTCTGTTGTCTTGGTTGTGTACTCCTCAAATACTGATGCCTTCAGCCTATCCCACTGTCGTGCCAGACTTTTGAGCTCGCTTTGTAACTCGGCCACTGTTGTTCTGTCATCAAATGGCAGCAAACACTTGCTCAACTCTTGGAGTGCTGCCTCTGGGAAACTATCGCCGTAAGATGTTACCTGGCTGAAGTTTTTCGGATCCAGAAGTGCCAGATCAGCATACAAAGTGCCATTCTTGAGGAAACGCTGGTGCATGCTTTCTGCGACTGTGTCCATGATTCGATTGTGGACCTCAATCTTGTACGATGTTTCGGCATCAGCCACAGCCTCATCTCGGGACATCTCTCCAGGCATGGATTTCTTCCTTCTTCCCCGTTTCTGTCGCAGAGTGGTCTCTACCTCCAGCTCAGTCTCCTCACTCTGCTCCTGTAGTTGATTGTTGGCCCACTGGACGAATTTGTCGGCCGCTGTCTTGACACTCTGGAAATCTCTGGTCATATCCTTCAGCTCTGCTTCTGCAGCCGCAACCATCTGATGAGCTGTCAGGATGTCCATTCCACTTGTCTGAAGGTATTTAGAGACTGGTGACGTGACCTGGAAAATTCGCAGGAAGATCTGAGCTGTAAGTATAGTCTCATACTTCAGAAGCTGGCCGATGTATCCCTGTGCATTGACTCGTGCAGTGGCATTGATGGTCTCTCTATCTTGAATGGCTGAGAGGGTGTGGAGGACATCAACACACAGGGCCCCATCTGGCTTTCCAAAAGAGCCAAACACCTTTGTCACAGCTGCATCTTTGGACCACCAGCACGTTTCTCCTATCGAGGTGAGACGTCTGCGTCTTGGGTCTTTGCGCTCCTTCTCCCAGATATTCATCCTCTGGTAGGACTCTCTGAAGAAGACAGCGATGTTGTTCATCAGGGAAAAAAGAGAGCCACTTGCCAGTACACACTGTGTTGTGTCTGACAGCACAAGGTTTAGGATGTGTGAATAGCACCACACATGGATTTGAGTCGGGCACTTTTGGGAGAGCAGTGCAGGGAAGCCTTTATATTGGCCTTGCATATTGGAGGCCCCATCAGTGGAATTTCCAATACACCGCTTCACATCCAGATCCATGGTCTCCAGCACGTCATTCACAAGTTGGGCAAAGTATTGCCCAGTGGATGCCTCACATCTGATCACAGCAACTAGTCGCTCATGAACAGTGTCTGTCACATACCGTATGACAACAGAGCACTGATCGTGGGCTGTGATGTCCTGTGTTGTGTCGATCTGGACCGAGTACATTCCAGATTCCCGAACTTCAGCAGCGATGGCAGTTTTCATCAGCCGTTGAATGGTGGTGATGATGTAGTCGATGGTCATTTTGGATAGGAGAGTGACAAGGGCACCTCTACCTCATCTTGAACCAGACTGGTGTATCTGCTTGCTCTTTTTGATGCAGAGAGTGAGGTGTTCCTTGAGACAGACGTCATACTTTCCCAGTAAAACTATCATTTCCAAAAAGTTACCATGGTCAATGTTGTCATCATCAAGTGTGTATGCTGCCTCTCCCTGCTTGGCTCTGTAGCTCAAACCTCTTTTGCCGATGAGCTTCATCACATCTATAATGCGCTCCAACACTTGTCGCCTCCTGCGGACTTGCTCTCTGTGAAGCAACATCTGGGGTCCCATGAGAAGGTCCTGGATCATGCTTCTTGAGGATCTGAGGAAATATGCCTCAGCGCAACCTCTGTGTAGGTGGATCTTCTCATGCTCTTCAACTCTCTGGTGTACGTGTGTGAGGTTGGACATGCCAGTGATGAAAGAGTTACTTTCTCTGGGATTAGCAAAAGCCAGACAAAGGGAACAGAAGAGGGCTTCTTTGTCTTGACTGTATGATAGCCATTTTCTGTTTGTGCCATCTTTGCAAAAAAAAGCTCTCTGCACTACAGCATTGTCTGCCTTCTGCTGGGGGTGAAAACGGAAGAACAGGTCTAATGTGTCTGACATCGGCCTGGTGAAATAATCAAAATCTTGGCCTTCACATTCTGTGTCATCTTGGCCTTGACTTTCTCTGTCATCCTGGCTTCCTGGCTTATCTTGGCTCTGGGGCCCCTGGCTGCTGCTTCCAGCAGCAGAATCATCAATCTAGATAACATATTAAAATTGTTTATAATGTTAGTGTTGTGTGTAACACTGTGATTTTAGCATAACAAGCTAGCTGGTTAACTTAAACATTATTTGACATAAATTATTAGAAATGATAAGATTGCCCTCTTTACAACTACCACCATGGATAGCTTGCTCATCGATTGTAAGCAAGTAACTACGGCTAAAATGTTAAATTAGATAATCTCAATGATGTGAACAGCGCCAGCTTGCTTATTTGACCAGATCATAACGGTCTCAATTTTGGACATTTATCATTTATCTAGCTAACGTTAGCTAGGCTAGCTTGTAGCCGAACATTACCTCATCTGTGAAAAGCAAGCTAACATTGGCCAAGTCAATGCCACAACTTACCATCATAACACTGTCACCAGTCGGTGGTTTCCCAAATAAGTCAGAGATTTTTAAATATTTTGATGCACCTTCCTCCAGATATCTCCTCTTTTTCTCCCTGAGCTTTTCAGCTCCACCTTTAAAGGATTTACGTTTTGGTACCGGTGCCATGCTGCTAGCTCGCACTCAAAACGGCTTGTCTCCGAGCGAGTGACGCAAGCTGCAGATACATGAATCCGTGACGGGACGCTACGTCAATAACGGACAACGCATAGTCAAATCAACGTAATTAACACAATGACAGCCACAAAGTCATAAGAACCAGTCACATATATTCATATGACAACAAAGCACATCAATCCAGCAGACCTGCAGTGGATCCACACATTCCACCACACAAGAGCACCAGCCATCAAATATTATTCATAAAAACGATACTGCAGATGTAAAAAAACAAACGCAGTTGTCACTTACCAAATTCTTTGTTGACAAAGAATTTAATCCCAGTACATCGTTTCAGTTCCAGTAAGAAGTCCTCGATTCATGGACGCCGTGACAGTCGAGCCTCCCCTGTATTTCGCCGGTCTACGGCGGCCATTCGCACCTCCGCCAGCCCCGCCCCGACCGTCGCCCGGCACGAGCACACGGCGCAGACCGCAGTTATGGAGAAAAGTTTTTAAAAGCACCGTAGTGTCCAGCCGTGCTATGGCGTCCTCAGATCGCGAGGAGTAGTATAATGTCAGTTTATACTGTTGATACAGTTTTGACTGATTATTGACTTTCGGTATTAGAGTAAATTAAACGTGTTCTGTGAGGCATATAATATAGTTGGGGCCAGCGATGTCAGAGACCGGCCCAAACCCCGTCGGCCTACCGGGGATTCCCCCGGCATCCCCGATGGCCAGTCCGCCCCTGGCCCTGAGCCAGCCAGGAAAAGCATTTGTACAAACGGTATCTCTGGCTGACAGCGTTAGAGAAGCGTTGCACATGTTCTGGCTAAGAATGCGTTTTATTTTCGACTGAGCGTCTTGGTGTTTCGATGGAACTATGCTACGATAACAAGAGAAAGGCTAATCAAGGCAGCAACACAACATCATAGCACGACAGGACACTTACAAGCTAAGGTGCTTTTGAAAACTTTTGCTGAGACCCGAGTGGATCTAGAACTCAACAAACACGTTTTTATTAACAAAGAAAGGATTATTATTGGTTATTGACTCGAGATTCAAGGATCTCTGAGAGGCAGGACCATTTTAAAATTGGCTATGTTCGACAGACTTATCTCCACCTTTATGAAGAGGCATCATAAAGATGGTGCTTTCCACACCTTCGGAATGATCCAGTGTAAGTACTTAGTTGGAAGACATGAGTTAAGCAGTCAGAGATTTTCAGAAAAAATTGTCAAAATGATCTGCTGTTGCTTTTTTGGTATTGATTGTTTTAAAAGCCTCAGCAGACGGAGAGGAAACAGATTGTGAACAAACTGAGAGAGAGGTGATGTTTGAAGGCCCTGCCTTGTTAAGCGGCTTCTGGTTAGTAGACCCTGAGCAGACTAATTTGAAAATGTACCTTGATCTTTACCTTGAGTTGAGAACAGTGCCTCCATGTGTCAGTATCAGATGCTGAGGAGCACTGACCAAGTCGCGATATCTGACACGTTGGGAGAGAGAAGGGGTTGTCATAACAGACCGACTATGCCTAAAGTGTCATATAACTGGTTAGTTAAAGGCTAAATGCACCACTTTTCTGTCATTAAGGCAATGTGAGTGAGATAAAAGCTTTTTAGAACGGTCACTTCGTAAGAGCCTTTTCCTTTATAACATAGGCCTGACCTAACTGTTTGCAGTGGAAATTGCGTCTTCCTTTCCAATCCGGATTAGTCCGATTCTACATGGTGACACACGGCAGGACAAGAGCAAGGTAAACACACAGTAGCCTCTTAGCTTGCAGCCTGACAGTATGAATTGTCAACAGAGTTTTTTTGAGACGGGACACTAAAGGAAGCTGGGGAATGCATGGAAATGCTTGAATGGAAAGTGGCAGAGTGGATTCCAGGGAGGTCCGTGGCTGTTTTGCTGCTGATGGGTATGGTGCGTTAAAGCTTGTCACACAAAGCCCAGCAGAAGTACACTCTCTGTAAACTTTCCGGGAGCTTTTTAAACACTGAGAGTGCCAGCCTACCCAACCAGAGACGGAGCAGGAGGCACAGCCAAAATGTCCCAGTCGCACACCCCTGGTCCATACACACTCCGAGTATGGCTCCTTTGTATTTATATTGCCTTATGTATTTAGATTACATGGCTTCTTTGTGTTGAGCAGGTTAAACACACAGGCCATTATTCATGATGCCAGGCAGGGAGCCTGTTCAGCAGCAAGGAGGAGCAGTGATGTCACAGAGGTTATTGCAGGATAGGTAGAGTGTTGGAACATCCCCAACTCACTAGCAAACACAGCCACTTGCACAATAAATAGATACATATAGAATCAAAGCTGAGTGATTCATTCTTGCGGAGCTGACAACTTGACAATGATACTGATACAGGGTTTCACACAGAACCCTGGAATCACAGCACCCAGCCCTCATGGTCAAACCTGGTAGTGTTACCTTTTCTATAGATGTGTTCTGTGAAGCCTGAGCACAAAACAGACGACCATTAACTTTATACAGCTTCCTTTTTCGTTTATCCAGACTTATCCAGAGAAGGGACAAAGCATAGTCAGTTACATAGCAGGTGCAACATGCATCGATTACTGTAAATGGAACAAAACATCCCTAATGCTGCGTTCACACCGGTCGCGTTGATTTTTTGACGCGCGTCGAGATTACATACAAAGTCTATGCACAGACGTAATGAGACTGGCGCGGCGCGTTGGACGCGTTATTGCAGTGCGGTGGACGCGTTGGACGCCGCAAAATCGCCAACGCGCGAGTTGAAATTTTTCAACTTCTGAGAAATAATCACGTGACGCTGTGGCGTCAGCGTTGAGTTGCGCCCCCTGTCATCACTGGCTTCCTGCCGTTGTTGAATCAGGAAATAGATCCTGTAGCCGTCTGTGTTCACCCAGAGCTCTACGATACCTCATATCAACAGAGACCGGACCAAACTATGTGTATACATGTGTGTGTGTGTGTGTGTGTGTGTAAACCATACGGTACAAACAATGAATAGACGCTACCGTATTTACGTCTACTTGACGTTATTGAGTGCTGGTGGAGCTGCTACGATGTTAGCATAGCCTAGCACCGATTCATCAGAGCTCCATTGAGAAGACCAGTAACCTACAAATCGGCATCATTACGTAGTTATTTCGGAGTCCCTTTTTGTCGGAGAAGACAAGTACAAATCTGCATCATTACGTAGTTATTTCGGAGTCCCTTTTTGTCGGTTTATTGCCGTTGAATCACAGCCAAATCTGTTTATGTTGTGTTCCTACAGCTGTAGTAAACAGCGACCTGTGGCTTGCTAGACACAGTGAATACAGCTCGATACAATCCACGGAGCTCCTCTGAACAATATTATGAACCAGACATGACGGCGTTTGGCATTCCGATGTTTGAGGGACTTCCACAACACGTACAAAGCAACAATTGTCCTTATTCCTTTCATGGTTGACAGCGGAAAGACGCGATGTTGCAGTGCGTTGGACGCGATTTTGCAGTGCGTCAAAAAATCAACGCGACCGGTGTGAACGCAGCATAAGGCTGTGAACACATATATGTAATAAACATAAACAACCCCATGATTAGAAATAGGGGACCCTTCCACCGTGCTAACCAACAGTCCAAAAGTTAGAGATATTTTACTGACTATCATATATGACATAAAGCTGGATCAGGCTCATGTAACTACTGAAATATTATTAAATACATATTTTTTAAATCGACGAATCAACTAATGTTTGCATGGTGTGATCCTCGCTTTTATTGCATTGCTGTTCATCTTTAGAACTGTTGATGAACTGTAAAGTGCGGGCTGTGCTAATTAAATGTCGTGCAGAAATAATAATCAAACATGATATAAAGATGAATTTACATTTGTCGAGGTCCAGACATCAGAACACTGTATTAACTGATGCTGACTGAAGTTCCAGTTTCAGCATGATAACTCTGTTCCCTTGAAAATGATCAGTTTGGCCAAGAAACGTAAATTCTGTCAAGGGTTTCCTGCACAATCCCCAAAGCTCTTTAAGTTGGTCCTCTGTGTTCCTGTGAGTTGGATCAGTTTTAGCCCGGTTCAGACAAGGTCATGGTCACTTCTCCTCGTTTCCATTTTTCATCTTGTAGTTTAACCGTCTTTCTCTCTTGGTTTGTGAAAGACAAAGAATGTGATGAATTGTAATTGTACTTTCCTTTGCTACTTTTTTTTTTATGGTGATAATAAAATGTTTAGACTTGCACATTGTTTGATTGTAAATCCTCTCTCAACATGGAGGACGTACAGAGTGAGGTCTGATGCTCACAGGGTGAACAGAGGACCATTTAACTCACTGCATGTCTGCCTCTGTGTGTCTTGGTGAGTGTGCCAGTATAGATACTTGGCATATTTAGACCTTTGACCTCCTCAGGTTGCCTTCCCCTGGAGCTCTGCTGGGTGCTGTAATCTTTCGGCACCAGGCTGAGAGGGACGCGGAGGGGAATCTGCTTAGGGCTCTTAATGTTGAAGTAATATTTCCTTATCCACCACGTGCCAACACCTTTGAAGTATTTGGTGAGTTCTGAGGAGCAGACATGGAAGATGATGTATTCATAGAATGTGTTTTTCCTAACACATCTGGTGAACTGTAAAATACTAACGGATCCTCTTCTGTGGAATATCTTAATCTCTCTTGGCATGTGTGACCAGACAAGACACCACGCAAGACCCTGCTGCTGCACACTCTTCCAGCTCATTTCTGTTGGATGTGTGTGCAAGTGGGTCTGGGATATCTTCCACTGTTTTCACTGTGAAAAGCGTTGATGAAACGCCTGTAGCTCGATTCCGCATGTGATTGATGTGGATAAAGGCCGTCAAGCTAAACAGTTTGAAGGAGGGGAATACTAGAAGCCCAGCTGCATTGACAGGAGCAGAAACATCGGGCTGACTGCAGCTCCTCACTTACCCTCTCATACTAATCACTAAATTCACACACTTACTGCAGCCATTTGACAAAAGTTTGGAAGATGTGTTGGAGCCACAATACGCTAGATTTTTAAGTAAAAATAAACAAATGATCTGTCTGGATCTTAAAGTACCTCTGCAACAAAGACATATACATCACCAAACTGAGACCCTGCAGACATGCTGTGTTTGCACAATGTGTTCCTGGTGTCTGATTTGGACAACAACATCCAGCCCAAATACACAACAAGAAAGCATGATGTGTGTAGTTTACCAATGTCATATGGAATTCTATGCATTAAAATGCTTCAAACAGCATTTGCTGCAAGAATTTCTTTAGATGCTTTTTTGTCTTTTCAGCCAAACTGTTGGATGCTGAAAGTGAAAATCTCATTCATATTCTAATTGGAGGATTTTGATTGTAAGCCACAATGTTGTAATCATCCAACGTACTTCCCTCGAGCTATGCTGCACTACACTACCCACAATGCTGAAGTGCAAAAGCGGCGTGTCCGGCTGGTGGAGCTCGCTGTTACAATGGAAATGTTTACAGCACCCGCTAATGGCTAGTAAGGGGTACGTGTTTGTACAGACCGGACCAACATGGCAGTTTGTTTGGAAACTGTCTCTTATATTACGAAAATAGTTCACCGAAATTTATTTCTGAAAACTTCTGAGTAGAGAAATTAGCAACACTGTTTACTTAATTAGGGCCCGAGCAACGCTTTGTCACGTCCCTTGGTGCCTGATGCCAATGCACAAGGCACCCTGACTGTCTGACTGTCTGACTTATTGTTTTTAGAAGGTGTATCTCATTACTGGAAGTAGATACACATGTATATTTGTGGGAAATATGCACAAAGAAATGGAGCAATATTTAAAAAATGTACCATGTTTTAGGGGACTTTTCTTTTTAGAAATCTAACCTTACATCAACCTTTTTACTTATTTGAGTCATAAATGTATATAACTAAACAATACTTTACTGTCGTTGTTGCCCAAGTTGAGTTTGAATTGATTTTCACAAAAACAAATGATGAAGAGTTTAACATAATTATCAGCTGGATTGTATGTTACCACACACCTAAAGTGTGAAGGTCCTTAAGGTTAGGGTTTTTACACAACTCAACAAAACAAATTACTTTACATCCATTTTGTATATTAAAAAATGTAAATGAATAATTTATCAATTGTTTAACATTAAGAATAAAAGCAGATGCATTTCTTGATTTAAAAAAAAGAAAAACAATGACCATGGCCCATGATACTGACCAATAAAGGCTATGTTGTGCTGCCATATAGAAATCCCTCAATGAATTCATTCAAACTGTTCTTAATAATTGAGAGGAGCTGTGACATTATACCAAACTCTTTAACTACCAACGTCCCTTATGTTGATTCACAATGTGCAGCAGAAAGCGGCATTGTAGCCTTTCTTGGTTTATTTAAACATCTGACCTTTCACATCTCTCCAAAGCTCTATCTGCCATAAGTTACGGCAGCTCTGTGTATGCATCAACTGTCACCCGCTGCTTTTAGGGGCCTTCTAGACTAAACCACATTGGTCATAAAATCGGAAAAAGTAACAAAAAATGTGATTCTTGTTCAATGCAGTTTCAAATGAATAATGCCATGTCCTATAGTAAATCCAAGAAAGAGCTAGGGCCAAAATGGTTCAGCGATAGCGTACACCATTTCATCTTCATGTCTTATTGTTTTGTATATATTCTTAAGAGTTGCTGTTTTTTATTTTTTCCTTCCTTGTCATTTGTTTGTATTTCTGCCAATTCCTTCAGTTATTACCTTCTCGAACTTTTAAGTTTGCACAGCACTGTAACGCTGTCATAGTTTATAAATCCCGTAAATGGGGGAAGAAAAAAGGCCACTGGGCTTTTTTGGAAAGTTCTTCAAAAGCCAGGGTCTGTGTTTACAGGTTGAGAACGGGCTGGGATGTGGAGCCTGCAGTCTTTTACAACGTTGTCTTGTCTGTCACTTGACAGTTGACTGCCGTACAGCTATCCCCCCGCTTAGCAAACAGTCCTGTTATATTTTCCATTTGAAAAATCCTAGGGGTCACCAGTGTGTGTGACTGTTGGCTGAAGCCAGATGGGGGTTTTCCTATAAACAAGTGTACAGGCAGTATTTATACAGACTGTGGCACCTGACGCCATAACATTCATGACACTCTGTTTAGTGGCCAAAGTTGCCATAAGTCACTTTAGAGAATTAAGTAAATATTTTCATTATGGCCATGCCATTGTTTATTATAGAATGGCAAAAGTTCTAAATCTTGCCAAATCCTCTGTTAAAAAATAATTTAATAACAACTTGTCCAAAGTGAAGCGTCATGTACATGGAGCTGATTCCTTTTCATTATTCGCAAGTCTATTTAGTTTCAAACAAATCCAGAGACACCACCTGTTTCAACCACAGTGTGAGTAAAGGCTCAGGTTAGAGCCGAGCAATACACAAACCATATAGAAATAGAGTGAAAATGTTGGCTGCATTCAGAGGAGGATACAAGGATACCTCTGGCCTGTTGAGGGGCAGATTGTCTCATTCAAATACAGTATGTCACCCATCACAGATACCGGCTCACATTCCACTATGCTAAGTATTATCATGCTGCTGGATCAAAGCTGCAGGAGACATGAGGATGCACGGCACAGTACTGGATGCTGAAATGATTGGAGATACCATTTGGCCTGATAATGGTGAGTAGAAGAAGGAAAGCCTTTTACGATGAAAGCATGTCAGTAAAGAGTGTTGGTCAGTTTGGTGCTCATAAACAAGTCAACCTGTATTATAACAGCACTGATCTGGAAACAGCCGACTGCCATTAAGCAGAAGGAATGATCAGAATGGGCTCAGCTGGAGGATCTCCCATATTGATTGTAACATAAATTCACAATCATCAGTTGGAAATCCTGGACTAACCCCATATCACAAGCCATGAACGCCTCCTGTACAGTTGGCTGTGCTTTAGCTCGGCTGGTGGTCGCCAACAAGCCCCGGAGAGTGTGAGAGGAGCAGGAAAGAGACAACACGAAATAAAACATAGATGGGAGCCCTCTAATGAATAATTCAGTAAAGGCTAAATGTGTGAAGCTTTGGCTCTCAATCTATACACCTAGAAATAGAAGGTGCTTCAACAGGAAATACTGCAGTCTGTATTTTTTTTGTCTCATTGCTCAATCACAGTAAAGCTGCTCATGAATGCCACAAGACATTTTGTAGTGACTTTGTTGGAGCATAGAATACTATAATAGGACGTTGACTACTAGTAACCAGCAGCCCACCATTGGTGCTTAACTAATGTAAAAGAAGTTCTTGCATATTTTTCCTAACATTGTCAAATGACAAGAAGTACTTTTTGTCTTATCGTAGTCTATAATTCAGCAGCACTTACAGTCCAACTGAACTTCTGTGGTCCACTACTGACTGGACCACATTATAGCCCTGTATAGCCTAACATTGATACAGATTTTTCCCCACATAGTGTTGGTATCCTTCAAAAGTTAAGACGTCTGTCCCTTTATTTATTTATTGTTGGAATGCCGTTAAGCATTCCAAATATTGTTCTTCGAATCTTTATTCAACTTCTTCTATTTCTTCCGTCGCACCACTTCTCCTCCTTAATTTTTTAAGCTACAGAAACCGTTCAACTATTAAAATGTTCAGCTCTTTCACCAGAGGTCTGCTATGACTTTTTATATTTCCAACCTTTAAACTTTTTGAATTATTAAGCTTTTTATTTTTTCAATAGGATCTCTATGGAGAATATTTTCAAATGGCTTCAGGCACACAGGTGTTCGCCATTGAGCCAATTAGTGATGTTGATAAACACACAGACTCACAGACACACGCGCACATACACTCCTCTCTCTCTATCTCTCTGTGTCTCTCATAGAGTCATTCAGGTCTTAGGGATCTTTAGAGGTCTCTCTCTCTCTCACTCATTCTTTCTTGTCTCTATCGCTCTCTCACGAATTCTTTCTTCTCTCTCTCTCTCACAAATTCTTTCTTCTCTCTCTCTCTCTCACTAATTCTTTCCTCTCTCTCTCTCTCTCTCTCTCTCTCTCACAAATTCTTTCTTCTCTCTCTCTCTCACAAATTCTTTCTTCTCTCTCTCTCTCTCTCTCTCTCACTAATTCTTTCTTCTCTCTCTCTCTCTCACTAATTATTTCTTATCTCTCTCTCTCTCTCACTAATTCTTTCTTCTCTCTCTCTCACTCACTCATTCTTCTCTCTCTCTCTCTTGCTCTCACTCACTCATTCTTTCTTCTCTCTCTCTCTCTCTCACAAATTCTTTCTTCTCTCTCTCTCTCTCTCTCTCTCTCTCTCTCTCTCTCTCACTAATTCTTTCTTCTCTCCCTCTCTCTCTCTCTCTCTCTCTCTCTCTCTCTCACTAATTATTTCTTCTCTCTCTCTCTCACTCATTCTTCTCTCTCTCGCTCTCTCTCTCTCACTAATTCTTTCTTCTCTCTCTCTCTCTCTCACTAATTCTTTCTTCTCTCTCTCTCTCACTCACTCATTCTTCTCTCTCTCTCTCTCTCACTAATTCTTTCTTCTCGCTCTCTCTCTCTCACTAATTCTTTCTTCTCTCTCTCTCTCTCTCACTAATTATTTCTTCTCTCTCTCTCTCTCTCTCTCTCTCTCACTAATTCTTTCTTCTCTCTCTCTCTCTCTCTCACTAATTCTTTCTTCTCTCTCTCTCTCACTAATTCTTTCTTCTCTTGCTCTCTCTCACAAATTCTTTCTTCTCTCTCTCTCTCTCTCTCTCTCTCTCTCTCACTAATTCTTTCTTCTCTCGCTCTCTCTCTCTCATTCTTCTCTCTCTCTCTCTCTCACTAATTATTTCTTCTCGCTCTCTCTCTCTCACAAATTCTTTCTTCTCTCTCTCTCTCTCTCTCTCTCTCACTAATTCTTTCTTCTCTCCCTCTCTCTCTCTCTCTCTCTCTCACTAATTCTTTCTTCTCTCTCTCTCTCACTCACTCATTCTTCTCTCTCTCTCTCTCTCTCTCACTAATTCTTTCTTCTCGCTCTCTCTCTCTCACTAATTCTTTCTTCTCTCTCTCTCACTAATTATTTCTTCTCTCTCTCTCTCTCTCTCTCTCTCTCTCTCACTAATTCTTTCTTATCTCTCTCTCTCTCACTAATTCTTTCTTCTCTCTCTCTCTCTCTCTCTAATTCTTTCTTCTCTTGCTCTCTCTCACAAATTCTTTCTTCTCTCTCTCTCTCTCTCTCTCTCACTAATTCTTTCTTCTCTCGCTCTCTCTCTCTCTCTCACTAATTATTTCTTCTCTATCTCTCTCTCACTAATTCTGTCTTCTCTCTCTCTCACTAATTCTTTCTTCTCTCTCTCTCTCTCACTAATTCTTTCTTCTCTCTCTCTCTCGCACTAATTCTTTCTTCTCTCTCTCTCTCTCTCTCTCTCTCTCTCTCTCTCTCTCTCTCTCTCCCACTAATTCTTTCTTCTCTCTCTCTCTCACTAATTCTTTCTTCTCTCTCTCTCTCTCACTAATTCTTTCTTCTCTCTCTCTCTCTCTCTCTCTCTCTCTCTCTCTCTCTCTCTCTCTCTCACTAATTCTTTCTTCTCTCTCTCGCTCTCTCACAAATTATTTCTTCTCTCTCTCTCTCACAAATTCTTTCTTCTCTCGCTCTCTCTCTCTCTCACTAATTCTTTCCTCTCTCTCTCACTCTCTCTATCACTCATTCTTTCTTCTCGCTCTCTCTCTCTTTCTTTCTTTCTCTCTCGCACTCATTCTTTCTTCTCTCTCTCTCTCTCTTACTCATTCTTTCTTTTCTTTCTCTCTCTCACTCATTCTTTCTTCTCTCTCTCTCTCTCTCTCTCTCTCTCTCTCTCACTTCTCGCTCTCTCTCACTCATTCTTTCTTCTCGCTCTCTCTCTCTTTCTTCTCTCTCTCTCTCATTCTTTCTTCTCGCTCTCTTTCTTTCTTCTCTCTCTCTCTCTTTCTCTCTCACTCACTTACTCACTCACTCACTCATTATTTCTTCTCGCTCTCTCTCACTCATTCTTTCTTCTCTCTCTCTCATTCTTTCTTCTCTCTCTTTCTTTCTTCTCTCTCTCTCTTTCTTTCTTCTTGCTCTCTCTCTCACTCATTCTTTCTTCTCTCTCTCTCTCTCTGTGTGTGTCTCTCTCATACAGTCTTTCAGGTCTTAGGGATCTTTAGAGGTCTTTCCACCCTCCTGCCCACACACACACACACGCCATTTTTAAATAAAAGCCCCACAGAATGAATCCTAACTGAAATGCTTGTGATGAGCCTGTCATTTAATAACCGGTTTGTGTTTATCGAACATTATGATTCTGTCTCCTCTCCCCTTCTCCCCCACACCCCATTTCAAAATAAAAGAGTGAATTCTAACTGAACTGCTTGTGATGAAGCCTGTCATTTAATAACCTCTGTTTATGTGTGTCAAACATTATGATTATGTCTCCTCTCCCCTCCCTCCCCCACCCAGCCCCACCCTTTCCAAATAAAAGCCCCATGGATTAACTGTATGTAAACATTAAGCTCAAAATTAGGCTTTTTTGTTGAAATAATGAATGCTCTTACTAATACTGCGACAACTACTACTACTGCTAATATTTCTAGTATTACCACTACCACTACAACCTTTGCTGTTGCTACTATTACTACTACTGCTACTGCTATTACTGCTACCATAAATATTATTACTGATACCACAACTGCTAATACTGCTATTCCTGCTACTACCAGTACTAATAACCAGTACTAATACTACTACAGCTATTAGTACGACTGCTGATACTACTACTTCTACTACTTCTTCTAATTACAAATACTTCAACGACAACTTCTACTACTACTGCTACTACAAATATCACTACTGCTACAACTAGTACTTATTCAAATGCTACTCATACTTATACTGCGAATAATACTTCTACTACTACTACACCAAATATCACTACTGCTGGAATTCTTTTAAGCTACAGAAACCGTTCGAATATCAAAATGTTCAGCTCTTTCAGGAGAGGGGTGATATAACTTCATATTTGTAATCTTTTTGAATTATTCAGCTTTTTGCAATTTTTTTAAAATTGGATATCTATTTTCAGCAATGTTTTTGAGATTCATTTCAGCTTTCAGCATTCCAACGCATTTTCAGCAGGAAATGCATTTTCTAGTTACTGTTACGTTTCCAATCCATGTGCCAACGTGAACATTAAAGTGACAAACTAGCTTCGAAAAAGGTAGCTAGTTAGCCTTTATATGCTAACTTAAACACTCAAGTTATTGGCAGCAGTTGCAATCAGACGGTGCTGTGGTCATCACATATGGAGGACAGGGTCTGACAACGCTGACCCCAGAGTTGGCCAGTGGAATTGCAGTGGTATCACAAACTACTTCAGTACCCTCCCACACTGATGTTGCACCAATAGAGTTGGGAAGTGGGAGTGGCCACTGGTTTCTGAAATGTTGGCTAATGCTGTGGCCAACATTCTATTATTTCATGTCATCTTTTTTGCAGAATTCTTCCCAAACTGACTTTGAATCCAAACGCGAATCTGTTTTCAGTTATCAGCTAAATGTTGAGCTGCTGTTAGCAAAGAACAGAACTGAAAACTGAATTTGAAGATTGGGGATTGGATGTTTCTTGCCGAAATGCACCTTGGGAGTGGAAGTTAAATTTCCCCAAAAGGGTTGTACCTTCAGCTTTTCATTAAGTACCAGATACAACACTTGTTGATCATATTGAAGAAAAATAAGCCCCTTAAATCTCTGCTTTTGGTATTTACAAATTAAATTTGACCAAATAAGTACACAAGTCAAAATAAACAGCAAAGATTTAATTCTTATCAGAAATAAATATGAACCTAAGTTCAACTTTAAAGGTTTCATAAGTTACATAAACTACATATTTTACTACATCAGTGACAAAATCTCCAACATGGCATCTTTAAGTGTGACATCACACAAACAAGTTCTGTGAGCAATAAGTCAAACAGTGCCAGGTAATAAAGATTAACATCCCACCATGCAGAGGATATAGGAGGGTCGTAAACATCCCGAAGCAAGTGGCCGTCGGCCTTTCCAGTCACTCCTTAATTTGTGAGTCATTAGGGAGAAGGGCAGATAATACAACAAGCATTTGGCCCAACCGAGGCAATCAATAAGAGGACAACTGTTAAGTGGAACCTCCTATCGGCTCATCTCGATGGAGCTCCAAGTGTCACGTGTCTCGGCTCTCATTGTGTTGACACAGAGATACAGGCCACCATTCACTCCACGCCGCCTCAGATAGCATCAGACTATAACCGGGCTCTTTTGAAGACAGAATTGTTTTCCTTTTCTTGTTCTTTCATCCACACTTTTCTCTTCAAGCCTTTAAGTAAATGGGCAGTTTTCTTCTGTCACTCTTGTGTTGTAAAACCAGCAGATTCACTGATGACTTATTATAGTATGAGCTAATATGAAACATCATCATAGTTGTCCTCTCTTTGTCTGTTTTCCTCTGCCTATCTCCACCTTTTTTACAGAGGAGTTGTCACTGTGGTATAAATTGTCAAAGAAGGCCCTTTCTGTCTCTGGGTGGGCTTTAAAGTCAGGCCCATCAGTTAAGGCTTCATTAAAGTGGTTCCTCCTGATGCTCCACAGAGAAGTCCAGTAACTGTTGTCTGGTTTCTGCGGTAAATGCACCGGTTTGTTATTGTTTTCCCCGGGTGATGTTTATGTACAGTAAAGCGTGCAACCCCTTTTTGTTCCTTTAACCACACTAAATGTAATCTGTGTGTCAAGACACGGCCTGAGTAGATGCAGTGTCTTCAGTGTTGTTTCCTAGAAGAGGCGACTGGAATCCCAGAAAACCTTTCTGTGTTTTTACAACAGCGTGGCCACATAAATTAGTGAGTTCAAATTCATGTCCTGAGAGGTTTGAAAGATAACCGAGGGCTTTCAGGTGATAACACACCCATTTGGCGGCCATGTTGAAGGGCTTAGGCAGCACAGGCTGCAAACAGCTGGTTGTTTTAAATGTACAGCAGACGTCTTGACCTCTTTTCTGGTTTTTACCGAAGACTGTAGAAAAATCCTCGTAGATTTTACCACCATCTTGGCAGTTGATGGAGCCAGACATTATTCAGATGGGCAGATACCCAGGTAGCCTGCTTAGGCCGGACAACCACTGGCCTACATATGGCTGCCAGATTGTGCTCAGCTCTCTGGCAGACTGAAAATCACCTTGAGTTAGAAACAGGCGGGAGAGTATTTGGCAGGATCAGTGATAGGAAATGGTATGTTGAAATTGATCTTGGTGGCTCTCACAACGTACCGGACCTAATAATTCAAAGTCTCATTTGCTTTGCATTGGGAGCCTTTCTTTGGATTTAATCGTCCCGGGATACCCTCAGCACGTTTCTATATTCTAAATACAGAAGAATAAATTGATACAGTTTGATCCCAAAATGTCATTTTTCTTGTGGCAACAATTGTGCAGTAAAACTGGTTCCTTGACAAAAACCCAACCTACACTACTAAGGGAGATTTTTCTAATACGTGCTATTTTTATAAGCAACTACATTTATGAGAGTTTTATTGTCCTGTAAGCATATGAGCGCTTCTCCAAACAGAGCTTATTAAAGAAAACAGTAATGTATGTTTGTGGTGCCCTATGGTGCAGGCCTCAGGAGATGATGGAGTGTATGGAGCGACAGGCTGCACAGAAGACTTGGCTTGTCTGGGATCTGAGTAAGAGGCTCATTTTTCACATCGACACCTAGTGGGGGCTCTCTAAGCTACTGAATCCACAGAGTAGATGTGTTTAATATTTGCTCAGGAGGTAGGAAGGTCTGCTCTTTGTAAATTGTGTAAATTGATAAATTGGCTGCAGCAGAGGATAGCGGCTGATGGAGGGATGCATCTGCGAGGTTGAAAGCAGGCTTAAATCTCTGTAAACAAACAGACACACGCTCTGCCGTCTGCCTGAGCTGAGATGGACCTCTGAGAAGAAACAATACAAAATCTGGAACTCGCGTTGTATTCTGCAAATACTAACATGACTTCACTCCAGCTCCACCACCGAGGATTTTTCAAATGCAAACACTGAAATGGCTGTTTGCTGTGTCCTTCGTGCTGGTTCAAACTCAATTAATGTTGGCTCTCAAACTGTTACAGCTGACTGAGGGAGCAGTCAGAGTCAAGTGTTCTCACTTTAATGTGATGGCAGTATGCTCTCTCATTGGGTCCTGTTCTCTTTGAAAGGGAAGTTGAGGTGACCCGAGAAAAGATGTCGTCTAGCGAGGATTGAAGTGTGGGCCATGAGTGCAGTGAAACGCTCTGAGGTCCTGGTCAATGGTCCAGAGGACAGACAGCGACCCGGCCACGTTGCACAGCTGACGGAGAGGAGAAATCATGTAGTGAAGAAGCAGCTGCCACCAACAGAGGACCGGAAAGGTAAGCTCTTCTTTTTCTCATCCAGGGAGCCATGATGTTGACCAGTTCAAAGAATCCCAATGATTCTCCAGATGACAGCCTCTGAAGATGTTACCAACACTGCAACTTTTAGAATAAAGGAAAACTGATTATAGAGAGAAGAACAGTGTTGATCATGTGATCGTACTTGCTGCCATGGCAGCTGCACAGTAGTTCACTTTGAGGTCAATAGGCTTCTTACTCTGATCACACAGTTTAGAACCGTTTAACTAGAGAGATGTTTGTGTTTGTGTCTGTGCTCTGTGAGGTCTGGTGGTACAATGCTCATGTCTCCAAACACAGTCAAGCTGTCAGTTTGATTGAACCACACCCACATTCTATGAATAACTACTACGTTTTCTTTCTGAACTGTATTGATTGTAGCTTATTTAGTTATGCATATGTAATGTCACAGAAATAATTCACAGGATTTTAAACAAACTTTTCAGGGGCATTAAAGCATATTTCAATATGCAAGAAAACTCAAAGTCTCCCATACGGCAGTTTTAGAGTTTAGAGATTAGAATGTTCATTTTGATCTTAAACATCCAACTGAATGACGTTATTGATCAATCAGACTTTTATCATTTACCAGTATTAAGAAACAGATTTTAATATAACTAAAGCTATTTTTTTATCCAACTGTATACAATTATGCCAAAATTCATTACTCACAATGGAAATCTTTTTTGTCATACATTTCATACATTTGAATGTCTATTGCCATCTTGTCTGTTTCCAGTACTGGTTTAAATATACTGTTTTTGCTCCAGTATGTCAAACAACGTTTGGATTGGCTCTTTAATGAAACAAAAGTTTCTGGAGATCTGAATTTGTTGTGGACACACTGCTGATCACTGACGACATAAACAACACGTATGCAAGTCAATCTGTGTAAAAAGGGTCAAAATAAGGGAAAAAACACGAGTCAACATTGTATGGATTATGTAATAACAAACTTCATATATTTATTTCAATTGTCATTGTTCTATTTTATAGTATGATTGATTATGTTTTGAGATTTTACTCTCTTTGGGATGAGCACCCCGTCCGACTTTAATGATGTCTCAGAACTTTGCATGTTATCATTCATTAAGTCCTAATTTCAGCACCCTTTTTTTCATCGGTGCCTCTAAGGAAAGGAATCATTTGGATGTGAAACCGAGTTCATGCTTGCTGTTGAGCTTAAAGAGCCATTTAGAAGAGCCAAGTGCACTTGTTGTTGTCTTGGGCATTCAGTTTCAAGGACAGTAATGATAGTCTTCAAGTGATTGATGAAGTTGTCTGAATCAATTGAAAAAGCAGAGAGTAAAACACAAACAAGATCACCTCGATTTGTTACGAGCATTATTGTTTTGTCTTGTTTAAAAACTAAAAAGTCTTATTTCAGCCAACGTACATACAGCAGGTAAGTAGGTAAGTATGCAAGTCACTCATCTTTGCCAAGAGAGTCCACGGGCCAGATAAAACAAGGTTGTTTGAACATTTTATTGAATCCATCTGATGATTAATCCATTGTGAAATATCTCTGCTTCTCAGCTTCACAGCCCAAATCAAGCTGGCTTCAATGCCACTCGCATCACAGAGCTGAAGGTGAAAGTATCTCAGGAATCCTGTGATTCAAATTGCTATTTTTAGACCAATGCATCCCCACGGACTTTCGAGATAGCGAGAGCAACACACAGCGTTTCCCTCCGCACTCCTAGACCCTAAAAGTTTTCCATGATGTCATGTGTGGTGCAGGAGAGAGAGTAATTGAAGAGGCAGATTATCATGAACTGGAATCTCCTCAAATTCAGCCATTCATTCAATCGCCTTATTCTTCCAAACAGACTGTAGACGTCAGGGACGAGAGCAACAAAACAAGTGTTCCTGGACTCCAAACACAGAAGATAAGACTGTCACGAATACAGTGGACACGCAGTATGAACACATCATTAAGTCAGCAGACAGTCCTAACACTGTCTATATACTGTCGATGTACTGTATACTCTATATACACTCTATAGCAGTGGTGGGCCGTCAGGGCCAGCAAGGCCTTCTCTGCTGGACTAGACAGAATCACAAAGTTATAGCTATTTTATAATTTAATAACTTTTCATAAATATACTACATGTATCATAATTTTTCCCATTATCTTATTTTCTCATTGCACAGCTCCTGTCTTCCTCAGTTGCTCTGCTTCCAGTGCAGCTTGTTTTAAGTAGAGCTTTTATCCAATCAGATCTCACCTCTGTGTCTCTAGGTAAGAACAGAGGCCCGAGGCCTGCAGACTCACAAGTGCATCCCTTTGCAGTTTAACTGAATGGGGACGATATTGTTGATTGTCATAGTCTTCAACCAATCAGATCTTTAGTTTGACATGTTGGGCATATTCTTTGACGTGTCAGAGCCTTCTAGCTGGCCTAGCCATACATGATTGGTCAGTGGGCTAGCGTGACATGTTGGGCGGCAGTGGTGTATAGTAACGAAGTAGAAATACTTCGTTACTGTACTTAAGTAGTTTTTTTTGGGTATCTGTACTTTACTTTTCTACTTATATTTCTGTTTACTTTTACTTTTACTTCACTACATTTTGCAAAGAAAAGTGATACTTTTACTCCGATACATTTCCCCTGAAACCTTCGTTACTCGCTACAAAATCAAATCTATCTTTAGAAAAAAATGAATCATGAGACCAGCGTCGGGGACTGTGGTGGAACACAGACTGCAAGCAAGCAGGTGGTCCTGGCTTGCAAGTTAAATCATTGGTTAATCACGTTCATGCGCAATTGCAAACAAGTGCTCTCAAAGCCGCGGTGTTTTGATTCCCAGTGATGCCCAGGATGCTACATGCTGTAAGCTAGCGGGCGACTACCTGAGTAGAATTCCACTCTACGATGACTGATTTCATGATGGAAGCAGAAATGGAAGCACCTGCTACTCCCGCAACAAACGACGGTGGTGACGAAGACCAACACCAGTGGATCGCTCGCGAGTTAGTGAGCTGAGGAAGTGTTGACATTTGTGCAGCACTAGTTGGCTAACATTAGCTATAGCTAGCCACCACACCATAGGATTGACGGGAGCCGAGAGAGCGCAGCATTAGCGTTAGCATTAGGGAAATCCTTCGCAGCAGTGCGCAAGCTGTCTGTGACGCTGAACTCTACCTGCCTCAGCGGCCTGTGAAAGGCTATTTAGCATCGCAGGACGAGTCTTCAGCCCAAGAAGAGCGAGACTGAATTCTCGCAATTTTGAAAACCAACTTTTTTTGGAGATGAACAGGACATTTTTCAGTTTCAAGTAATGACTGTGTTGCTGCTTTAGTATTGATCATGTTTTGATATTTGAGTCATGTTGTGGATGATCAGATGGAGTTATGATGGTAGCAGTCGCCCAATTGCAGATTCAGCTTGAGCAAAACCTTTGTCTATTGTGTTCAAATCAGGCCCAGAGGAGTTTACAAGGCAGGCGTCCTTTCTCTAAACACTGACCTGATGCATCAAGTGGATATGTTTTGCTGAACACAATATTATGCATTGGCCCTCTACATCCTCTAGTCGGAATGAGCATACATTCATTTAATGTTCAGGTTGTGATGTACATTTAATATCAGAAAATTACTTTTGATACTTAAGTACTTTTGTACTTAAGTACAATAATTATCAGATACTTTAAGACTTTTACTCAAGTAGTATTCTAATAGGTGACTTTTTACTTTTACTGGAGTAGTTTTCCAGTAAGGTATCTTTACTTTTACTCAAGTATGGCTTTTGAGTACTTTATACACTACTGTTGGGCGGTGACAATCCCAATATCTGCTGCCTCTGTGAGCGGACATTTTCAGCCCTCAAACGCATTAAAACGTATTTAAGAAATACAACTGGGGAGGCTCGACTGTCTTCACTGGCGTCCATGAATGGAGAAGGACTTCTTACTGGAACTAAAACGCACGGATTACTGAACAACCATGAGATTAAACTCTGTTAACAAAGAAAGGAGGATGCACTTTGTCTTTAAAACGTGAACAGCAGCTTTGGTAAGTGAACTGCTTTTGTTTTTACATCTGCAGTAACATTAATATGCTTGTTTATATATTATTATTTGTACAACTTGTTTTTATGAAGATGGATTTTTGTTTGGTTTAATATGTGATAGGAACTATTGTCCCAGCTGCAGTCAGAGCAGAGAGGAGAGGCACTCTCGGCATATTCATGTATCTGCACTCTGCAGTTAGTGTATCTATAGGTGTTGAGCTTCATTTTTACACCAAACAAATAATAACCGTAGCTGTGTTTCAGCTGCAGGACAGCAGTGAAGGCCCAGGTATAAAATGCACGGCCCGCCACTGCTATATATACTGTCTATATACTTTTTTTTATTGAATAAATTACATTTTTTGTCAGGCAACCTCGCTTTGTCATTGCTTAATCATAACATGCAGTACTCTTACCAGTCTTACCAGCTTGTCAAAACAATGCTATATTCTGCTTTTATAAAGAAATATAATTAATATTATGCAGAATTGAGTTCAGCCTTTTGGCCTGGCCCTCCACAATATTTTCTGTTTCTCATGTGGCCCCATGGAAAAAATAATTGCCCACCCCTGGTCTAGACAGTCGGGCCATGAAGCTAAAGGTACGTTAAAGAACAATTCGGTCATGAGAGTTTTGGTGGAATATATTTTAGTAGCCTGGAGATGTTCGAAAGATTTAAATAAGGCGGGCATGTAAAAGGCTAATTCCATTGTTCTAATATATTTAATGTGAATATTTTGCGGTGAACATCAATACATAAATGAATACGTTTGTAAATTAATAAATGAATAAGTAAATAAAAAGAAAACAAATAAACATTTGTTCAACAGATTTTTATTGCAGGCAGTGTGGAGAACACTTGGAATCCCCATTTACATTTGCATATTGTGCAATATAATGTGCGGGAAATAAGAAAAACTATTTATACCATTTCTAATGGATTGTAGTGAGTTGAAATTGTTCATTTCTGTCACCACATTCAACCACAAGCAGAAATGCCTCCTTTCATTTCTGTACTTTCCCATTGCTTGTTGGCCATCGAATGCACTGATTTATTATAACAGTGAGGAACTAAAGTCAGTTGATAATATCAACTCTTCCAACATGCCATTCATAGCACGACCTCTCAGCAGTAGGCCTAATACATAGTGAGCAGTGCATTCAGAGTCTTCACTAAAGGGGTGTGTGTGTGCGTGCGTGCGTGTGTGCGTGCGTGTGTGTGTGTGTGTGTGTGTGTGTGTGTGTGTAAGAGACAGAAATAGAAGAGTTCAGGCTTGGTTATTTGCCAGAAGTAACTGTTGAGAGCTGGTATCTCATCACAGGGATGTTTCTCTCTGTGGATGATCTTCACTATATATTTCTGCTTTGTCATTATACTTTTGTAAACAGTAACTGGTGATAATGACTGTACATCTTGATGCTACCAGAGCTTTTAAGAGTCCACTTGATGGCATCAGTGACACAATTTTGCATTGGAGGTGTTATGGTGTACTGCTGCCCGAACTCCATTTGGATTGGACAGAATTCCTCAAAAGATTATGTACCATCACAGTACCAGGCATAACACAGAGGCAGGGAAGAAATGAAACAATGCAATATATGTATCCTTGATTTAAGATCATTCTGAGGTTCACTGATTGATCGGTATCTGGATCGTCTTTTGGTCTAAAACGTTTTGATGAACAAGTCTTAGGTCACATGCGATCAGACTTCACTGGCCTCACATCACAGATGTTGATTAGATAGCGTTCAGTTGAAGGTGGCCCAACACCATTGTAGTTCTTCACTGAAAGCAAAGATTTACCTGTTACGATTCTGGGCAAAGCTCTTTTCATTTAGTCAAATGAGAGCGGAGGAGAGGCACGAGTGGGTAACAGCGTTGTTTGGCAGCTCAGGACTCTCTAACACCTGCAGAAAAAACAACTCTTATTGCTCCAGTCTGGCTTTTCGTGCATCACCTCATGGATTCCACACTGATTTGAGTTGTGGAGATTACTCTCATCTGGAGGAGATTAGTCAGTGATGCTGATAGACATGATCAGCCCGACACTTGATCATTTCTTGCAGTTTGACATCAGCTCTGCACAGCTAGCTCTGATTTTCATCAGAGGAAATTAACTTTGCTGTCTGATTATCGACAATCATGCATTGCACAATAGCTTTAACTCCATGCCAGGAGATCTGAAATTAATGTTATTACAGACATTACTGGGGACATGATAAAAAGGGCCGGTTCTGTAAATACAGCGAGACACAAATGTTTACCTTACTATCCTCATTATCTAAAGCGTTTTCTGCAGACCTGCCAGGCGTTTTATCTCAGCCACGATCAGCAAAAAACCTCAACGCCATAACAAAAAACTGCATTTTAGCAACAGGTGGAATGTGTGCCGGTTTTTCCTGCTGTTGTTTTTAGCTCCTAATTCATCCGTGAAATTACTCACATGTTCATTCATCATCCGAGCGAAGCCGAGAGCAACAAGACGAGAATCAGTTGATGGATAGAACATTTCTGGGGGCAAATATTACCTCAGTCCACACAGGCAGTAAACAGATTTATTATTTATCAAACCAGTCTGTGACGTGATGAAAAAGCATGAAATAAATACTTGTATTCAATAATATAAAAAGAACAGAAACCCAGGGCCTGTTTGTAGTGCCGACCCGAGTTTGTAATTGGTTTCATATTTAGTTATACTACAGTAAAAGTTATTGAAAGGTGTACCAGGGTTCTGTGAGCTCAGACACATCAATAAATCTGTTACCGTTGTTGCAAAAAGCTGCACACATCCTCATGCCAAGGGCTCTGTTGACTGGACATTGATGGCTGATTCTGTTTTTTTGGTTGTAAGCTTTGAAATATTCGCCTGCCTGCGCCAAGTGCTGTTCACCTATCTGGAATGTACAGTTAAAATTGCTTTGCAGCTAATATAAATACAGGCCACGGCTGTTGTAATGCGGAGAGATGGCAGGCCCTTGTGTGGAGTGCAAGCAACTCTTAGTCACGGCTCTTCCAGTGAAGTAAAAGGTGACCGTGTTAGCTTTTATGTTGATAAATCTGTAAGTGAGCGTGTGTGTTCTGCTGCTGCCCTCCATCACTGACAAGTAATTAAGAAGATGAGGTCACCATTGAGAACACATCACTGTGTCTCAGTGAGCCTCCATTTCTCTGGTTAGGTATGTATAGAGCCCAAAATGTTCCATTTCAGAAAGACAATGAAGTAATTATCAAATACACAATCACATGAATACATTTTGTAAAGAACAACCAATAATCTGGGTTTATTTGTACACTTTAAAAGAGAAATGATTAAAACTTGACACATCTTTCTGAAATCATTCAAGTGTTATTTTCTATCGAGCCAAATTGGAGTTCATTTTACTTTCAATTGCACAGATTTGTTTTATTGAGAAATAGCCTTTTTCAATTGTCTGTTTTATTTCATCATGGTATTTTTCCCAATGGCACTTCAATTTCATGTCACATTTTATTTCATAACAGCAGTGTTGTTACTAGTCACATGCGGCCTGCTTCGCTTAAAGCAGCGATAACTAGTATCTTCATATGTGGTATTTATACAGTATTTACCGTACTTTCCGGACTGTAGAGCGCACTGGCATATAGGCCGCGGCAGCGGATTTTTAAAAGGAAAAATAATGGGTACATAGATAAGCCGCACTGGTCTATAAGCCGCAGGTGTCCCCGTTGAACAGCAAGATGCTTTCAACAGTACTAAAGTTGTCTTCTTCTATGAACATCATAACATGTCGCTAGCTTCTAAGCTAATTTTAACATTACGGCCAATGGGGAAATGCTAACCGCGATTAGCATTAGCGAATATATAATATATCTTTGTACATCTTTTCATGCAGACATACTTGCATTACAGACTAAGGTCTCTCAAGGCTACCAAACGAAAAGCAATGAGGCAATAACTGTTGTTGCTCATAGCTCTGAATAGCTGTTGTGCTAGCAGCAACTGGCCAAGCCAGTAAGCCGTAAATGCTATTCAGAGCTATGAGCAATGTCGACACGCTGCATGAGAAGATCAGCTTTTTCTCAAGTCTGCCAGTGGATCCTAACAGCGCGGAGCAGTGTGAAAGAATCCACCATCACCAACGGGTTCCGAAAGGCTGGGATACTACGAGATTAAGGGGACAGCGCAATGAGCAGGACAGTGCAAGCTCAGGGGCAGATTTGCCTCGGGAGCAAAGTGACACTGAGGGTGCAGAGCAGCTAGCAGAGCTACGAGCGACGAGCAACAACAGTTATTGCGTGTTTTTGAGTGAGAGAAATACATGATCCTGGTTTGCAATATAACTCTGCTGTCCGGAGTCTGTATTTGGGTCCTTGAACACACCACATCATGTACCGGTACCTTCAAAAATCCGAATATAAATCGCACCAGACTATAAGCCGAGGCCTCAAAGCGTGGGGTAAAAAGTAGCGGCTTATAGTCCGAAAAGTACGGTACCTACTCGTCAGCAACTCACTAATTAACTACATATAAATAATTAATTTAATAGCAAACCTCAGCCCTTTGACCCACTTCATTTGTTTGGAAAAAGCAAACTACCAGCCCAACTTGCTGTGTCCTTTTCTATTGTACTGCAAAAGGTCCCTTTGACAATTCCAGCTGTGAAACAAAAAATGTCAGTGTGTCCTCGGAAGTCCTCCGACAGTCTAGGCCAGGGATTCCCAAAGTGGGGTGCGCGCACCCCTGGGGGTGCGCGAGCTGCCTCTAGGGGGTGCGCGAGAGGAAAAGTGTAATGGCGGTCTGATGGTGTAATAATATTAAATATTTAAAAAAAATGTAATTTTAATTTAAAAACTGTCAGGTGGGACATCTGAAGCTATCAGTCGTAAAAGAGGAGAGGGACAGAGAGAGAGAGAGAGGAATCGGAGGCGAGGGGAACGGAGAGGTGCGTTGGGGAGAGACCGGGAGAAGAAATCGAGCCAGAGTCAGAGGAAGATGAGACGGAGGAGACCAAAAAGGAGGAAGGGATAGCACAGACAAATCGGGAGCACATCGGCCCATCGCGGAGTCAAGGTGAAAAAAGAGGAAACAAGGGTGAGCATCAGACTGGGAAAAAAAAGAGGAAATATGATGAAAAGTATCTGTGTCTGGGCTTCACTTGGATTGGCAACGCAGATTCCCCAAAGCCACAGTGCGTGGTGTGCAGTGAGGTTCTGGCTAACAGTCTGAAGCTCTTATTTACGTCGCCACCTGAACACCAAGCATGCCAGTGCAAGTCAAAAGCCCCTTACATTGTTTATATCCAAATTGGAGGAGTTACAAAACAGCCAAAAACAACTGGAGTCTCATTCATGTGTTGGGTCTATAAATGACGCACTACGGGCTTCATATCTGGTTACAGAATAGCGAGAAAGGGGCTACCGCACACAATCGCCGAAGACGTGAGCTTGCCAGCTGCCAGAGAGATGGTGGAATGTATGATTGGGGAGAAAGAAGCAAAAAAGTTGGACATGATCCCGGTGTCCAACAACACTGTGTCGCGCCGCATCGATGCTTTGTCCGAAGACATCCTGGCTACATTAGTCGGTCATTAATTGTAAATTAAATGTGATCATCTGCCTCTGAGCCTGTGCGTGTGTGCTCGCATCCGTATTGCTCTTTAAAAGTGACGCCTTGTGTCACTGAAAGTGATTGAAACGTTGTTGCAGTGTTTCAGGGCGTTTTCACACCTTCAGTTCGTTTGCTTTGTTGCAGTTGCTCCTTTGTTCGGTTTGTGTTCACACTGCAACATTTAACAGCGGACTAAATCTTGTAAGGTGTAGAAGGGGGTGCGCGGACTAAAAAGTTTGGGAACCGCTGGTCTAGGCCTATAGCAGCACATCTAGGGGCTGGATATGAGCAAGGCTGGATATGAGCAAGGACAAATGCAATATAGAGGGAATTAAAGGGCTTACCCCAGAAGCTTCCATTCAAAGTTTTCATTGTTCGTTAGAGTCTTCAATTAAAGGAGTGCCCTCTTTCATCTGTCACCACAGATACCAGGCATATTTATTATAAAAGCTTAAAAGCTTCTCCGGAATTAGTGTGGATAGAGTAGCACACATTGAGGGAGACAGGAAGAAGAAAGTCCATGCAGTTTATCATATGCACCAGAGGTATCTGTAATCAGTGCACATGATTTAGAACTCTTAAGTTTAGAACAACACTGACAGTGATCTAATCTGTGGTCCTATGTAATAATTCATTCATCAGCTGTTAGCCCGAGAGATAAAGAACTTCTAGGATTATCTATCTCTCCAATCTCCGGAAAAGATTAGGTCATTGCTTCTAGGGGGCTATTTTTAGAGCCCTTTAACTGTGGCATATTAAACAAAACGCTTAGAAATTCAATTAAGAAACCACTCGCCCACAATGACCTGAAAATAACCCAGAGTTATTCCAAAACAAAGGCTCTGCCGAGCAGCCGCTGTGCCGCCTCACATGTGGTTTGGAAACAGGAGTGCTTAAAACCACAGATTCTTAGGGCTGCGAAGATTAATGAAGAGTTTCTTTTTCCAGGTGTTGTATTGTGGATACAAGAGCTTTGGGAGGTGAATTTTTACCAAGGGGAGAAATCCTCACGGTAGAAATGAAAACAGTAACACAATATACAGCTCTGATCCAGCTCAGATGCAAGAGCAGGAGCGCATTCCAGACCTGAGAGAAAAGCAGGAAAACAAGACAGCTCTGGATCATTCTCTTATATCGATCACATGTATGGCATCTTTGTGAATGGGGCTCCAGAGAGTCACGGTCATATATTCCCACAGCTATTTCAGTTTGGGAAAATGTTTGACTGGTTTTCACAACCCCTTTACCCTTCAAACCTTTAAATAACAGTCTGACAACCTGACATAAATATCAATAAAAGAGACATCTTAGTCCGTCCCATCATTTTGTACATATTGGTTTGTCATCATCAGCACTTCACTAGGCTGTTCGTCATCTACTGTTGCTTTCATTGGCACAGATTAAAGCTGCCACATGCGCTTTAGATTTTTATGTAAAATGATTCTTAGCCTAACTGTTTCAGGCTAAATGACACAGTGGAGCTGCAACACTTGAAAGTGCTGGGACGACTTGGGACATAGATGTCTTGACCTGGGACTAAACTGTCTCAATAACTTGAGAATTAACTTGGGACGTAGATGTCTTGACATGGGACTAAACTGTCTTAACTTGAGACTTGACTTTGGGACGTAGATGTCTTGACCTGGGACTAAACTGTCTTAACTTGAGACTTGACTTTGGGACGTAGATGTCTTGACCTGGGACTAAACTGTCTTAACTTGAGACTTGACTTTGGGATGTAGATGTCTTGACCTGGCTCTAAACTGTCTTAACTTGAGACATGACTTTGGGACGTAGATGTCTTGACCTGGGAATAAACTGTGTTAACTTGAGACTTGACTTTGGGACGTAGGTGTCTTGACCTGGGACTAAACTGTCTCAATAACTTGAGACTTGACTTGGGACGTAGATGTCTTGACCTGGGACTAAACTGTGTTAACTTGAGACTTGACTTTGGGACGTAGGTGTCTTGACCTGGGACTAAACTGTCTCAATAACTTGAGACTTGACTTGGGACGTAGATGTCTTGACCTGGGACTAAACTGTGTTAACTTGAGACTTGACTTTGGGACGTAGATGTCTTGACCTGGGACTAAACTGTCTTAACTTGAGACTTGACTTTGGGACGTAGATGTCTTGACCTGGGACTAAACTGTCTTAACTTGAGACTTGACTTTGGGACGTAGATGTCTTGACCTGGGACTAAACTGTGTTAACTTGAGACTTGACTTGGGACATAGATGTCTTGACCTGGGAATAAACTGTCTTAACTGGAGACTTGACTTTGGGACGTAGATGTCTTGACCTGGGACTAAACTGTGTTAACTTGAGACTTGACTTGGGACATAGATGTCTTGACCTGGGACTAAACTGTCTTAACTTGAGACTTGACTTTGGGACGTAGATGTCTTGACCTGGGACTAAACTGTCTTAACTTGAGACTTGACTTTGGGACGTAGATGTCTTGACCTGGGACTAAACTGTGTTAACTTGAGACTTGACTTGGGACATAGATGTCTTGACCTGGGACTAAACTGTCTTAACTGGAGACTTGACTTTGGGACGTAGATGTCTTGACCTGGGACTAAACTGTCTTGACTTGAGACTTGACTTGGGACGTAGATGTCTTGACCTGGGACTAAACTGTCTTGACTTGAGACTTGACTTGGGACGTAGATGTCTTGACCTGGGACTAAACTGTTAAAGAACCAGAGCACACTGTGTGCTGAGCACTGATGCATCTGTGTTGACATTCAAACCTTTCCATTTGCAGTGCTGCAGCTTTGTTTTTGTTAACATACCTGTTTAACTGCAATCGCAGATCATGAAAATATCACATTAAAGCCTTTTGTGTTATTGCGCTCTTCAAATACAACCAATAACCAAAATAACACACAGATGAAATAAAAGACCTTGGATCAGCCATGTACAATAGGTCCTCCTTCTAATAACTGTGACCCAGTCATGTATCAAGGTACACAATACCAGCAGAGGAGGGTTGCATGCAAGGTGAAATCATTCAGCTCTGTTCCACCTTGCTATCGTCATGTGTTGTGAATAATAAGAAAAAGTATTAATTTTATGGTTTTACTAGTCGGCATTTGTCAAAATAGGAGGAAAGTTAAAACCATATGTTAATTTGAATGGGGGGCACCTGGTTGTGATTAGGGCCATGCTGGAGATGATAGAAACATACTCTGGGCTGTAGTCGGGGAGAGCACAATGGACTGGCTGGAATCAGAATAAAAACCTGCATAAGATCTAATGGACAGGTTTACTGAGGACACATATGCTGTGTTTATGAACATATCAGTGAGGTGATGGACAGCACAGAATCTCCATATAATGTAATTTGTTTAAAACTAGGTCCATCTCAGTATGGGGGCTTGTTTGAGCACACAAATCTTTTCTTCCCCCATACAGGCCACTTCAGAGCTTACGACACAGCGTTTTTCATTCGTTTTTGATTTCAAATTGCAGGTTGTTTGTTAAAGCCAAACCTTGAACGGGTGTTGGAAATAAAAGAAGAGAGAAGAACTGTTGTGTCAAACATCAGCTTTTTTTGTGAATATTTTCCTTTTGTAGATCTAGACCAGGGGTGCCCAATACGTCGATCGCGATCGACCAGTCGATCGCAGAGGTAGTGCGGGTAGATCGCATGCCATTCAAAAACAATTAGATGTCCGCATGGCATTTGCCACTTTCTAACACACGGGTCACCACGTATGCGCGGTCAACCGCGCGAGCTACTGCAAAACTCCGACGAGCTAATTAGCAGTGGTGTATGAAGTACTCAAAAGCCATACTTGAGTAAAAGTAAAGATACCTTACTGGAAAACTACTCCAGTAAAAGTAAAAAGTCACCGATTAGAATACTACTTGAGTAAAAGTCTTAAAGTATCTGATATTTATTGTACTTAAGTACAAAAGTACTTAAGTATCAAAAGTAATTTTCTGATATTAAATGTACATCATAACCTGTTCATTGAAAGTAAAAGTACAAGTAAATGCTGTTAATAAAAAAGCAAAGGGTCAGAATTTTGAGAATTATGAAGTTTATTCTTTTAAGTGCTGTGGCACCATGACCAAGGACATGGAGCTGTGTTGAACATAATTGGGTTGGCTGTGATCTATCCAGGAGCAACAATGTTCAACACAATATACTGTACATAAGTATACTTTTGCATCTACTCTGAACTTATCATCATAATTCTCCGAAAAGCAATATGACACTATGAAGGAGTTGTAACAGTTCGTTTATAAGTATGCTCATTCCGACTAGAGGATGTAGAGGGCAAATGCATAATATTGTGTTCAGCAAAACATATCCACTTGATGCATCAGGTCAGTGTTTAGAGAAAGGACACCTGCCTTGTAAACTCCTATGGGTCTGATTTGAACACAATAGACAAAGGTTTTGCTCAAGCTGAATTTGCAATTGGGCGACTGCTACCATCATAACTCCATCTGATCATCCACAACATGACTCAAATATCAAAACATGATCAATACTAAAGCAGCACCGAAAGTAACAAGGCAGTCATTACTTGAAACTGAAAAATGTCCTGTTCATCTTCAAAAGAAGCTCTTATTGGGCTGAAGACCAGTCCTGCGATGCTAAATAGCCTTTCACAGGCCGCTGAGGCAGGTAGAGGTGTGTTCAGCATCACAGACAGCTTGCGCACAGCTGCGAAGGATTTCCCTAATGCTAACGCGAATGCTAACGCTCTCTCGGCTCCCGTCAATCCTATGGTGTGGTGGCTAGCTACAGCTAACGTTAGCCAACTAGTGCTGCACAACTGTCAACACTTCCTCAGCTCACTAACTCGCTAGCGATCCACTGGTGTTGGTCTTCATCACCACCGTCGTTTGTTGCGGAAGTAGCAGGTGCTTCCATTTCATCGTAGAGTGGAATTCTACTTATGTTGTTGCCCGCTAGCTTATAGCATGTAGCATTCTGGGCATCACTGGGAATCAAAACACCGCGGCTTTGAGAGCACTTGTTTGCAATTGTGCATTAACGTGATTAACCAATGATTTAACTTGCTGCTAGGACCACTGATTCACCAAACCTGCTTGCTTGCAGTCTGTGTTCCACCACAGTCCCCGACGCTGCTCTCATGATTCATTTTGTTTCTAAAGATCGATTTGATTTTGTAGCGAGTAACGAAGGATTCAGGGGAAATGTATCGGAGTAAAAGTATCAGTTTTCTTTGTAAAATGTAGTGAAGTAAAAGTAAAAGTCAACAGAAATATAAGTAGTAAAGTAAAGTACAGATACCCAAAAAAATACTTAAGTACAGTAACGAAGTATTTCTACTTCGTTACTATACACCACTGCTAATTAGTTAGCCTTCCAATTTATTTCTACTAAAGAAGCTAAAGCTGTAGCGCCATGATTTGGGAAACTTCCAAAACCTCGCGTCAGAGCTGGAGACTCAACGGAAGGCGTGTGCGTAACGTGACAGTGCGCGCTACACAGAGCAGATTGACAAGTGTCTGTCAGAGTTTGACAAACGCTTTCCAGACTTTGCTTTACTCGAGCCAGTTGCTACACTTATGTGCTGCACATTTCGGGAAGATATTGAGGTTGATTCACTCGCATCAAAAATTGCAACGCTGTTTCACCTGAACTCGTCTGGAGTGGAGGATGAGATGTTGACACTGCAAGCTGACATTTAGCTGAAGTCCAGGGCTCATGGACAGTTTCTCACAGAGGAAAAGTCCCCAAACATGAGGACATGTGATACCTTTTTGACTGCATTATTCGGCTCTACTCATTTATGTGAGTCAGCCTTTTCCCACATGAAGAACATTAAGTCCAAACACCGTTCCACCATGACTGATGATCATTTGAAGTCTGCTTGAGGTTGGCTACCAGCAGCTACTGTCCGGACTGTGCAACTCTGGCCAATTCCATTCAGTGCAAGTCATCAGAGTAAGGTAACGACCAAAAATGTACAGAATTGTATTGTGCCATAAGGGTTCATGCAGCTATGTACGCCAACATATATTGTAAATATAAAGTATACTCAGCATATATATATATATATATATATATATATATATATATATATATAGATATTCAGCATTTTAATGTAGGTAGATCATTTTGACTTGGTCATTTTAAAAGTAGCTCGCAAGCTGAAAATGTGTGGGCTCTAGACAACACTGAAATATAAAGTACAGCAGATAAACAGCAAAATGGAGGGAGGGGGAAGTCGACAGAGAACAAGCCATTTGGTAAGAACAAATTAATAATCATGCTGACAAACAAATCGAACCAAAAACATATCCTCCTTGGAGGAAGCAACCAGTGTGACCCGTGAGACACTCTGAGTGTCCCATCAAGTGTAACTTTAGCTCAGTGGTCGACATAAAGGAGCAATACACGGCGTTTAGAGCATCAACATAGCATCAAACAGATATAGTGGAGTAATGTCTCCCTGATTAGAGACATAGATAAGTCACTGTGTGTGTTGTTATCCAAGCATGTTCGTGCATGTGAGCCTGCTCCACTGGTTAGCTTATGGCTGCCACTCTGCACTGCTCCCATACAGCGGTTACAGCTGTTAACGCCATCCAGACACAAGTCGTCGTTGCGGAGGCGTAGCACCCACCCTCAGGTTCCCCATCAGGTAAACATTGTTGGCTCTGTCAGCACTTTTGCCATCGTTTGTATTGTTAGTGATGTTAGCACCGTTTACTGTGTTGGGGTCTGACCATATGGCTTCAACATGTGCTGTGGCCAAAGAGAATCAGGCCTTCACTTTTTCAAGCAAAGGTTTCATCCTGATTTGTAGTTTGATGAGAGCAACCTCTTCACACTAGGGTGTAAATTTCCCCCCCCCCCCAAAAAAACCATGGTCACCTGAATGCACTGCTGCAATCTCATTGGCCGAAGGCCAAGAGACCCCAGGACCCCTGTGGTTCAACCACTGTTCTACAAAACTGCCTGCAGATCACACCTCAATGCCTTTTCCAACAATCCCTCCGGGGTAACAGGAGGCACGCAAACACTCTCTTCGCCCTGGGACCCGTCCTTGGACATATGAAGACACACCAGCCTCCTACCTCCAGCACGACGCTGGCAACCGAAGGCCACGAGGAAGCCCGCGGCCCTCAAACCCTCAAACCATCATCAAACCCTGACAGGTCACGAGCCATTTCGCTGGACGAAACGACAGTGTTCCACTTTGAGTAAGGCTCCTTTACCCAGCCGAGACGAATCCGCATCCGCGATCCGTTTTCCGCTTTTTGCTTCTTTTTCTTTTTGTGCACACTCCAGTAGGAAGACGTCTAATCCTCTCCTGACCGATGATTACCGGGAGACGTACGGACCACGTCGTCTCAGCCGAAGTTAAACTGTCCTCCCTGCAGCGAGGATAGATCACGTCTGTGTTTCGCTCCAGAGCGAGCTCACGCCACGACGGCACAGCGCTCGCTACCAGCCGCGCTGCAAGCAGCCCCCCCCTTCCTGGCGAGGAAAAACGGACAACTTCCCCACGAACACTTCAACGTTGCCACGAAGCATCGACAAGTAAGATTCTTGGTATCTGGGCATAGCTTAGCTTAAATTAACTTAAGTTTAATTCAGGCCATTCATTTATATGTTGATATTCCCGTGTTTTTGGGTGTTTAAGTTACTGTCGCGTGATATTGAGATATTGCGCAATCATTACGGAGCAGAGAAGCTCCGCTGTATTTGTGTATTAACTGTTTGACTGTTGCTTTTGGGATTATTTGATTTCATTTTTGTTCTTGCTCTATTTCCTTGAATCGATTCTGTGAGTGAAGTGTGGAAACGCGACTATCGGGCACAAGTGTCGTCAGTTCGCGAAGCGACAACGGCAACTTGTGTGAGATACGATCGGCGATCCTCATTTTCACTACAACGCGACATCGCACACAGAAACTCTGACTCCTCTCTCTCCCCTTTTATTCCTCGTGTTTTCCGTAACACGAACACACACAGCTCCTATCTCTGCCCCTGAGGGAAACCCCGTTCAAACGATCGCCTCACAACACATGTGTGCATCGGCACACGTGATTACATACAGCAGTCCCACCGCCATTTTGCCCCAGTCACTCGACTCCGCCATCTGGTGGTAGTTTAGCTGTAGTATCTTAAGGCCCCTCCCCTTTTGGCCCGCGTCACTCGACGCCGCCATCTTTGTAGTCTTTAGCAATAGCTGTAAGACTCTCCTTCCTTTTCACCCACAGACCCACACACACACATACACACACACACAGACATACACCCTCATCCATTTTATTCATTCTTTAGTTTAGGCATATAAAATTGTATGATAACGTTTGTTGGTTGCAATATTAATTGATTTGATCATTTATTATTTTGATTTAATAAACTCTGTTATACTTTAAGGAGCAGTCGTCTGTGATTACTTGTGCATATGTATTTGATGAACCTGTATGTAGTAGCCTGTGCTCGAACTTAAAAACCTTCACTGTCACTGAATGTATAGTCATACGCAGACTATTGACATTATGAGTGACTACTAATTATGAGACTTAGTTTATCGTTTGGTTATTGGTCCCTGTTCGCAGGGTGGTGCCCCGTTGTGATTAATAATCATTAATAATTGTTACATACATCAATAATTCTATTGATGTCAAGAATTCAGTTTCTTAAATGCTGATAACCCAAACACGCTCCCTTAGATCCCAACAACTGCGAGCGCCTGTTCAGGTGTCGCCATGTTTAGAGCTGTTTAGAGGCAACTAAATGCTCCCAATCTTGTGTCTTGCACCTTTAATTATAGGTTATTCGTGACAAATAAAACTGACTTCGTTATTCCTCCGATTGTCCTGGTGGTTTTGATTGTGGTCACTTGTGTGGTGGTTGAGCTTGTCATAGGTTTGGAAAGTTTGATAAGTTTTACCAAGCAGGATAACATGACGTATAGCTTCACATAGTAACCGAACTGCAGTGGTGTATAGTAACGAAGTAGAAATACTTCGTTACTGTACTTAAGTAGTTTTTTTGGGTATCTGTACTTTACTTTACTACTTATATTTCTGTTTACTTTTACTTTTACTTCACTACATTTTGCAAAGAAAACTGATACTTTTACTCCGATACATTTCCCCTGAAACCTTCGTTACTCGCTACAAAATCAAATCTATCTTTAGAAACAAAATGAATCATGAGAGCAGCGTCGGGGACTGTGTTGGAACACAGACTGCAAGCAAGCAGGTTTGGTGAATCAGTGGTCGTAGCAGCAAGTTAAATCATTGGTTAATCACGTTAATGCGCAATTGCAAACAAGTGCTCTCAAAGCCGCAGCGTTTTGATTCACAGTGATGCCCAGGATGCTACATGCTATAAGCTAGCGGGCGACTACCTGAGTATAATTCCACTCTACGATGACTGATTTCATGATGGAAGCAGAAATGGAAGCACCTGCTACTCCCGCAACAAACAACGGTGGTGACGAAGACCAACACCAGTGGATCGCTAGCGAGTTAGTGAGCTGAGGAAGTGTTGACAGTTGTGCAGCACTAGTTGGCTAACGTTAGCTGTAGCTATATACACGGATTGACAGGAGCCGCGAGAGCGCAGCATTAGGGAAATCCTTCGCAGCTGTGCGCAAGCTGTCTGTGACGCTGAACACACCTCTACCTGCCTCAGCGGCCTGTGAAAGGCTATTTAGCATCGCAGGACGAGTCTTCAGCCCAAGAAGAGCGAGGCTGAATTCTCGCAATTTTGAAAACCAACTTCTTTTGAAGATGAACAGGACATGTTTCAGTTTCAAGTAATGACTGTGTTGCTGCTTTAGTATTGATCATGTTTTGATATTTGAGTCATGTTGTGGATGATCAGATGGAGTTATGATGGTAGCAGTCGCCCAATTGCAGATTCAGCTTGAGCAAAACCTTTGCCTATTGTGTTCAAATCAGGCCCACAGGAGTTTACAAGGCAGGTGTCCTTTCTCACAACACTGACCTGATGCATCAAGTGGATATGTTTTGCTGAACATAATATTATGCATTTGCCCTCTACATCCTCTAGTCTAATGAGCAGACTTATAAACGCACTGTTACAACTCCTTCATAGTGTCATATTGCTTTTCGGAGAATTATGATGATAAGTTCATATGCAAAAGTATACTTATGTACAATATATTATGTTGAACATTGTTGCTCCTGAATGGATCACAGCCAACCCAATTATGTTCAACACAGCTCCATGTCCTTGGTCATGGTGCCACAGCACTTAAAAGAATAAACTTCATAATTCTCACAATTCTGACCCTTTGCTTTTTTATCAACAGCATTTACTTGTACTTTTACTTCCAATGAACAGGTTATGATGTTCATTTAATGTTCAGGTTGTGATGTACATTTAATATCAGAAAATTACTTTTGATACTTAAGTACTTTTGTACTTAAGTACAATAAATATCAGATACTTTAAGACTTTTACTCAAGTAGTATTCTAATAGGTTACTTTTTACTTTTACTTGAGTAGTTTTCCAGTAAGGTATCTTTACTTTTACTCAAGTATGGCTTTTGAGTACTTTATACACCACTGCCGAACTGTATGTCAGTATACGACTCACCGGTTTTCACATGGCTTTGGCAGTACAGCCTAATGTTGCACTAAGGTGCACCAACCACCTGTGTCTGTAAATAACCAATGATAAGACTGTAGTGATCCAAACACATTGGTCCACAGCACCAAAAGATAATTCCAGCTCGCCATGACATAGTTTGTTTCATTCACAGCCAAGCCGAGTGTTGTGATTGATAAGCCTCTTTGTTCTAGAAAAGCTCTTCATTAAAGTGTGGAGCAGAGAATCCTTAGTGTTACCTCCTAATGTCTCCTAGATGTTGCCTATCCCAAAGGCCAAGTATAACATGGCACCCAGGGCCATATTTTTAAAAGCTGGCATAGCAGAAGCTATGGAAATCATCTTCAGCAAAAACAACAGCATACCGACTTTTATATTGAGATCACGCTCCAGCCAATTGTATGGAGATCTTCTCAGGGTCAAGTATGTGTTCATTACAGATGTTCTTCAATTAATGCTCAGGACAGCAATCTAGTCTGATCATTCAATGTTTATGTCCATTGGCCATTTTCAATTCACCTTGAACATTTCATTAAAATGAAGAGGAGCTACATCAGGTATCTGGCTTTTGGTCCACTGTTTACTTTAGTTTGATGTAGACGGCTGTCAAATGATACTAAGCATTGTGCTACTTGGCTTTACTGTGAAATTACAAACTGGAAAGACCGGGCTATGAGAGACTTTACATCTAATAAGAAAGGGAGACTGAGGTGAAAAAAGTACATTTTATACTTTATGTTAATACAGAAAAATAAATAAACTATATCTGCTTTGTCTATTTATGGAATCTTACGGGCTAAATTTTGGACACTTTCTCTTATAGTAGAACCTTCCCAGCAGGATAGTCTTTGTCTGATTTACATCAACAATGACGGTCAGATGTTTTTCTCTTCTGTGTGCCTATGTCAGAACCAGCTCATGATACAGTTCTACACTTTTATGACTAAATGGTGTGCAGTCAATGACATCGATGTTGGACGATTCTGCAAAACCTCAGATTCATATTTTTATTTTCGTTTTCTACTAGAACATGATTAAATGCTTTAAAAGAAAGAACACCTGTATTCACCCTCTCTCTGAAATACTTTAGTACCTGTCTCTGAGAGGCCTCCCTTCCAAAAAGCCCAGGCTGCATTATTGCTGCCCGGAAACCACTTTAACAGAGTTTAGCTGCACGTCGACCGAGGCAACAATAACAGCTTCTACACCAAAAACTTCCCAACAGCACATGTTCCAGCCAGAATCGGATCCAAAATCCAGCAGATATCAACAACACCGACAACCAAGATTACAGGTTTGACAGTGAAACTGATTCAGGTGTTGTGTTGCTTACGGTCATTATTTACTACCTGTAATAAAGGATTACATTCTACAGTCAGGATGTTAAATGGACCAGGTGTTTGACCCTTCTACAGTCCATGCATGAAATCAAAAAGGGTTTTCACTTAATCTTCTTAAACAGTGTTATTACATAAAACCTTTGAGAAAGAACGTGTTATATTTCTCTAACACCACAGGACATTTAGTACTAAAATCACCAAAACCCTCCATAAAAATAAAGCACATTACTCATAGTCAGTGAAATGTAAACGTAAATTGGGTACACATAATGCACAAAGTAGAAACTCTAACTCTGTTGTGAACAGTCCTCGTCGTGTCCTCCATTAGAGTAAAGGGTTTGATGTATACTGAAGTTGTGTCAGCTGGTGATGGAGCTCTCCAACGTGAACATGCCTTTGCTCCTGCCCTGCTACCACTCATATAATATAGTAATATAGTGAGGTACTCTGTGGACGGGGATGGTCATCTAGCTGGAGGTGGTTCTGTGGTACACCAATCCCACAGGACATCATCAAGTCGGACTAGCTTGTTGTTGTCACATATTCTGATAGATGGAGCAGGAGAAAAAGAGAGAGGATTGTCTTTCCTCATACTTTGGGAGTCTGTAGACACACCAGGGACATATCTATGCCATGAATATGTTCAGCATACTTAGAATAAATGAGGTTGTACAGCATGTCTAAACACAAAGTTTCTATGCTTTTTCTCCTGACGTCAATGGTGATACCACAGCTCAGAGTAATAATAGTACCGATCCTATACCAGGGCTCTCTTTCCCCTATCATTTCCTGATTTTAAAATTAAATCATTTTAATTAGAGCTGCCAATCAATTATTAGACCAATCACTTAAAATGCATTTTAATGCAAGGTAAAGTAGGTCGATGTCTATATATAGGTCACAGAATCGTATTTTTTGGGATATTGAGCTGATAGATCATCACCCCCACAACAACTCAAGTTCATATGTAATTAGTTGTAAAGAGATTATATGCAACAATTTCCGAAAAAACATTTTGTGTTTTAGAATGTAACTGCCGTGAAACAATTGTAATACGATATTTAATTCTTCATTTACTCTTTAGCTCGCTCGAACACCGCTGCTCTCTCTCTGTCTCTCTCTCTCATTGTCTCTCTCTCTCATTGTCTCTCTGTCTCTCTCTCTCTGTCTCTCTCTCTCATTGTCTCTCTGTCTCTCTCTCTCTCTGTCTCTCTCTCTCATTGTCTCTCTGTCTCTCTCTCTCTGTCTCTCTCTCTCTGTTTCTCTCTCTCTCTCTGTCTCTCTCTCTCTTTCTCTCTCTCTGAGAGCGTGGTGGTGGTATGCGTGGAGAGCGTTGCTAAATATTTGGTGATTTTTCTCAAACTTGTCTTCAAATCTTTCTTCATAGTTCACTGTGTGAATGAGTTGTGGTGGTTTAAGGTTGTTGTCGGTGTATTTTGGTGTTTTGGTGGACAGAGAATCGTGTTTCTTGTCAGGGATGGCGTCCTCTGAGACGCCGTCCATGTCTTTGAGGCATGGAGTTTGTGTTCAGCCCGACCCGTGTGTCCCGGTAGAGGCGGTTCTCCTGTGGGAGACCATGTGGGACACTAACTTGTCCTATGCCTCCAGGATGAACAGAGGTGTGCTGGTGTTTTTAAAAGAGGAGCGTTTTGTGGCGGAGTTAATATCGAGCGGCGTCTCGCTGAACGGCGTGTATCTGCAGGTTTCCCCGTTCGCAGTGCCCTCCACCCGGGTTACCATCTCCGGTGTTCCCCTGTTCATCCCCAACCAGGTGTTGGAGCGAGAGCTGCAGCGCTTCGGGAAGCTGGCGAGCAGCTTCAGGACTATGGGTCTGGGTTGTAAAAACGAGAAACTGAAACATGTCCAGTCCTTCAGGAGACAGGTGTCCATGTTCATTACCTGCCCTTCACAGACGCTGGAGGTCTCCTTTAGGGTGAAACACGGGGAGCGACACTACATGGTGTACGCTAGCACAGGTAGCATCAGGTGCTTTGAGTGTGGGGAAGTGGGGCACAAGCGGACCACTTGTCCTCACAGGCCGGCCGAAGGGCACCCCGAGCCGGGGCCCATACCGGCGGAGGAGCTCCGCTAAATGACGAGCCGGCGGAGGTCAGGACGGGGGAACAGAGAGCTGATTCAGGCGGAGATAAAGTTGTTGATGAGAAATCAGCTTCTGAGTCTCACAACAGAGGGAAGGGAAGTAGCAGAGGAAAGGAAAGGAGTAGAGGGAAAGAAGTAGAGGGAAAGAAAGTAGCAGAAGAAGCACTGACAGCAGGAGCAGAGGAAGGTATGAGGGCAAGTGGAGGAGGCAGCAGTAATGGGCTGACAGCTGAAGCTGACCAAAGTCAGGCTGCTGGTCCAGAGGAGAGTGGGGGGGGGGCTTGTGTTGTGGAGTACGACTCTGACGGTCGCTGTGACGACGACTCAATGTTATTAACTGGAGATCTGTACAAGATGCAGGAAATTAACAAGTTTCTGGATGAAACGTTTGGAAAATCTGTAGATGTTTTAGAATATTTTCCAGACGCAGACAAGTTTATTGAAAGTGTTACAGAATTACAGAAAGTGGTCGGTTTGGTGACATTAGCTGAAAAGAAACATTTCCGTCTAAAGAAGCTCATGACGAGTCTCAGGAAGCTAATGAAGAGGAATGAAGGGAAAGGTTCCAAAAGGTTAAGAACCTCTAAGTGAATCTATGATGGATGTGATTCACTTAATCTTTCTGTCACTGGTTCTTCTAGCTGTCTACATCACCGCTCTCTTTCTTTTCTCAGTGCACAAGGTGAGGGTTTGTTTTTTTAATATTGATGAGGTAACAGGAATGTCTATTGGATGGAAATGGTTGCTACCCCAGCTCTCCTACAGGGGGAGGGTCATAATTGGCAATGTCTTGGTTGCCTCGACCCTTTGGCACAGACTGGTAGTCCTACCTCCACCACAGGGCCTGATTAAAGAAATCCAGAGGGCAGTTGTGGACTTCTGGTCAGGGCTTCACTGGCTGAGATCTGCGGTGCTGTACCTGCCGGTCCAGGAGGGAGGGCAGGGCCTGGTGGACATCGCATCACACATCACAGCCTTCAGACCGCAGACAGCTCAGAGACTGCTGTACAGCTTCGGCCTGCGATGGACTACTGCCTGTGTGCTGCTGAGGAGGACTGGACACCTGTTCCTACTTCAGCCCCAGTCAGTGGATTTAACTGGTCTGACACCATTCTACCGGTCCGTCTTACAGGCGTGGCAGGTCTTTACATTCCCTCAGAGAGGGACACCACTGATCAACATCCGGTCCAGCAGGCTGCTGCTCAGGCTGGTGGAGGAGGTCTGTGCTTCCCTGAAGAGGCCGTACACTATCTGACCAATGGGACGATGAAGGAGTGAGGGTGTCGAGGTGGACTGAGTTGTTTGGCAGGGGATCCTCCGCAAGGGGCTGTTGGTGGTCCCTGTATAAACCCCCTGTGGACTACCGGACACAGACTGCCGTCAGTCTGCCCCAGGGTAGCTGTGGCTACAGACGTAGCTTACCATCACCGGTATGACTGGGCGAATGGTGTGCATGGATCCTTGTAAAGCGTCTTTGAGTACTTAGAAAAGCGCTATATAAAATAAAGGATTATTATTATTATTATTAAGAACACTGAACTCTGTGAACATTTGGAGTCTGATAGACATTCTGGTTTCAGTCAGAGACAATGCTCTGGTTCTGAACGAATATGTTTTCTTTCGTATTTAGATTTTGGTTTTGTTTGTTTTTTTGCATGAATTAATTTTGTTGTAGTTATTGACAAACTGTAAATGGAATTTACTAAGAAATACAGATACCTTTAAACCTCTCTCTGTCTCTCTGTCTATCTCTCTCTCTATCGCTCCCTCTCTCTTTCTCTGTCTCTCTCTCTCCCTCCATCTCTCCCTCTCTCTGTCTCTATCTCTCTCTTTCTCTGTGTCTCTCTCTCCCTCCCTCCCTCTCTCTCTTTCTCAATCTCTCCCTCTCTCTCTCTTTCTCAATCTCTCCCTCTCTCTGTCTTTCTCTCTCTCTCTCTCTCTCTCTCCCTCGCTGTCTCTCTCTCTCTCTCTCTCTCTCCCTCGCTGTCTCTTGCTCTCTCTCTCCCTCGCTCTCTCTCTCTCTCTCTCTCTCTCTCTCTCTGTCTCTCTCTCTCCCTTTCTGTCTCTCTCTCTCTGTCTCTCTCTCTCTCTCTCTCCCTCGCTGTCTCTCTCTCTCGCTCTCTCTCTGTCTCTCTCTCTCTCTCCCTCGCTGTCTCTCTCTCTCTCTCCCTCGCTGTCTCTCTCTCTCTTTCTCTCTCTCTCTCTCCCTCACTGTCTCTCTCTCTCTCGCTCTGTCTCTCTCTCTCTCCCTCGCTGTCTCTCTCTCTCTGTCTCTCTCTCTCTCTCCCTCGCTGTCTCTCTCTCTCTCTCTCTCTGTCTCTCTCTCTCTCTCCCTCGCTGTCTCTCTCTCTCTCCCTTGCTGTCTCTCTCTCTCTCTCTCTCTCTCTCTCCCTCGCTGTCTCTCTCTCTCGCTCTGTCTCTCTCTCTCTCTCTCCCTCACTGTCTCTCTCTCTCTCTCTGTCTCTCTCTCTCTCTCTCTCTCTCTCTCTCTCCTTCTCGGTCGCTCGTTGAGCTTGGGGGAGGGGAGAAGTTTGAATGCAACAATGTGACTACATATTAAACTTTTAAATGTAAGTCAATGTAAATCACACTTGTTTTCCTTGCTCTATCACAACTTTCTCACACATGCAACTATTTTCCAAATGTATGATCATATTCTTTTCTCTCCACATGGTTGTCCCGTGCTACCCACATGTCGATCTTATTCCCACCCTCCATTTGTGCCGCTTTAACTCACTCATCATGGGATATTGACCAGGATATTGTTTCACATGTCCAGCACATTTGAATCAGTCATATGAGCACTGTTTCTTCTCTGTAAATGAAACACAGGGACCAGGTAGTACAACCTCTACCATCCTGTCTCCTGCCCTTCTGGTATGTGGCCAGTGGCCGATGTGATCTCTGAGAGCAGACCTCTTCAGAGAATTTCAAGCAGCCATCCCCACGAGCCATGAGTGTTCCCGTCTCTGACAGACAGGAATGATAAGAGTCGCCAGGCTGCACGTTCCCAATCACCATGCAGCCAAATCCTGCAGTACAAGGTCACATTCGAAAAAAAGGTTCCCTCGCCAAATTCAGTCTGCTAATTTTTCCCAGTAGACTTTTTAACATCTCAGTATGTTTGCCATTCCCATCAGGTTTACTTCAAAGCTTTTACAACATGGTGACACAAGGCATAATGTTGTTTTTTTCATTAAGAAAGAGAAGTGTAAGTGAAAATGTGAAAACACTCAGAAGCCAAGAGAGAAAGAAAGCAGGATTCCTGTTATCTGTTTCACTAATGGCCTGATTAGTGAAAAGGACACACTGACAGAGATAACCTGTCTGTATGCATTCACTTCCTTCACTTTGCTGTCTCTCCTCCTTATCTGAGGAATCAGTTGCAGTCTGCTTCTGAGAGTTGTTTATCTGACAAATTGCGCCCTCGGACATGTCAAGAAGCCCAAACATTTCCGAGCTGTCCGTCAAGCTGATGAACAGTTGAGGGGACCGGTAGACAGTTCGCAGGCTCATGGGAAGTATGCAGAGAGTGAAAGTGTCAGTGCTGAGGTGTCTCCCATCACAAGCAAACACAGAGGAGGGCTGACAGGGGTCTGCGTGTGTATACATATGTGGATGTGTTTTCATGTAGCCGTCTGTTTCTGCCAAAACGGAGGCTCTGCAGACAGCTGGCACCTACAGTGTTGTTATCAGACCACTGTAGAGATGTGACTGTGTTGACTCAGTGTTTATGCAGCTATTGTTATTTATTTTCAGCAAGACATAACTGACGATGAGTCTGTTGTAAGATTTCATCCATATACAAAACTTCACATTACCACTGACACTTTTTATATCTGGTACCTCAGAAATACTTTGGCAAAATACACCTAATTCAAGGTCCACTTACGAGCTTTTTCATGAAGCTTTCAATCCCTTCTCACAGTCGTAAGTAGTCCTCACGTGACCTAGGTAAGTGGCCTTTTCATGTCTGATGGAACCTGAAAAGATGTGCTTGAAGGCTCTAGAAAAAGCTCGTAAGTGGACTTGAAGTCAGATTGTTTGTCAAACATAGATAACCCACATGTCATGCAAATCCAAAACACAAAACATAGTAATCACAAAAAGACAAATACATTTTCAGTAACAGGCTAAACGTGACTGCACATCTGATGGAGGGATGATAGCATTGGAATCGCTGGAAGTCTCTTTGATTCCTGTGTCATTCCTCTGCAGTCGAGGACACTGAGGAGTTGTCTCCTACTGTCTTTCCTGATATTTACTCTCCCTCCCCCTCGTCCTCCCGGCTCGGTTGGAGCCTGTGAGTCGTTCAGCCTGTGATCATGGCCCTAGTCCACGACTCAGCGGACAGGCAGCCAATGACACCATACTTCACTGTGGATAGAGTGTGTGTGTGTCTGTGTGTGTGTGTGTGGAGGGGGAGCGGGGCAGAAATTGACACCTCTGGTCACTGTGACATACTATCTGTCTCACCCACCAAGTTTGCGCCTGAGTCAGATCTAGAGTGTGTTGTACTGCTAATCCCTTTATCTGTGAGTCCTTTTTCTTCTTCTTTGTTGTTATCGTACTTAAGTTACACTACACTCACTCTGCTAAGGACACAAAAAAGCACATTTTGAAATGCAGGACGGAGAATATTTGATGCCAACTGCAGTATAAAAGCGCCTGATTCTTTCGAGGAAAAAGACATTCAAAAATCAAACAATTTCTAAACAGAATCTTGTCATTTTGAGCATTTCATTCTGTATGTTTGTGTTGCACCCCCTGCAAAAGGAAAATAAATAATCACAAGAGTGATGTGATGGTTTTTCCTCAGCAAGAACTTTACTGCAAATTAGTTTGTACAAAAATACAATCATTGACACAGGAAGAGATTTACAGGAGAGTAGAGAGTGCATACGCTATTTATGTTAAACACTATTCAAAGTATTACTTGAGCTATTTCCCCGAGCACAAACAAGCTTAAATTCAGTACTGTTAAAGTGCATAAAACATATTATACAGATAAAACAAATAAAATATCACTCCTAAATATTACCGTCTGTGTACATGTGAATTCACAAAATGGTGGCAGTAGACACAGCTACTATTATGGTGCGTTCACGTCAAAAGCGGCGCGAATTATTCACGCGAGTAGATTGCATACAAAGCCGATGCACAGACACGATGAGACTGGAGTGACCTATCAGGAATAGCCTATCAGCGTTGAGATGTTTCTCCTGTCATCACTGATGTCCTGCCGTTGTTGAATCAGGAAATAAATACTGTAGCCATCTGTGTTCATCCAGAGCTCTACGATACCTCATATCAATAGAGACCGGCAGTGGCGGCTGGTGGAAAATGTTCTAGGTAGGGCCATCCTATCAATTTCAGCAAACATCCCAGTATGATTTAATGCAAAAACAAATGTAAGTCTCAAACACGCATTATTACTTGGCAGTTAAATATGTAACATGTATTCCAACACCAAAACAATCAGTAAATAACACTTATATAATATAATATAACATGTTTATTTATTGAGATGCCCCTATGGACCTTGTTATAGGAGGTAAAGATCAGGAGAAGTAAACATGAAGTGTAATTATGAATACTGATGTTAAATTAAGCTATGATGAGTTTTCACTGTTAATTTAACATCTCTATTACATGTTGATGTCTCCATGACCAAGTTAAGCAGATGAGACTGAGGACAACTATGTAGAAGAAAAGATGTTCACTTTGCATAATATGTAGCTTGACAGAGTTCTCCATGTGTGTCCTGGTGTTCTCATGTTTCCTTACCTCCTCATCCCTCACTCCCTACCCTGGTGTTCTCATGTTTCCTTACCTCCTCATCCCTCACTCCCGTAACTGTCCGTGCTGGGTCTGTCCCCGTTGTTTTAAAAATCTAAATAAATGATTAGCATGACGTCATCCAGCTAGCCAAACCTGTCTGGTGTACAGCTAGTACAGAAGCTTCGCATGTACTGCTTCCCTTTCCCGCGAGTCTGCTGTCTGATTGAGAGGTCAGGCTGATCTGATATCAGCTCTTTGGCTGCAGAATCTCCGCCAAAGTTCTCCTCTCAAGCGGGTCTTGGAGGAGGAGTGCTCGCGCTGGCGCCTGTAGAGACTTATCCTGACGAGAACGCGCAGCTATGGGCCAGATCGTTCTGGCCCATAGCTGAATCTATTTGAGGGCGCTGATTGGCTAAATTGTATGTCACTCATTTATATCTTGAATCAGCAATTGGCTAAACTGCTTCATAGATCCGTCTCTTTTGGGCCAAAACGATCAGGCCCCCCAAGCTGCGCGTTCTCAGAGTGTCGTGCACACAGACTGAGAGGATGAGCAGGAAAAGCATATATTTTGCGCAGATATCATATTTTACACACATTACTGGGTACATTCCATAGTTCAAAAACACAAATATTGACAATTTGTATAATTTATGATTATTATAATTTTATTAATTTTTTTTTCCTTTTTTGTGTGGCTCATGGTGGGGCCATGCCCCATGGCCCTCTATTGACCAGCCGCCACTGTAGAGCAGACCAAACTATGTGTATAAATGTGTGTGTAAACCATATGGTACAAACAATTAATAGACGCTGCCGTGTTTACGTCTAGATTACGTTAGTCTGAGTGTTGGTGGAGCTGCTACAATGTTAGCTTAGCCTAGCACCGGTCCGAGCTCCATTGAGAAGACAAGTACAAATCGGCATCATTACGTAGTTATTTCGAAGTCCCTTTTTGTCGGTTTATTGCCGTTAAATCACAGCCAAATCAGTTTATTTTGTGTTCATACAGCTGTAGTAAACAGCGACGTGTGGCTTGCTAGACACAGTGAATACAGCTCGATAAAATCCATGGAGCTCCTCTGAACAATATTATGAACCAGACATGACGGAGTTTAGTTTCCGGGGATATCTGTGACTTCCACAACACGTACTAAGCAGAAATAGAGGTTATTTTTTCCATGGTTGATGGCGGACAGTTGAACGGCTTTCAGGGCGATAAGCCACGCCCCCTCTCCATCCGGCGCGAACACAAATAGTCCCCGGCGAGACCGGCGGCGCCAATGACGCTAATACGCGGCGCGAATGGTGTGAACACCGCATTACACCGTCAACACGCGGGAACTCACGTAAGTTACACACACTACTCTAAAGAACCCAAAAATGTAACAACATTCTCTTAAAACGTATGACATGTTATCAGATTCATACAGACATGTTAACGCTGTTTAAAATCCACAACATATCTGCAAAAGGGGGATAAATAATCACGAGAGTGATATGATGGGTTTTCCTCAGAAAGAACTTTACTGCAATGAGGAAAAGATCGCGGTTTCCCCGAGATATGTGCGTGGAGACCAAAGCAAGCGATCTCAGACTCAAGATCAAGACCACTATGCAGATCACAGTTTAACCACACGAAGTGACCACACAAATGGTCCCAATGGAGCGACCTGGTGGCCATAGGACCAACTATGAACCCAACCATGAGGTAGTTTACCAATTTGACATTTAAAATCAGTGCTCAGTATCGATAGATACTTCAAGTTTACAAGAAAGTCAGATAGTAGCATCACTATCATGTAACAAGATGTCCTGTGGCTGTATGTGGTGATCACTTTATATCCATCCTTCACATCCCAAGATGACTGACCAACCATAGACTGTGGACGTAGTCACAGTGACGGCATCCATTGGTTTATTGGCTGCCATTTTGAATCCTTGAGTTCGGCATTTTGGCCGTGGCCATCTTGATTTTTGCACGTCGCCATCTTAGCTTTTTGCAACTAGAAGTGACATAACGCTGAATGAGAAATTTTTCAGCGGCAAAAGATGTTCCACTTAACCTTCATAAATAAAACACACTGTGAAAGGGTTAAAGTTCTAAGACAAAAACACAGACAACTCCCTGACCTGTCAATCACCGTGTAGCCCCTCCATAAAGCATACCCTGCTTTATGGTCTGTTTGACTCTAAATGGACCATAATGTACTAAATGAACATCATGCTGTATTGAAGAAGACTTGAAACTGGAGATTGAGACCATAAACTCATGTTTACAATGTTTACTGAGGGAATAAATCAAGAGAGAAGTAGAGTCATTTTCTCATAGACTTCCATACAATCTGACTTCCTTTTGCAACCAGATGGCCCTTCATGGCCACAAGAGAGAATACAGGTTTGAGGCACTTCCTCATTGGCTCCACTTTTCAGATCCGGAGGTTGACGCCTCGTTACAACTGAGGAAACTCAATCCAATGCATTGTGTGGTTGAAAGCTCTGGAAAAAGCTAGGAAGTGGACCATGAGTTGGTTTGTCTTTTCCATGTCGTCCCCGGCCTTCAGTGTAGACCGCCCACCCCACTCCAAACCCAGACTGCCTTCAGGGCATGACAATTGCCGTAACCAATGAGGTAAAGGCAATAGTTTTCCACAGTTCACAATCCTGTTGGTTGAGTCAACAGCATCAGCTTTGCTTTATCCTATTACTCTCAATCACAACAGTTCTACAAGTTTCCAAACTTAGCGAGCCTGGAAAGGTGTTCTGGGGTTAACACACACACAGACCACAAAGATAGGAAAAAAGACAGCAAGAAACACACACATATAGACATGCAGCCCCTTTCAGAATCCTAGAACAACATTCGATCATCACCCACTGAGCGTCCCTGGGGTGTTAAAAGCAAGCAGGACCATGTAGCTGTTGGTGCCCCTTTGTTGTTTCAGCTTTCAGAATCGGGCAAGGAAGAAAGAAAGGTTTGTCTGACCAAATTACCTATCGCAGGAAAAATAATAAAAAAGGCAACGTACCGAATCAATGGGTCGGCGTGACGATAGCGCTAGTTCTTACTGACAGGTCGCATAAGTCAGGCCTCTCAACATCCCGCAGAGTGGAGATAGCACATGTAGCTATGTGTTTGGTTTGAACGGAGAATGGCAGAAAATGTCACCCCTGATGAATGATCCATGGTGCTGATAAGACGTACTCCCCTCTAGGCGAGCGTGCAAACACATCGGACACACGTGCACACGTAGGAAGATAAACACACATACACACAGCAAGACATGGTCCTATAAATAAGTCTTTGGTCCTGTGGAGTCAAGTAGAGTCCAGCCCAGCAGATACCAGCTCTGTACCCAGGGATCACCCCGAGTCTGCTCTCTGTCTTTCAGCCGCCTCAAACACTGTACCCAGATCAGATCACACAGCGGTGGAACCTCAGCGAAAACAACAAAAAAAATCTGACCTGGTGTCAGCGTCTGGAGCAGCATGCTTTACTCCGTCAAATAGACATCAGCGGGGGAAGGAGGGGTGGGGTCATACCAACAAAAACATGGCTCCGGTCGGTCCTCATTGAGAGAAAGAATGTGCTGGCTGACAGGCCGTTTCAGCCAGGCTATTTGGAACTGCTAGACCAGCTCAGGGGATCCAGATAACTAAATATTTGCACTATTGGGTCTTTTCTTTATGTCCTCTGTTAGTTCTGTAATGATGCTGTGGTGGGCCTTCATTACTGTGACTCCATGTCAAAGTCATGTGATGGACATGCAGATCTACTCTGCCATTGTTTCAATTGTTTGACCCCTTCACTCTTCACTCTCTTTATTTACAGGCTTATGGAAAGTCCCTACATGTAAATTATTTTCAGAATAAGCTCGGCTACTCCCTTGGCATGTTAGTGGAGCTATACGTGTTCTTTTTATGAGAAATAAAGCTTCATCGTGTTTTGGTAGATGTAAACAGGAAGCATAACATTGCCATTATTTCTAATTGTAGCAGTTCCTGTTGGCACCGCAGTGGTAAAGTAAGTAGCTACATTTACTCAAGTACTTGCACATTATTTGAGTATTTCCATTGTAATAAACTTTCTACTTCACTATATTTCAGGGAGAAATACGCTTTTTACTCCTTAAACATTACTTATCGTACATACAGATTGTGGCACACTTCTGCAAAGATAAAGACAAACCACACTGCCTTTACCTGCCTGCTTGTATATGCATGTGACTCCTGATCAACTTCAATACAACATCCATTTCTTTACATTCAACTTTTTTTACATTCAAAAATCTGTGGAGAAAGTTTGAAATGCAACATTATATTGAAATTAAAAATACACATATGGGATGGTTGATTCATGTAACTGACGTTTACTTTGAAACCCAAAAAGCATGTCAAATACAATAAAAGGTGAACTCCTTACACTCTCTTACACTATTATACATTGTCTGTGTGAGTTCTGACTCTGAGAAGGGCTGTGGATCATGTTCAGTTTCCTTGTAAGAAAGTCTACGATCATCTCTTAGACAGCCGCCGTAACAAAATCAGGCTGAAAATGTAATCCATACTGCAATTTTTTCAACTAATACTGAATGACAGTTCGTCAATTTCACTAATTTTGACTTAATTGTTTTGTCTTTATAACTCTGTCAAGCATTATGGAAGACATTGGTCTGGCATAGATGGGGGTTCCTCTTGATGTGCCTTTCATCTGGCCCGTTAGTCACGGACACACACATTACCAACAACAGAAGTAGAGTTTGAGTTATTCAATTTCTCATAGCAAAGTTTCGGGAATACCACATAAAGCCAGCCCATAGCCCTTGGTAATAGGCAGGAGTTAGTATAAGCTGTGCTGATGCAGGCCCGTCTCTGTGTTGAAGCCTCGCAGACATTACCCCCCCCCCCCCCCCCGGCTCCTGCCAGCGCCTGCAGACTACAGCGGAGGCAAAGTCAATTGCGAAATCTAAACAACCACAATAACACAAAACAGTATCTCCCTCTGTGTTTTGGGGTTTTTACATGATGTGGAGACAATCCATGTCACTCGCGCTCCTCCACTCAGATGGCTTGCAGCGCTGCTGTCTCTCTAGCACACTGACATTTGCCGCCTGCCGTCGGACGAGCCACCGACCCACGGAGGCCTGAGGAGAGAAAGCACATAGCAGATAAAGATGAAGAGAGAGCAGAAAAGAGGGGGGCAGAGACAGGAGGGGAGGTTGTTGGCTCGGCCCGTCTTTCTGTCACTTCTGGTTTGGATTTGGCTCGCTCCCCCTGGAACTTGTTCATTATAAACCACAGCTCATAGCACTGGACCTGACTGCATGTCTGGCTCCGTCCATGTCTCTCTTTCCCAGCCTCCTTCACTTCCTCTCACACTAAATGTCTGGCCCCTCCAACCTCGTTCATACGCCATGCCCTCTTTCCCTTTCTCTGTTCTCTTGTATTCTTTATATGTCACTAACTTTGTTTGCATTCCATGATCTCCGTCACTTTTCTCTCCCGTCTTTTTGGTTTCAGCCAGCCGACTTGTGTCGTGAGAAACCCCTCAGTTTCCTGATTAGACTGATTGGGTGCAGATAAAGCACTGAATCGTTCACAAGTCTCTCTGTTGACTAATCCAACTTCCATCATCTAACCCCGTCTCACCCCATTGACTTCCTACATGTTTTACACTGGAGCTAAATGATAAACGACAGCCAACAAAAACATAGCTTCAAGTTCACTTAAACACTTGATGCAAAACACAACAAGGAATAGGGCTGCATGATGAAGAATTTGTCACACAATTCAAAGTATAATGGCAATCGCCCATTCACTGAGCTGCCCCTTAGTTATTGTTGATAGCTTGTTGATAGCTTTCTGGTCCAGCACATATCTAATTTAATAATAATGGTGGAATATGTATTATCACGATTCTTAGTTATTGTAAAAACAATGGTTTCATAACTTCAGACAGAGGTAGACACAAGTTTCTGATGGCAATTGTCAAATTTGCCACCTGAGATGAAAGCTGTCAGCATATTTTACGAGCTTGTATATTAAGCTAATGTTGGCCCTGTGAGATGGTTTACAAATGATTACAAATATGATAAGAAAAAAGTCAAATCAGACTAACAAAACCCAGTTTGGCCACTTATCTTTGATACTTGTTCATATTTTCAAACAGTTCTCCCTTTTAGCATTACAAGAGAAGACACTTTCGGGATGAGGTCTAAAAGATGTGTTTGGCAAAAGTAACTCTTGGGTAAGAAGTTGCTGGGGTTGAGCTAACGCTTACCTACCGTGACAGCAGCTTCCACACAGTGAGGAAATACAGAGTGGAGGGTAACCTCCAACAGCACAAGATAGCATAGTTAGCTAATGATGTGCGCCTTTTCCTTGGAAGTAATGCTCAGTTAATGATACAGCTAATTAGCTGAACATGCTAACAATTGCATCTAATTCTACAGCAGAAATAAAATGTGTTGAACTCAGTGCTCACACTTTTGCTGCTGTAGTTTTACTGTTGTTTTTTGGGTTGCTAAGTATGATTGGGCAATCACTGTTGAGGGAGGGGTTTAATTCAATTTGGCCTCGCTGGTGCAGAACCAGGCGGCAACCTCCGGTTCTTCTCTCTACTCACCACCAGGGGGCGGCGACTCTGGTTGTATAGAAGTCTATGAGAAAATGACTCTACTTCTCTCTTGATTTATTACCTCAGTAAACATTGTAAACATGAGTTTATGGTCTCAATCTCTAGTTTCAATACAGCATGATATTTATTTAGTACATTATGGTCCATTTAGAGTCAAACAGACCATAAATCAGGGGATGCTTTAGGGCGGGATTACTGTGATTGACAGGTCTCTGCCGCTACCGGAGCCGTATACGGCATCTCTACGTCACTCCGCCACATTCCAAACGATGACAGCTTCTTAACTCAAGGCTTCATAACGGGAGTCCACTAACTAACGGGTGACGCCACGATGACTACTTCCACTTCTTATATACAGTCTGTGTGCAGGCCCTCTCAGCATCCTGATTGGTTATTGAATTGTTAGCGTTTACCTGAGGGCCACCCAGCACAGGCACAGTGAGCAGAGGAGAGCTGCTATCTAAGACACAGCAGCCAGACAGCACTCAGACTGACAGCACACAGCTGCTGCTGGGGGCCACTATCTGTCCCCTTACAACACAAAGCATCCTCCAGGACCCCCCACCCATATCATGTGGACTCCTGACAACCTCGCATCTCGTCATCAAACAAAGTCTTTACCCACGCTCTCTCAACCTCCATCTCCTAACCTCAACACACACACACACACACCTCTCTACCAGCTGTCCAATCCATCCTTTCCTTTCAATACATTTACCTTCATAGTCTCTCCTATAATCCCCCCCCCCCCCCCCCCCCTATGGGTTAAATGTATTAGAAGACCCAGTTTGCATAAAACACTTGATAAGCCCCGGGGGGTTTGTGTTGCCCACTTTCCACGGGGGTATCCTAATCCAGCCTTGCCCCTGCTTGGTTTGATCTTATTTGAAGGACTGTGAATGAGGTATAACAGTGCAGTATAACAGTATAACAGCTGAGTACATGCAGGGCAGCTCCCATGGTGCCCAACATATATGTTCCATTCATACTACATCGCACAGTGCATTCTAGTACACTTCCTCCTGTGACCCTGTCTCAGGCAGATGGATCCCACACATGGCATATGAGCAAAGATATTCAGAGCATTTCAAATACGTGACTGCTCCTATCAGCAGCTAGGGGAGCTAAGTACCACTGATTTATCTTTTATTGGAACTGATGGCATGACAATGTGACGACGATCTTGTTAAAAATTCCAGACACATCTTACGTAATAAGTGTTTGTAATTCCCTCACTGAATGTGGACTTCATTTTTATGATAGTTTGTGCAGTTCGGGCATTTCAACCAGCCACATCTGCTTCATCTAAAACACAAGAAATCACACAAAACACTAACAGTCATTTTTTGATCTAGATGTCTGTGCAGTCGGCCAATAAACATGTTGGTTGCATTCTGGAATGTGTGTTTTGAACATATGCTCTATGCAAAGGCATATGACTTATTGCTTTTGCAATATGCATCACATAGCAGAGTGAAAGGAGCCGGACTGTGACACAATGCTATATTATGTACAAAATGTGCACTCAAATCTGTCTAATTTGATATCCATCTAACACACACACACACACACACACACACACACACACACACACACACAGATGTACAGCTCCAGACAGTTCAGATGAGATTTGTCACATCCGTTGACATAGGGCCCAATTAAAGGGGAGGATTAAGCCAGGGCTGGGTGACCTCTTCAGGAATCTCTCTGAGACACTGTGTGTACACTGTCAAACCCTCTGACAGACCTTCCCTTTAAGCACTTTCACCTGCTAATTAAGACGCAGGAGTGTTGTGTGTGTGCATGAACATACGTGTAATTTGTGTGTGTGTGTGTGTGTGTGTGTGTGTGTTCATTTACAGCCCATACAAGACAAATGTACCCGCAAATGTCCGCGATAGATTTGCAGCCCAAGAAGCCTCTCTGTAAATATTTGACTTGAGCATCGTATGGGTTTTCGGAGCTCGCTCCAGCAAACGTCAGCGCACAAGCTACAGCAAACAGATAGGCCGTGTCATTTATTACACTAAAGGATTCTATGTTTTGGTGTGTTCATCGCCCTGCTGTGTGTAGAGGCTCCTCTGCAACAAAAGTCGAGCAGTGTTTATGGTGTGAAGAGATTAAAATGGATAGCGGCGAGGCAGAAGCAGTGAGCTGTTGCTGGACAAAGCTCTCAATGACTGATTAGTGCTGTATCACTGCAGCTTTTACACAATGTGGAGAAAAGGCCTGTAGCGATCACACACTTCTTTTTTGGTAGCCTTTTTATTTACAGTAGCAAACTGTATTGTGGCATGGTAGGAAATTGGTGGATATTTTAAGAGAATAATAACTTTGGGACAAAGTCAAGCCGGAGATGGGCTTGTGGGGATAAACAAGGTGGAAAGAAAAAGGAAAGGAAAAGGCATTCAAATCAAATGGAGGGAAGAATTACGAGAGGGAGCACTGCAAACACTTCCATTGAACAAGCTAAATATAGTGTGTTATCTAGAGAAATCTGCCTACCAGTGGGGAAATCAAAATGACTTTGGTTTTAATATTGAGTGAGTGCCAGGAAGACTTTAACCAAGCTTAGCATAAAGACTGGAGGCAGGTGGGAAGCAATCCTGACTCTTGCTAAAGATTAAGATATGCCTTTCAGCACATCTAACGCTCAGTAATTAATATGCATCTTGTTTGTTTCATCTGTACAAAAACAAAAATGTGAAAATGGCGAGCTTTACAAATAAGCAAGCTTTACGGGTGTTGGTGTTTTTGAACTGGACAGAGCCAGATTAGCTGTTTTCCACCTGCTTCCAGTCTTAATGCTAAAAGAAGCTAACTGTATCCTGGCTCTAGCTCCATGATTAGCATGCAGACATGAAAGTGGTCTTACCTTTAACAAATATTTGGTGTATTATTGACAACAATGCAATCCACTCACACCTGCTTCTATTTAGCTCTACCTGCTAAATATATTAAATATCTTGCTTCGGAAAAATAAACCAGTGAAATAATGAAATACAAATGAAACATGAAAATGTATTCTTGTAACTTTCTTGAATTGCCCTCTGCACAGTGGAGAGGAAGCCAGGCTGGTACATGGACACATACTGTATTCCAGCGTTTAGCCTCCCCACATTCTCAGCTGGGACTTTAATCTGGGTTTGGAGAGACAGTAGCCCTCTGGAACAGCCATCATGGACATTGACACCTGCTGTGCAACAAACAAACAGGATACATAAATGACACTCCCCCAACATTCTTACTGTGTTGGATTTTGAGATAGTTTCTACTGTTTTTGGTGTGTTTCTATTGTGCCTAGTTTCAAGCACTGTGTCACATTCCACAATATGTTCAAATTAAGCCTAGGAATAAACAAAGCCTTGTCGTGTCCAGCTGACGTCATGTGTTAACGGACGTTTAGGACGCTCTGCTATGTATATGATCTGCAGTTGGCCAACGCTATTTTCATTCAAATAAAAGTCAGTTATTATATTTCGCCACAGGAGGTAACACAATGCTGGATAAGCCTGTGGCCCACTGATGAAACTATTATACATTTGAATATTTGCCCTAAAAACTGTGGTTTGCTCCCGGTGCTATTAAACAACATAACTACGCCAACGAACGCTTGAGAAACACTTTAACGGTAAATAGCCAGCAATGTCGCTGGTTTGTTTTGTTTTTTTCCGCTTGCAGTGTGAATGTAACATGAGCACAAATCCATTGTTTTCAGACAAACAGAAATTTTGAATCAACCAGGACTGAACTCTTAAAATACAGTCTTAAGTTAGAAGGTTTTCCTGATTTAGACCAGAACATATCCAATCAAAGTAAACGAGAATGGAACCAACTTTTTTTTAATGCAACAGGTTTCACTTCTTGCATCCCTGCTTTTCCTACTTTCTCCCTCCTGGCTGTACTGCTGCTCCACTATCAGCGTCTGTCTCTATCTTGATCCCCCCCCCCCCCCTCTCCTCTCAGCTCTAATGACAGTCAGCAGGGCTGATAGGCAGATATATTTACACTGGTGGCCAGGGAGGAAGCGCTGTCCAGCCTCCGGGCTGTGGCAGGCGGAGCTTAGAGGAAACCCTGGTCGGGTGGCCCCTCCCTGAGCGGGGCATATCCCCATGCTGTCCCTGGCCCTGCTCAAGAGTTCTCAGCTAGATGGGACCAAAGCTTCACTGGCCCGCAGACTCCCACACTCCCACATCAGCCGCCGGGAGAGAGAGAGCAGAGGAGAGGAGCCAGCAAGGGACAGAGAGCAACAGGCTGCAGCTGGTGTGCACACCGGCTGAGAGAGATTCCACAAGGAAGCCCGTTTATCTCTAGAGCTGTTGATGAGGCAGTCCGGGTCCACTCCATCTCATCTCAGCCTGGAGTCCAGAGGTGGCCAGCGAGGTCCAAGTGTGTGCCGCTTCTTGAGAGTGTGTGACTTTATTTTCCAACTTTTGAACACTGGAACTGTACTGTAAGCATTATGACTCTTCTGGGCTCTGAACACTCCATTCTGATACGAAGCAAGTTTAGATCAGGTAAGTCAATGACACGTGACGTCTCTGTATCTGGATATGACAGTTGCTGTGTTCAGCTGTGTTTATTCTTAAGATCCTTGCAAACAGTTTGTCTGTCAACACATGACATTTATAGGTGATCCTGTGTACATTATGTCATTCCATAGAGCTGGATGTAATGACATCCATTCCATCCAGCTCTATGACACACGTCTTCCAAGAGTCGTGTTGACACTCATGATGTGCTCTTCAGTGACAGCAGCAAAGTGACAGATGTGTGTTATATACTGCGGGCATGTGACGTTACGAGGAATACTGGAGGGAGGCCAGCATAAGTCAGAAACCCGCCTGAGCCCTGAGGTCACACTGTCATCAGTTTACAGCTGTTAGTGTTCTCCTCCTCCAAAAAGCATGATATGTTCGGGTGATGTCTCGTGCAGGTTAGTGCACTTGTTGCATGCCAGTCGCTAACCTGCTGTGGAGAGCCTCACTCTGTGGCTCTGTATGCATGCTGATAAAGGGAGAGTAGACACTGGAGAGGGATCAGAGGTTATCTTAATGTGGCTGAATTGGAAGCTGATGGTGCTTGTGTAGGTGCGTGGGTGGGTGTACCTGGGCATATCAAAGAGGGAGGAAGGGCACGGATTGCAGCGCTGATTTAAACTCCCCTCAACACACAGCAGCTGTTAGGGCTTTGTATCCATCTATCTCCTTCGCACACACACACACACACACACATACACACAAACACACACACTTTCTGTGTTTATTTTCGACATACGTTCTGTGAGGCTGAGCATGTGTGTGTGTGCGCTGTCCTACTACAGTATGTGTAGTCTGATCAACACTGCCACCTCCCTGAGGAAACTGTAACTGATGGTGGCACCAGCAGAGCTCTAAATCTTGACATACTCGACTGCTTCTAAAAGCAACACTGCTGTGAATGTAGAAACTGGTGGCCAGAGTGGCTTCAGTCCTCACTGGCAGTTTGCCTGTGAGCTGTAATTGCCTTCCACAAATGGCAGAGTAAATGATGCTTTTCCTTTGAGTTGTTTAGAGCAGATCAGCAGGGTGGGAAATGACCTCCGGTGCTCCGGGGAACATGACAGGGTGGATGCCTGTGTTCAAAAGCAGCAGGAGGCTTCTCACCAAGAGGCTCCGGTTCTGTGGTGCTCTAACCCACGTGCTCTCGCTGCTTAATGCACAGATGCATGAAGCATCGCTGCACAGATGTGGAGATACTCTCTACTGCATTCAAGGACGTCTTCATACATGTCTGCTTGATGTTACAGTCGGAGGGATTGATGTTGGGTTATACAAGGTGTAACCGTCATGACTGGTCGGGTGAAATTATAAATGCATGAGTGAAATGTTTTGCGTAAGAGAAGTGAAAATGGCCCTAAATCGCTCTGAGATAACTGCTGAAGACAGAGGGAGTCTGAGACGATCTGGTTATCCACGATTTACAGTTTTCTTTAAGCTGCAGCTGCTCCAGTTACATTCAGCACCGCGTGAAAACCAGCAACTGTTGCTCCTTCTGCACCACTCTGTGACTACATTATCAAAGCCATGGGAACTGCTGCTGCGTGGTTGACGCTAAAGGGAAAGATAAAGATCAAACTTAAATGCTCCCTGTGGACCGCCAAATGTTTTGTGAGTGTGTTACTGACTAGTTCTCATGCCGATTTGATTAACAGATCAATGGGCTGTGGTCCGCGTACCCAAGCTCTCTGCCAGTACATAACGACAGTGGCGTCAAATATGAGTTAAATCAATACTACAAGGTGTCAACCACATGATGAGTTGAACATGAAATCAGCACCACACACAGGCACCTTATATCAGCTGCCACACCCAACCCAGAATGTGTTGAACCGACTGATGCGAGTTGATTGGTGAGTTACTGAGAAGATCTGAAAATGAAATGGAGAAATATGCAAATGATTTTGGTATTTTTTCAATTAAAAAAATCAACATGTTATTGGCCAGATATTGTTAGTTACCTTTTCTTTGAAATTAGAACACAAAATATTCAAATTGTGATGGTCCGTGAATTTATAATTCATATGTATAAAGCACAACAAGCCCTGTACTCCAAGGGTCATGTCTGTGACCCACTGCGTTCCTTGTCAGTGAACTAACTATAAGTAAAACAGAGAAAAGCAGCGAGCTGTGCTAAATGAGCTACCGTGACTCCAAACTATCTGGGAAGTAGAGAGAGAGGGCATTTTAGATTGGACACTGAAGGGAAAAATCATGGATCACATCAAGGCAGTTATTTGACTTGAAGTAGAACTTTCTTAATGTAACACACCAGCTTGTCATGTTCGCTTGTCATCAAGTGAGGAACAAAACGTCAGTTCAAGACGTTTGGAATTCAAATCAAAATAATGAATTAAATGGAATTACATTCGTTGGAATTTGTTCAAACTTTATTTTTTGATTCAACTCTTTGGCCCATCTTAAGCCTTGAATATTAGCATATTCCTTGCTAATATTTTTGACAAGACTTACAAGTAAATATGAGAGACAAAACTCAGTCACACTCCACTGACAATGTGTGGCACTCTGGCAGCAGATAAAAAAGCACTTACCTGTGGAATGGGTTGGCTTTTGAGCTCAAGTGACTTTTTTTTCTTCTTCAACACAAATCAACATCAGCCTACTGATACAGCCTATCCGACTGTTGATTATAAGTCACTGTGAATAGAGGTGTATCTTAATGGTGGGGTGTTGGCTCTCCTACGTCTGGCTCACGTTCACAAATCTTCAAGACCATAGAGATAAAATATGCCAGGTGTGCTTTACGGTGGATTTTCACTCCATGCAGCGGTATTAGACCAATATAAACCTAATTATTCATTCACGAATACCTGTTTATTAGATGTTATACAGTCACGCTCATACATCTGTCGCAAACACATTCCTGCTTGTGCCGAGGTAACGTTCAGGAGAGTTCATGTAGCAAATGCAGCCAGCCTCTGAAATGACCTTGTTGGAGTTGAAGTGTAAAAGTGTGGTGATATTATTATTAGACCGTTTCTTTCTTGTGTGGTGGCTTTGAATGTTTGAGCCACAGGAGGACAATAAATCAGAATATCACTACACTGGCTTGTGTACTTCACCAGTGCAAAGCAGGCCAAATGATCTTTTATTTACACTATAAATCTGAAAACTTGTAAATGTTGCTGTGTATGTCCTTTATTGTCAAAAAAGCCCAAGCTGAAACGAATGTCTTCATTTTGAAAGTCAACAGAGAGGCAGAGTATCGTATGGTTCAGTAATCTGTGATTACACAGCCTGGCTCAGGTCCTCTTTCTATAACATGTTCACTCTGCAATCAGGCCAGACAAACCTCCGGTCCGAGCAAAGCTTTTTAGGAGAAAGAGCAGATTACATGGCAGCTGTGCAACTTTTTCGGACAGAATCATTGATAACCTTTTGGAAAACGTCGAGCAGCGAAGAGCTCATATAAAAGACACTCTGTAGAATTATGAAATGCAAATACAAAATCTTCATATATATGGATTAAATGAAGGCTTTTAGCTGACTTAAAATGCAGCCACAATACCGTCGTGTTAGCTTGTGTTAGCTTATGCTAGCTTGACAGAAGTCCCGCAAATGAACCAAACGTCAGTCCTACAAAGTGGGTTGTGTTAAAATAATGCTATGTGTTAACATAAAGTGTCAACAATCAAACAGAGGAGTTTTTATTGTTTTGAAAGAGCAGATAGCAGCTGCTGTGCCAAACACAATGATTGATAACAGCATAGTTTAAGGCTGTGTGGGTTGTGTGAGAAGCATTTTAAGATAAAGTACTTTTTAGGGAGAATTATTGATTACTATCCCAAATCAAAGAGTCAATTTCATTTTCACCTTGTTTTTCCATGACACCTGCATGAACTGTATATGTGCCTGTGTATATGGATGGGTGCCATTGGCAGGCCGTGCATTTTAGACCTGGGCATTCACTGCTGTCCTGCAGCTGAACACACGTATTCGTATTAAACCGTTCAGTACGAGGCCTATGAACCGAACAATACGTTTGAATAATACTAGTGCATTTTGAAAATGCAGAAGCTTTAATTGTGGGAAATATGTTTTCTGCGCTCACGTAGGAATAATCTACACCAAGCAAAATGCAAAGAAATTAATAATTTCTTCCATATCTTTCAATATGAACTCTTACTCCGACTAAGCTTTGCCAGCTTCCTTAAGTTTCGTTGCACGATAGTCACGTGCTCGCCCACTGACCAATCAGCGCATGCTGCACCTCACTGCAGAGCTGCTCCTTAAAACTGAGCTGTGTGTTAATGCTGACCTACTTGTTGGCCAGCTAGCAGCTCTGACACGTCAAAGAATACGCCCAACATGTCAAACTAAAGATCTGATTGGTTGAACACTATGACAATCAACAATATCGTCCCCATTCAGTTAAACTGCAAAGGGATTCACGTGTGAGTCTGCAGGCCTCTGGCTCTGTTCTTACCTGGAGACACAGAGGTGAGATCTGATTGGATAAAAGCTCTACTTAAAACAAGCTGCACTGGAAGCAGAGCAACTGAGGAAGACAGGAGCTGTGCAATGAGGAAATAAGATAATGGGAAAATATTTTTATAAATTATAATACATGTAGTGTATTTAAGAAAAATTATTAAATTATAAAATAGCTATAACTTTGTGATTCTGTTTAGGCCAGCAGAGAAGGCCTTGCTGGCCCTGACGGACCACCACAGATGGGTGCTCACTATTGCAGGGATGACAAAACCCTTCCCAGAGGTTGAATCAGTTACATGTTTTGGTCAGCTTTCAGTGAGCTACTAATGCCTGCGTTTGCTCTCTGTGATGTTGCGACCAGCAGGTCACGACCCCGTCACTGTAAACTAAAGCAGATGTCAGATCAAAGGAAGGGCCTGCTGTTACATAATGGAGGGGCTCCAACGAGGGCGCCACAATGTGGCACCTGAGCATGCTAATATTCAGTCAAATTGTTAGAAAAGACATTACATTAAAGCCAGAAGGTTTGAGGGAATTCATAAAATGCTTAACTGTAAGATGAAACACCTGAGGGAGATAATTAACAATAGGGAAGACAAGCAGAAAGGGATTAGGGCCCTGCGGGAACATATCATACTTGTGTGTCAGATCCAGGATCTCATGGAAAGACCTTCAGATAACAGCGAGGAGGAAAAACACACCGACAAAGAACAAAAAAGAAATAAAAAGGGCCACAGACACAAGCAGACCAACAGACATGTGGGAGGCTCTATGTTTATGACCCCGCACTCCCACCTCGACCACTTCTATACACACACAAACACACAAACGTGCACACACGCTGCGGACCACACACTGGCTAGCAGATCTGTTTAAAAGCCAGGAGCTGTGTTTATCATTCCCTACATCCTACTCACAGAAATATTTGTGAGCAAGCAGCGTTATTTTTTTCCTGTGCTTTCTGTATGCATATGTATAGATACACACACATGCATGTGCCTCTTTTATTTCAGTCTGTAGGTTGAGTGAAGGCAGTGGCGTAAGGTCGTTATGACGGGCCCTAATGCACGCTAGTTACCAGTTATGAGGCACACACGCATATCATCATCATAGCGTCTCGTCACATGATCAAATAGAGATTTTTGGGGCAATATCGACATACATATTATCCAGAAATCATCATTGCATATCTGTTAATGACAAAAGTACCAAAGAAAATAAAAAAATATTCTTTTAATTGAATTGTTTTTTAATAGTTTAAGTATATCATTTATTTATGGCTTTTACCAAAAAAATAAAACAATGACGTATATAAAAAACGGAATCTTAGAAATTATTTAGATATATATTCCAGAGTAGCTCTCTGTATCTTTTCAAGGCAGTCAGGTATTACCCAGTATGTTAGTGGGCCTGCTTTCTCTATGAACCTCCTAAACCCCTAACCCCATTGGCCACGATGTAACCTAGGATGTCAGATAGTGATGATTTGTCATGGCCCGTCTGATGCCGACGCACAAGGTACCCTTTAGTGTCTGTATGCAACCCACTGGGCTTCTAAGTAGCCATACAAAGTAAACCCATCGGTGTTATTATTAGACGCTCCGAGCAAATGCTGCGGGAGTGTGATGACGCAGTATGAACCGTAGATAATCTATACAGATTGGGTGGGAGGGGAGGTGGACAGGACTTTCACCCAAAAGACAGCTGCTCCTGTTACGTGTGAAACCAGTTATTTGTCTTTGTGTTCACAACATTAAATTACACTTACACAAGCCAAACGTGCTTTTGTTCCCCAAACCTAAGCAAGTGTTTTCGTTTGAACTCAGTGCGTGACACCAACGGTCCTAACCAAGACTTGGGATGACAGCACTGTCTGCACGTCCATGAGTGAAAGTAGTCAAAACTGCAAGTTAGAATTATGAAACAGCATGTAACATGGGTTGAATTCTCAGTCTCTTCCTGCTTTTTGTCTGTCCCTTACCTGTCTTTCAACATCTCTTTCTCATCTTTCCCCCTTCTTTTCACTCCTCCCCTCATCCTCCTTCCTCCAACTTCAGTCCTACAGTTAAGACTTCAGCAGAGGAGGACACGAGAGCAGCTGGCAGACCAAGGCATCATGCCTCGTGAGTAACGCCTTCCAACACCGAGCTGCCGCATATGCAGGCGTACACACACACACACACACACACACACACACATTTCTACTTACATGCTTTTTAGATGCAGTATGATTAAGACAGACAGAGGGAAAAGGTGAGACACACAACGAACAAGCAAGAGGACACATCATCCGTTAGTATTAAATTAGTAATAAAACATTGAGCTATGTTTTCAGAAACAATGTCCCTGTTCACTCAACATGCTGTGAACAGAAACTTCTTTTTACTGAAGACATAACTGTAACAGAAACAGTTCACAACTTGTTTTGTGGATTATCCAGAGTAATAGGGACATAGTTTCTGAGACGAGATGTTGCTGTTACATTTTATAAATAGGATTTCACCACTATGAGCGCCACGACCAAAAACCCTGACAAATAAACCCAAAACCATCTTCATGGTTATATACCAGATGCTGGGGGGGAAGTTAGAAAATGTGTTTTTTTGGCTGTTCTGACACCACGCTGTGTCACATGTTAAGGAAAATGGCGTTATCATGACCTTTATTATCTCCGCCAGGCTTAGCCCGAGGAGATTATGCGTTTGGTCACGTGTCTGTGTGCATGTGTGTGCATCTGTCTGTCTATCAGCTACTCTCGTATACTACTGGACCCATTAGCCTAATATTTTGGTGCTCATTTATGACTGAAATTGTTTTACCAACCGCCATTGACTCCTCACTACTCTCTACGCAAGTCATAAACAACTGCTTCAGTTTGGAATCTTGTTTCCGCGAGAGTTTAGGGATTGTTATTGTCTTGATTTGCAGGCCAAGGTAAGATAATTGTGTACAGGCTATGTATGACTAACGATTGCTTAGCAAATGACAAACTGAATCATACACTGTGTACAAAGGAGCATGTTTTCTTATTTTAAGAGGAGGAGAGCTAGTTAGCTGTTAGCAGCTGGTGGGCAGTCCCTCAACACAGAGCAGGACTGTCCTGTTGCTGAACAGAGGAAGCTTTGAACAGTCATCATGAAGCGTTACACAGTGAACTGCAGTCTAGCTGCACAGAGCTTTATAAACAGTTGCCTGTTGTACTACGTTGATTGATGACATTTGTTCATGATGATTGGGCTTGATAATGATATTTTTGGCATTTGTGACATATTATCACTTTATAAAGTTGACACGGCTAACATGTTTGCAAACCTTCCAGCAGACCCAGAGCAGCATTAAGCATTCAGATGATGTTCTTCTTCCGATTGCAAATCCAATACGGTGTCTACTTTTTGCTCTGATTTGTTCTCCACCAACTCCTGAGTCTCTTTAGCTTCTAAATGCTCCTCTGTGTACCAGCTAGTTGATAACATTGTGCGTTTGATGCTGGGCAGATAGTGTGCTCTGAGTAAATCATGTTTTTCTCTGAAAAGAGCTGCCTGTTGTGTCGGGAAATACCACGGATGAGAGCGGTGAGAGTGAACCAAAACAGAAGATCTCTGTAGAGCTGAGGGGAAGTCTTTTGTCATTTGTTCAATTGTTCATATAAAAATAATAATTAATTCAGCGTTAAATACACATATCCAGCTATGAAATAACCAAATGTAGAACAGATTTCTTAAAGTAATGTAGTCCAGTAAAAAACGTCCAAGGAGAGCAACATGGATGTAAAATCCAGCTCATTGTGGGACATATGAGTGGTTATTGCCTTTTCATATTTGCCCCGTAATTGCAGGTCTCCTTGGCTCAATCAGCAATCTTAGATTGGAATCTTGGAACACAGAAGCATCATTTCCCATGAATCAGATCATTGAGTCTGACATATATCATGACATGTAAGAAGAAAAAGATATGACTGATTTGTGATTATCTATTGCAGTTTTAAAATGAATGAAATGAAATCACATGCCAGCTGCTTGTAAAAGAACAAGAAAAAAGAGCGAACAAAGGATGGAGAGACAGATGAAAAGTGTAGCTCAGGAATCAGCAGATTTTTCCACTGATGGAACCAAAAAGAGGGAACACATCAGTGAAATGAACTGCTGCAGGTATTTTGGTAGTAGTGAAGATTGTTTGAACAAAAGACTTACACTGCAGATTAAAGCAGTGCAGACAGACACTGAGACTCAGGTAGGAAGAAAAGAAAACAGTTCAGATGACAGATGCTCCAAAGACAAGCAGATCCAGACTCCAGAGACAGATAAATCCACGGGTAGTGACAGATACAAGGGCGGACGCAGGGGAAGCAGGTGGATACATGCACCCAACAGACAGACAGACAGACAGACAGACAGACAGGCAGACAGACAGACAGACAGGCAGACAGACAGACAGACAGACAGGCAGGCAGGCAGGCAGACAGACAGACAGACAGACAGACAGACAGGCAGACAGACAGACAGACAGACAGGCAGGCAGGCAGGCAGGCAGGCAGACAGGCAGACAGACAGACAGACAGGCAGGCAGGCAGGCAGACAGACAGACAGACAGACAGACAGACAGACAGACAGGCAGGCAGGCAGGCAGGCAGGCAGGCAGGCAGGCAGGCAGGCAGGCAGGCAGGCAGGCAGGCAGACAGACAGACAGACAGACAGACAGACAGACAGCGCGTATGCAGACAGGTCGGTGAGTGACCGCTGAGGAATGCTCTTGTGCTGGAAGAGGTTCTGGGCCTCAGAAGAAAGAGATTTACGTAGACGGCACCTGTTTACATCACAGCGCCTGCAAAGAGGCGCCCAAGCACAACAACATGGAGCATGAGCTGCCTCTTACAAGAGAGATGCTTTGTACTTTTAATGTCACAGTGATGAGAACAAGTAGACCTGAGTGTACTGAGCATACTCTTATATCCTTATTATAATGAATGGCCTCTCATGTTCTTCAGGTCGTGGTAGCTCTGTAATGTGGCCAACACACCACAGGCCACAAATGTCATACACGTATTTGTCTGGCATTTATAAGATTACATTTAAAATACTCATAAGAAACCTAAAGTTTGTTTAAGCATGAGACAGCTCACGGCAGATAGACACGTATAAACTCGGATCTTATCAATTTCTCATACTTTAAAGCAGCACTGCGTCGTCTCGGCAAACATGGGAGCAGTGAGCGATGCCAACAGGGGACTGGGGGACTTGAAATGCAGACCAGGGATTTGTTGAATGATATCTCTGGCACTGTTTGCCATTTCACAGAGGCTCCAGCCTCCAGATAAACTGCTGGTAAGTGTGCGGGGGAACGGAATCCAGGGGCCCGGCGAGGCCCTATCAGTTCCTAGGAGTCTGTCACAGATAAGGAAGCAAGGAGGAACGCAATTGGCCAGCCGGGCTGCAAGCGCTTGTTAAAAAAAGAAATTTCAATTGGCCGTTTACGCCTTGATTGAGATGGCGCACATGGAAGAGGGTTGCAAAGACTTGTATTTAGTTGGTAGACCCTTTCTCACACAAATGCACTCGATGTTTGATTACTCAAGCAGCTGCGCTATTTGTTCTTCCAGCTCTTCATTTCAAAAAACCAGATCTTTCAGGGCGTCACAGCATCCTCCTCTTCTGCTGCTGTAGATCCTTCAGATGCTGGCTGTGTTATTCCTGCTGGGGAGATGGACACGGCACAGGGTCTGTGTATATATTACCCAGGGAACATCTGGTGTTTATTAGGCTGTTGGAGAATCCACCCCAGCCTCTCAGGCCTGACTGGCGTGTGGCCTGCATAGGAGTACACTGTCTGCCTGCCGGCCACGGGTCTGAATACACGCACACACACATACAATCTAATATTTCCTCATAAAGATAATAGGGCTGTAGCTGCAGGTTTACTGTGCTTTTTCCTGCATAAAAAAACACACATTTCCATTCCCCCAGCAGCGGTGCTTTCATCCTCAGTAGATGGAAACACAAAGGGAATTATTCCTGCCTAATGCACCATACGTCTTACCTCTTAGTGTACTGTTTACATTTGACAGATACGGTCAGCAGGTATATGTTTTGCAATAGGTTTAAAGTGCGTCGTATGTTTTAATACTGCTGCAGAATGTTTCAAAGTAAGCCAGCTTCAGACTCATCGGATCATGTTACATTATGCCCCAGTGGGCCCGTGCAGCCACAGTCGGACGCGTTTTTGGGCAGTTTGGTTACACAGTTTAAACACACTTAAAGCTCTGTGTGTCCCTGTGATGTCAAAGCAGGTCTTAAATCAGGCCAGGCAGTGACAAGTCAGGCAGGAGAGTGTGAGACAGCGGGGCCGACTCGGTGGGCAGCTGACTTATACATCCTGCTGGTGGAAGGCGACGGCGGTCCAGCTGCCACAGACCGGCAGCTGCACTTTCCCCACTGGATCCCGGCTGGCATCCAGGATCATCTGCTCACCCACTGCCCTCCATCTGAGTGGCATTCAGCCCTTCACTGCCGTGTTGCATACCTTTATCCCTCCTTCCTTCCTACCATTCACATTTTCTTCCCTTCTTTTCCTCTCTTCTTTCCTTCTTCCAACAACAGTTTTTTTACTTTATATACTGCCCTTCTACCTGCTTCCTACTATTCTACCCAAGAAATGATTTCATTTCTTTTCTCCCTTTTCTTCTCCTTCCTTGTTTTATTTTTATTTCAACTTTAATGTTTTACTTTGTTTCTTCATTCTTTCTTTTCTTCCTCTGTACATCTTTGTACCTTCAACATTAGATTTCAGTTTTTCTTCCTCAGATGGTTTCATTCGTTCTTTCTTTTCTTCCTTCATCCCACCATTTGAGTTCAACCTGTCCTCCCTCAGTTCATCTTTCAACCCATTCTTCTTTTATTTTTCTCTTTCCTGACTTTCTTCATAAGTCTTTATTCCTTTCTTTTCTTTCATTTTTATCTTCTACACAAAAAGTCCTTCTACCTTCTGTGTTTTATCCGTTCATTCATCCTCCTCCAATTACATACCTCACCAAACTTACGTCTCCATTTTCATTTTCTTTAATTCTTATGAAGCATAACATTTCAAATCCATTTTTCATCAGCTCAATATCATTACTTTTACGCTGGCACCGTGTCATAACTCAGAAATATCCCACTAGAATTATATTTGACCAAATAAGAGCCGGTGCTTGGGTGATCTGGTGTGCTCCTCACTGCTGGCTTATCAGTCCTGTGAGGGCTGTGGATAGATTAGAGACCAAGTCAGGTTAGCGCCGGTCCTGATTATTTATTCTGGATTTAACAGGGAGAGATTGTGGAAGGTTGAAAATCTCACCCGCTGCAGCCTTTTAATTACAGCCACTCCATTTATTTTCCTAGTACCGGTACTCTAGTACTGTCTGTCTGGAGAAGCCGAGCAGACATTAGAAGGGATCCAATACAGAAATATTGATTGTTGAAGGCTGAGGGAGGCCATATGCATAGTTTATTTATTATAACTGATGCATCAATGTGTAAGCAGCATGAACAGTAATTGTTGTATAGACCAGTAGAGACTATTTGAACTACTCTTACGTTCTTTTGCAGATTAACGTGGTCAAAATATGTTTTTTTTTTAAAACTAGTAACTGCAGTCTTTCAGATCAATGTTGTGGAGTTCAATTGACATGTATAGAGGTAAATTAATAAAGCTGGAGAACCGTACCTACAGTAAGTACAGATCTTGATCAACTGATCAGCTGGGTATTAGCAGTGTTTCCCTGCTGTGTCCTGCTGTGTCCTCTGTGTCCTGCTGTGTCCTCTGTGTCCTGCTGTGTGTTGTGCAGACCCAGTCTCAGACGGCTCCTCTCTGGAGGCCCAGATGAGGCTGAGAAGCATGGCTCTCAGGCCAGGACCCCTGGAGCTGGTCCAACAGAATATCATTCCCCTAGACTCTGCCCTCACAATGACAGGTATCAGCAGCGAGCTGCTGCTGTAGTTGAACACGCCTCTAACGCTGCATCTCAACCTGCATCTGTGTGTCTGGTAGCAGCATCCGTGAAAAGGAGTCTGTGTTTGTGTGCGTTATTAACAAAGCACTGGTCAGGTGATTTACTAAGCTGGTGGTGACTGTGATCTACTCAAACAAGCATGTACTGCTGAACCTCAACACAGTCACAGCATCTTGTCAAACAAGCACCAACTAAAAGCAGAATGTCTATTGTAGATATTTCATGATTATGTCCATCCACAGCAGCATGAATTGGACATTGCGTTTGCCTGTTCATGACTGAAGATGCATCTGATTTGTTAGCACAGAGCCCCCAAAACCAAAAAGAAAATCCTGACAAACTGTGGATGTTCGGAAACTTGTTAGCCAAATCAAGTCCCGAGCTCAAACTTCAGCTGTCACTTTCAGGTGATTTTGCTTGGTTGAATAAGAAACAATGGTCACACTTCATAAAGGGTTTATAACTATGATGTTAATAGTTCCATTTGGTAAGAACAACTGTTGTGTTGCAGGTTGTGCTTTGAGTGGATGGACATGCTGGACCACTTGGAGCTAAATCTATTTATTAACAGCGAATAACACTAACAATTGCAGACATGATAGATTGAAACATTTTATCAATCAATGACATATTAACCCCATGATCATATATTAATTGGTTACCAACATTTACAACTGCATTATAAATGGTAAATGGACTGCACTTGTATAGAGCTTTTCTAGTCTTCCGACCACTCAAAGCACTTCAACACTAGATGTCATCATTCACATCCATTCATACAGTGATGACAGGGGCTACCTTCCCATCAGGACGAACATTCACACACATTCACACACATTCATAGACCTGCGGGAGCTATTTGGGGTTAAGCGTCTTGCCCAAGGACACATCGACATGGACTAGCGGAGCCAGAGATCGAAACCCCGATCCTCTGGTTGAAGGACGACCCTGCTCTACAGTCACAACCATTTTGTATAACCAAATAGAAAGAATAAAAAACAGCCAGTCATGTTTCTTTCACAACAAAACCAAATGTGTTGTTATTAATGGCTTATAACTGATCTATAAAGCATTAGTATGTTATGTAATAACTATTGATTCATTTTTAAACCCTTAGTAATGGGTGACTTTTTAGGAAGTGGAACAGAAAAATGTAGAAGAAAGGTCATTCCACCTTTATATTTAAGCGGACTCTTTCACTGCCTATTTCCAGTTTTTCCTCAATGTGATCCAAGTTTCATAGCAGGAAAAACTATTTATTTGTATTTCTTGCACAGAGAATTTTATTTCCATTTTTAGAACATGGTGCATATTTCTGGAAATCTCTTGATCCATCTTGATCCAGTGTGGATCTCCTTGTTGTGGCGCTGAAAACTTTAAAAAGAGATGCAATGTCAACTTGTGGACTTAAGTGGATGGGGAGCCCCCCTGAGCCCCCCACCTCCTCCACTGTTTGATTTAAGAAAGTACACAACAAGCAACAAGACGCTCCATTGATTTGGCGCTGTGCGAAGCATCAGGCCTGAGCCGTCCCACTGCGCCACTCAGAACTCGCACTGTTTGTCTTACTCACTCTCTACATAATTCTTGGCAGTGTGACCAGTGTTTTTTAAACTCTGGTGTTTTTATGTTTGCCCCCTTGAGCTTCCAGTAAACATGTTGCGTAAAACGGCGGGCTGCAGTCAGCTGGTTTACACTACCTCTGCAGGAGGAAGGGAGCGCCGTTTATTAAGATGAACAGCAGCTGTATTTGGGTCCACCCTTTTTCTTTCGAAGTGGCGGTGAGTGTTTAAGTTTGAGTGCATCCTTGTGTGGGCGAACCTGTGTGTATGTTTGTACCTATCTCCTGTCCTCCCTCCTTTTGTCTCTGCTTTAACTGGCCTCCATGGCTCCAGTCTGCCACCTACAAAGCTCTGTGACAGGACCAGGCTGTTGTGTTCCCCTCGCCTGTAGCATTGACCCCTCACCTTAAAGCTCTATATCCCTTTACACAACACTCCCAGAGATCGTTTCAACCCCCGTCATTTTGGAAACTATGTGACCCGCTGTAACTTCTAAACCAGCCACTTGAAAAGCGGAAGTGCACACGGCTCGCAGATTTCCTGAAATTCTGCCATCTCAATCTCCCGCTGACATCAAATTGACTTAAAGACTCATGGAAACAGCAAGTAGCAGAGAGTACAGGCATCAACACCAACAACTTCACATATGACCCATTGAGAATGCATGTTGGGGAGTGAATGAGTTAAACATGAACAGGTGGGAGGAAATGGCATTTAGCACAATGCCGTGCGCTAAGCTGTGTGCAAAGCTTTGTGAGAGTGTGTGTTGCGAGGTCACTGAGTTGCACAGATTGATCCTGGTGCTGTGATTGAAACCAGGTTCTGTTCCTGCCTGTCACATGTTTGGATACAAAAAGAGAATCTTATACCTCTGTGCAGACACAAACAACCCTTACCACCTCCCTCCCCTGGCTCTGTCCCTTCAGCTCTGTTAGATAGCCACTCTTAGCTCATCCAATTAAAGCTGTGGTCACAATCAGGAGCGTGGTGGATGTAAAGTGTCCGTGTCTCACCCACACAGCGTAACACCTCCGAGCTGAGTGTCTTACGAGGTGTCAGTGACAGACAGGCGGTGTGTGAGTACCACTGGTCACATACATTGTGCTGCCCACAAGCAGGTCCATACAAACACACAGGAAGAGAGACTCTGGAGTTAGAAGACATTTGTCCTCTCCAATGGTCAATGCTGAGTGTGCAGATGTTACAGGCAGGCCAGAGCTTCCAAGTGGCACAAACTGAAGATAGTGTTAGTTTCTCATCAACCAATAATGTTGACCCTTTTTACCTCTGAGTACCTGCTCGTTGTTTTACTTGACTCAGCATGAACAGCGCTTTCATGAGAGCCTGAAGCTCAATAACAGAGATGCTCAAGTCATTTTGGCAAGTCCTAGTCAAGTCTCAAGTCTCTTATGGTTGTAATAAGTGTGTTATCATCTGATCATCTGCTGCATGCTACACAGTGTTCACACACACTGCACAGTGTTCACACACACACACTGCACAGTGTTCACACACACACACACTGCACAGTGTTCACACACACACTGCACAGTGTTCACACACACACACACACACTGCACAGTGTTCACACACACACTGCACAGTGTTCACACACACACACACACTGCACAGTGTTCACACACACACTGCACAGTGTTCACACACACACACACTGCACAGTGTTCACACACACACACACACTGCACAGTGTTCACACACACACTGCACAGTGTTCACACACACACACACACTGCACAGTGTTCACACACACACTGCACAGTGTTCACACACACACTGCACAGTGTTCACACACACACACACACACACTGCACAGTGTTCACACACACACACACACTGCACAGTGTTCACACACACACTGCACAGTGTTCACACACACACACTGCACAGTGTTCATACACACTGCACAGTGTTCACACACACACACACACTGCACAGTGTTCACACACACACTGCACAGTGTTCACACACACACACACACACACTGCACAGTGTTCACACACACTGCACAGTGTTCACACACACTGCACTGTGTTCACACACACTGCACTGTGTTCACACACACACACACACTGCACAGTGTTCACACACACACACACTACACTGTGCTAACTTTCGACTCATCATCACACACACGCTCTCTCTCGACCGGACACTAACATTACACACTCAACCTACATACTGAGTCATGACTGAAAAGAGTTTGCTTCTTGTACTACACCTTTTATTTTTTAGTACAGTAAAACTATAGTATCATTAGGCCCGGAGGCAATGCTGCAAGCAGCAATTCCAGGGGCCGAGGATTCTCCCCGCTCAGAACGGTGTGCCCCGAACGGCCACGCCCTGAACATGCCCTGAACACGCCCTGAACACGCCCTGAACACGCCCTGAACATGCCCTGCACTGGTCACTAAAGAGAAGAGATCAGCTGTCAGGCTTTTAACAGTTTAGACACCTTTATTTGGCAGAGAAAACAAAGACAGATGGTAAAATCATTTCTCAAACTGACAGTGGTAAGCAGCCATCACAGTTTACCGACTGGCTTTCTAGTTGAACTTTGACCCAGGATTATTGGTGACATTTAGGATGTGTTTACTCTCAGTTTTACCAGATCATCTGAATAAACCTGCCTGATCATCCAACTAGTCGTGTTGCTTTTTTCATGTGTTTTTTGCTCTGTTCACGGGTCTCAGCAGTAAATTTGGTGAGCATAAAGTTATTACAATGAATAGAAATTATAGTTTGACAACTAAAATAAAACCCCAGTTGTAAGAAATGTACTTTAAAAAAAAAATCCCTCTTTAATTTCTCAGTAATCTGGAGGTAAAGCGTACTGACCCACCCATCTCCCTTTGCTCCTCTTACAGTAAACCATGGTAAGTTCCCGAAGCAGGAGGACTCTTATGCGTTCGAGGAAGACAGCAGCAGTGAGAGTCTGTCTCCGGAGCAGCACCACAGTGATGAGTCGGAGGGCTCGGCCTGCCCTTCATCGGAGGTTGTCGGCAGTACGCCCTCCTCCTCCTCCTCACCTGTCCTAACCAGCCCACGACAGGTAAAAGACACCTCTCTCTCCTGACAGCGTGGAGGTCATCTCTTCTGTCAGGCATTGTTGCACCTTCAGCAGTTGTTGCCACTGCGGCGCTTCTTTTGCCCTCTTGTGGTGACAGAGTGAACTACACCCCCATCCTCAGACTTCTGTCTCTGAAATGTTCCAACTGAAAAATCATCTCTGAATCAACAGCTGGAGTCATACAGCAGCTTGTTGAATTGATCTGTTGAGCAAATGAAGCATTTAGACATTCCCATCATCGTTAGGGCTGATTAACACATCTAACTCTCTAACACGCTTAACCAAGAGAGTGAACATGGTTACCTTTTTAAACATCAGTATGTTAGCATTATCACTGTGACAATGTTATCACGCTGATGTTAGCTTTTAGCTCAAAGCATCACAGAGCTGCTAACATGGCTGTAGACTCTTTCGAGTGCCACTTCAATGAGTTGGTTACTGTTCTACCTGTACTGTTCTACCGGTGGCATCTTCAAATGTCCTGTTTTGTCAACCCAGAGCTTCAGCACTCAAAGATATTCCATTTACAAATGTACATTTCTGTTCGTCGGTTAGAGTGGCTCTGAGTGGACACAGAGAGGACAACAGTGTGCTGTTTGGTTTGTGAACAGGGAGGTGCAACCAGAGACCCACCTGATCAAGGCCAGGATGAAGGGCTGTCTGGTGCCAACAACAGCCAGGCTTCTCCCCCAATACCTGTTCCTGCTATTGTCAAGGTCAGCATCATTCAATGAATTGACTTTCATCGTCCCTTTGTTTTTTGAGTTGGTGACTCTCATTGACTTTACACTTTCATTTTAAATGCCTAATTAAGACCATCAGCTGGTGCTCATTCTATCTCACCCTCCTTCCTCCGAACAGTCCAAGACTTCAGACAAGAACCGACAGAAGAAGCCCAAAGATGTGAAGCCGAAGGTGAAGAAGCTCAAGTACCACCAGTACATTCCTCCGGACCAGAAGGCCGAGAAGTCCCCTCCGCCCATGGACTCGGCCTACGCCCGACTCCTCCAGCAACAGCAGCTCTTCCTGCAGCTGCAGATCCTCAGCCAGCAGAAACACGCTCACACACACCCACAGTCGCAGCAGCACTCACACACACACACTCCACAGACACAGGCCCAGGCCCAGGCTCAGCAGCGGCAGCCCTCTTTCAGCTACCAGCCTCACCCAGCAACCCTAACCCAGAAGTGAGTCACATGAAGTCATCTTTTACTCAAGGTCTCCTTACGAGCATTTCCTGGAGCTTTCAACCACATGATTTTACAGTCTTCATCATGTGACAGAGTTTGTTGTGTCAAACTACTGTTGCTAAGGTCAAAAATGAATTTCCACACATAAAATGCACACTGTGATCCCTTTTACCATTTTTGTTGTAAAGATTGGAACAAACGGCCTCATTAATAAAAATGAACGAATGCACTAAATCATTTTTTATATTTTAGTGTGATAGAAAGTTTTACCAATTACCCCCTATTAATGCCTTACTAATATGTATATCTGTATACTTATTGGCTTAGAAAGTAAGAAAGCTGCCATTATTAGTAAGTCATTAATAAAGGGTCATGTGTTTTTCACTTTCTTATGAGAGCTGTAACTTAGTCACTTGAAGTTCAAGACTAGCTGGTCTATAAAGCACGTATTATTAATACCATTCCTTATAATATATAATCCATCTTTGATTGTCTGATTAGAAAGTGGTCCCAAGTTTTTACTGTTCCTACTTTTACTCTACGATGTGACTAACCCACTTCAATTCTGCCACTAAAGAGGAGCCAGTGAGCAGCTGTCAGCCTGTAGCCCCAGCCAAGCCAACAGTAACTCCTCCTCCCCAGTCAAGAACACATACGCCAACCAAAGCAACATCTCACCGGTCCAACCTGGGCCCCTGCCGGCTAATCTGGATGACCTAAAAGTAGGTGACACAGAGTCAAATTAACATAAGAGAAATTGGCACGAGAAACACGAGAAGAGATGTTAACATGCCTGTGTTTGCTGTGTCAGGTATCAGAGCTCAGGCAGCACCTGCGTATTCGTGGCATGCCCGTCTCCGGCACCAAGACGGCCCTCATCGAGCGCCTCCGACCCTTCAAGGACTCAAACGCCGGCTCCTCGCCCTCTGGCTCCTCTGACATCACCACAGTGACCTTCCCTGTCACACCCACAGGATCCCTGTCCTCCTACCAGTCTCCGTCATCCTCCAGCGCCCTGTCCCAGGGAGGCTACAACCCTTACCCCAGCACCTCCTCCACCCCTCCTATCTCTCCTGCCTCCTCCGAGCTGTCCCTCAGCGGCTCCCTCCCCGACAGCTTCAGCGACGTGCCCATGTCCTCGCCGACGCAGTTCGCCCTGCAGCCATCTCCGGCCCAGCTCGGCATGGAGGACGGCCTGGGTGGGGGAGGCCTGAGGGCGGGGGAGGGGGGAGGTGTGGATGGCGAGGAAGCTGAAAAAGATAAGATGCTGGTGGAAAAGCAGAAGGTGATTGAGGAGCTGACGTGGAAGTTGCACCAGGAGCAGAGACAGGTGAGTAACTAGCTGTGTATCAGTCTACAGCAGAGGTTCAAGTCAACATCAAATCTGAAATGATATGAATACATAAAGAATCAGCGGGGGCAACAACAGATGCTTTTTTCAAAGCTTTATCTTCAATTCAATAGTGTGTTACGCTATACAGCGTCTTTACAGGGACATTTGACAACACATGTATTTCAGTATTGACCAACATGTTTACATTTGTCCCCCCCGCTTGCTAGGTTGAGGAGCTGAGGATGCAGCTCCACAAGAGGAAACGCTGCTATGGAGCAACACAGGACACCGTCCCCCCTCTGTCTCACCCCTCCATGCACCACCAGCAGACTCCAGCCATGATGGGCCAGCACTTCTTTGGGGTGACTATCAAGCAGGAGCCCATGTCCTTGTCCTCCAGCTGCCCTCTGTCCTCTCCCAAACAGCTGAAGAGCTCTGCTGGCAGTTGCATGGAGGATATGGGACGCTGCAACAACCCCCTCTCCAATATGGGGGGCCCCGGAGGGCCACAATGTATGGACACTTCCTCTGGCAGCCCCTCCACAATGTCTGCTTTCCTCAGTCCACAGTGCTCGCCACAAGACTCCCCCATCAGAAAGCCTTCCAGTAGCTCCCAGCCTTCGTCTCCCAACAACCCTTACTTGCTGTCACCTCCGCTGGGAAGAGACGGCTGCGGTCACCCCCACCCCCACCCCCACCCCCACCCCCACCCGCAGGCCAATAACAGAGCACGCAACATACAGGTATGATGTGTTCATGGACAGAAATTTGATTCTTATATGTTCTGTGGAGAAGTCAGTCAAGTTATCGAGAATAATACCAGGTGAAATAATACCAAGGTTAGAAATACAAATGTTGGTAATCTGACTGATTGTTACTTGGTTATTATTTTTGATTTGAGTAAAGTTTCTACAGCCACGCTGGCTCTGTGCGGCTGTATTTAGGTACAGCAGGTATTGCTGACTCTCAATCTAAACCCATTTGATATACATGTGTATATATCACAAACATCTGCATCGTCATGACTTAGCCTATTAACAACCGTATTAACGACGCACACAGTCATGACTTTAGGTGCTAGGAAGGCACCTAAAGTCTTCTGTTTCATAAGTATAATTAGGTCAAAACAAATGATGGTTACAATAAAAAAATATTATCGCCACTGATTCTTCTGGAATATACGTAACGGGACAAATTCATCCATTTGTCTTGGGAAAAAGATGCCCAATACCACTTGTATTGTTTGGCATGTTATGTTGCCATCTTAGTTTAGTTCACTAATAACCTTCCCATCAGCCTCAGCTGTACTTGGAGCTAATTAGCAACGGTTAGCTAGCATGCTTGACTTTTTGGGAAGTATTGGGGAAATTAAGATTTTGACCAGGTGATGGCGCTAGAGGAGATGTATTTATCATTCATCCTGTGGAAAATATGAATGTCAGTACCAAATATACCTGTATCTCTGATGTGGCATTCATGTATATGATGATTTTACTTGTTTTCTCACATGTTACTTTTGTCTAACTACAGATGCAGCAGAAGAACAGTGGCCAGGCGGTGAACTGCTCTTATCCCTCTGACCAAAGAGGTCTTCAGGGAGTCTTTACCAACTCCACTGATTGTGGCCACAGCGGCTCAGCCAAGCCTGACAACCATAATATGCAACCAAAGGTAAGCATTATGTCACCATTAAGAACATTTGCAATGTTGTCATGTCCGTGTCATGTACTTCATCTGAATCACCTCACATTCACGTAAACGTTGTTTTTTTTTCTCTTTTCTATCCGTTTGTGATCTGTCTCTATGATTGTCATTTTTTTTAGGTGCATTGTCACTCTTGTCCTTCAGTTTTCATCACATATTCCTTCACATGTTGGTGACTTTTCCGTTACAAGAACACAACATCAACCATTTTCTTAAGATGCAATGTTTAATGTGATGAGATTATGCCATCTCGAGGGCCTGATTCATAGTTCTTTTTTTCATTTTTAAAGTCTGCAATACACTCACATTTGGTAAGCTTCCCTATTCTAATTGGTGGGCTAATGTCACTTTTCACTATGTCTCATATAGATGTCAGTAGTGCCCTCTCCTCGGCATGTTGGCCAAAAGTGCCAGGTCTCTCCCCCTGCCTTCAGTAGCTCAGATTCAGATGCATCAGACTTAAGACAGCCCCCACGCTATGAGGATGCAGTCAAGCAGGTAAACTGAAATTCATGCTAAAATTCACTAGATCTTGGCTGGCCAGAGATTTTATTTGACCTATCGGCGTCGCTCTAATTCCACTCTCCCTCTTGTCTTTTCTTTTTTGTCTCTCCAGTCCATCACCTGTATTGCACCTCTTTTATTCATCCATTCGCTTTGTTCACTGCACTAACTTTCCACCCTTTACCAAGTCTCAAGCTGATTGCTGTTTTAGTCGTACAAACGTTTTATGAAGGCAGATGTAACTCACTATGTATCTTGGTCACAATAATAAAAAATAAAAAAAGAAACTTGAGGAATCAAAAATTGTTTCTTAATGTTAAAGGTTTATTTAAAAATTGTTATTGGATCGTTAAGGCTACTAGATGGTAAATGGACTTGCATTTAGTATACAGCCCTTTTCTAGTTTCAGCGACTACTCAAAGTCAGTGGCGGGCTGTTAGGGCCTGCAAGGCCTTCTCTGCTGGCCTAAACAGAATCACAAAGCTATATATATTTTTTTTTTAAATATATATATTTATATATTTTATAATTTAATATTTTTTCTTAAATACACTACATGTATTATAATTTATAAAAATATTTTTCCCATTATCTTATTTTCTCATTGCATAGCTACTGTCTTCCTCAGTTGCTCTGCTTCCAGTGCAGCTTGTTTTAAGTAGAGCTTTTATCCAATCAGATCTCACCTCTGTGTCTCTAGGTAGAACAGAGCCAGAGGCCTGCAGATTCTCACCTGCAGCCAGTGCAGATTCAAGTAAATGGGGACGATATTGTTGATTGTCACAGTGTTCAACCAATCAGATCTTTAGTTTGACATGTTGGGCGTATTCTTTGACGTGTCAGCGCCTGCTAGCCGGCCTATAATGACGTCAGCATTACATGCCGCTCAGTGTTCATCTGTAGCTTTCCCGCCAGGTGCAGAGTGTGCTGTGATTGGTCAGTGGGCGAGCACGTTACTATCATGAAACAAAACTTAACAGCCAGCAGAGGCTGATGGGTAGTGAATCACATCACATGATGCAGCTCAGCCAATCAAAATGCATTCTGACTGAGTTGAGTTGCACCATGACAGGAAAGTGCTGAGAGGAGGAAAGACACTGCAGAGCAGTACATTCAACGTTCAAGTTGTGAAAGTAAAATCCTTAAGTTTGTCATTAAGGAATAACAGTAGATCCCACAGCCAGACCAGCTGAGGACATTATATTTTCCTGAATTTAGGCTTTTGCATTCTCTAAATGCTTGAGCGTTAATCAAACGACGAAGAAGTACATAGTTACAGCCTTAAAAATGAGCTGTGGTGCCACAATGTGGTTATACGGTGGTATTTCAGCTGCAGGACCAGCAGTGAAGGCCCAGGTATAAAATGCACGGCCCGCCACTGCTCAAAGTGTTTTACACTACAAGTCAACGTTCACCCAATTATACAGAGGCTGCCATGCAAGGTGCCACCTGCTCATCAGGAGCTATTAACACACACACACACACACATACACACTGATCACACAGCCATCAGGAGGAATGTGGGGTTCTTGCCCAAGGACATTTCGTCGTGACCACAGCCCTTATGATTGGTGGACGACCGCTCTGTCTCACTAGCTTGATAGCTAACCTAGGAATGCTAACATTGAGGGTCACCAAAATGACTGAAAGTGGTACAGTGGTATCGAGGTACAGTAGTTTTCGAAGATGGTTTTGGTTTCATTTGTACGGTGTTTGAGATATCGCTCTAGAAGAAGTCTTCACCGTAATACAATGGATGGAAATGGAATATTCTTTTTAGAGAAAGTGTCTCTCTTTTGGCCTTAGTTCTCAACCAATAAACTGATCTGTCTCCAAGACAAGTTTGTATTCCCAAAACTCCATTTTGTAAGTCTTTGTAGACTGCTTCAAAACTTGCATATTTTTCATGTAAAATCCTTTAAAATAATTGGATTACATTTTGAATTGTTAAAACATTATTCAACTGATAAAAATAATCACTTTCTTATTACTGTTACAGCAACTGACCAGAAGTCAGCAGATGGACGAACTTTTGGATGTGCTCATAGAGAGTGGAGGTAAGGTTAAATTCCACCACAAATGGTTGCGTATCTAGGACTGTACATGCATAAGCAGGCTGGTTTTAAATCTACATGTAAAGAGCATTGGTTTGACATCATAGTGTTGCCCCACACTATGGGATCCCAGTGCCTGCTGTGACCCTCCCTCCTCTCCTCTTTCTCTTTAAGAGATGCCAGCTAACGCCAGAGAAGAGAGGGAGAGGGCCTCTGTAACCAAAGTTGTGCCTCACATTACTGTGTCCCCAGGGTGTCCCGGCCTCCTCATCCCTAGGTTCCACAGACACTACGAACACCTGTCCCCCACCCAGCTCCCTTACAACCACCTGGCCAATCACATCACCGAGGGCCACCTGGAGAATCTGCTGGGAAGTCCAATTGGCCGGGGAGGAGAGGTGGCTCTTCATAAAATGGCTGCCGAGGACGGGGGTCAGGAAGATGAAGGAAACAGAGACGGCAAGGGGTATGGCAGCCCCCACAACCACCACCGCCAGCCTCACCATCCCCAACAGGACAAACTTCTGACCAACAGAGATCTGATGGACACCCCTCTGTCGCCCATCAGCACCAAGGTCTCCGAGGTGCAGGGGATGGTCAGCATGACTTTCAGCGAGACGCCGTGGGAGACGATGGAGTGGCTGGACCTGACGCCACCCAGCTTGGCCACGGCCTTCAGTATTGCTCCTCCCAGTGGGCCCAGCATCTTCAACACAGAGTTCCTGGATGTCACAGACATTAACTTGAACTCTGCCATGGACCTTCACCTGGAGCACTGGTGAAACCAACATGAGAACCAAACATGCTAGCCATCAGCCGTCAATCACAAGACACCAGCTTACAAGTAGCTGTACGGAGCGCTGATGTCAGCTATAGCCATGCCAGAGAACTATTGACTTCTACCTTAACAGCTTCAGTCCAAGTGCCACACTGTGCCTCTGTTGTAATGCAGTGGGATGTGACATTAAGTAGTCCACTAGCCGACATTCAAAGATTGACGGCTTAGTTGAACTACAGAATTATATATTGACTTATTCCCTCCACTTCTGAGAAATGAGGTTCTGGTATTGCCATCGTACCCAGAATCCAAAGACTAGGTCCTTTTTGGACAAGGATGCGCACAACTGCCACATAAGTATGAGAGTGAAGGGTGAAATGAAGGCTTTCCTAGGTAATGGATTACATGATTACAGTGCTTTATACCAACACGTCATGCAATATCAGTGTTACGCTTCCTAGACTTGAAGACACATGTTGACAATCATTGTATATTTTCTGAGTCTATGTTTGTATTACTGGAAAAAAATAAGAAAGGAATTACAAGTTGAATAGGATTGCTCGGTACGGCCATTTTGTAAATATCTTAACCATCTGTACTGACAGAGACAAGTCTGCATAGTTTGTCAGTGGTGTGGGAGAAGACACAAACCACAAATTATGTAATCAGTTCATCAAATGATGTAAATATGTCAACATTATCTCACTGTGCACCTCTAGCTGAAAACACATTTGTCACAGTTTGATCTTACAATACGTGTGTAGAAACGGTTGGCATTCCTTTTGAAGGACCTTTTTTTAAACAAGTGTATTTTCACTATTTGGCGTGTTGAACCACAGAATGACGTTAAGAAAAGAAATGAATGTCTTTGGAAAACCTTTGGTCGTATCGGTTTAGATCGGCAGACACAATGTGCCTTATTTGCAGCAGCTTTTTTTTTAAATAATTGTTGTACCAGTTTCCCCTTTACAATGTATAAGCCCACTGTATGTGCTATTAACTCAAAGCTGTTGAGAGATATTAATATAGACAAATCCAACATAAGTCAACATCAGTTTTTCAGACAAATTAAATGAAAAATGTGTTCTTAATAAGTAGCTTTTTGTCCTCACAGATCCCACTCTTTCTATTCCCAGGCCAGTTATTTATTTTGTGTTTTTATATTTATACTTTATCCTGTATTTATACTGACATTCCTTTCTCATAAACTGGGGCTCTTTGATTTAACGGGAAAACTCCAGTGCTGCCATTATGACCACGAACATTTCTTAGTATATCAATTATCTTACAAATGTGATACAAAGTGAAGGAACCACTTCCAAAAGCCATGCTTTCTTAAATCACCTTTCTTTATTAAAGAATCCTAAGTGGACATGTCTATTATTAGCACTTGTGAATAGGAAAATGTAATATATTCAGATCCTTACTGTGAACACTGCATATTAACACAGCATAACCGTGTAGCAGAGACAGCTTATACACAGTCGTTTCACTAATGAGGATTTCAGACTGAAAGGTTTGTACTTTTGGTCTGTAAATGTCCTTTCCTGTGACATGTAAAAACTTTAAGGAAGGCGTTGAGAAGATCAAGATTTCCATCTTCTCGTCCAACGATTGTGAAGAAAGGAAATAAATATACTTCCCAAATGTCAAACTTATACATTTCCAACACACTTCTGTTGCCTGTAGACGTGGGTCTCACTGCGTGTTCTGTTTGACCAAATCTGTTTTTCTTCGTGTTACTTATGACGTGTTGCACTTGTTAAAGGGTTTCTATGGTTACATGTAGGCAATGAATGCCCATCTTGATTATATGACAAAGCTGATATTTTTCACGTCATGTCTTCCGTTATAAGAAACTCTACCAGGCTTTTGTATCTGGTGGCGTTCATTTCAGCATTTTCCCTAAATCAGGAAACAAAATCACATCGGACAGAAGCGTCCATGTTGCTTGGCCACTGACTTGCTTTACTATTATAAAATGAAAAACAGTATTTGCCTGCATCCCTGTATACTACAGAAAGAAGAGCAATAAACTTATCACAGCAAAATCATTTCTGCATTTCCTCTTTTATTCATGTCTAATTCACAAGAAGCACACAATACAGGTTTTCAATATTTCCAATGGGAAGTTGTAACCCTCGATAAAGAAACAATATAATATTCATTTCCCTTAATATCATATAATCTAATATGAACATTCTAGTGAATTGCAATTTACACAACATGTACCCAGGAGATTCATATTCACCAGCAGTAAGTTAGCTTCCTGGAGATGTATCCCATATTAAACAGATCCGGACTGTGTTTGCAGTAACGGCTCCGTCTGTCGTGTGAAATGTGGGTTCTCTCACCATTTCACATTACAGATAGAACAGCAGAGAATAGAGCCGACAGAATCCTCCATTTAATCTACAGAGAGAAACACGTCATGTTGGCGGTAATGGTTAACCGCCTGAATAAGCCTCAAGTATTCAACAAGTCTGTTTTTGTTTTTTAACGAATGACCCCAGACTCCCCAACACATCTCCATGATGGTGGCCATCTTCCAACATGGCTGACATCTGTAGCGGCCTATGGCATAGAATTCTCTTTTAAAATGTCACGGGAAACTCTACACTTATCAGTTTAGAATCATACGAGTCACGAGTCAGCCTCGGAACACAGCCACTTTGTCATGTCTGAGAAAATAGCCTGTCATCAGGATTATTGGTTTTGATGCTTGATCCACATGAATGACCATGGATCAGGACACATCAGCCTTTGCTGAATCAATTTCAACCCTTTTTTTAAATCCGTCTCTTGCTAGACTCCTAACTTTATGAAAGTACTACGCTAAAATTGCTCTTTAAGTAAGACAATTCCTTTAATGTAGTGAAGCTAAATGTAATAAGTGGGTAAAGAGCCAAACATAGTAATGTTGATCAAAACATATTGTTTCACATGAAACTTGATGAGTAACAACAATAGTAATACATCCATCTAACAATCATCAAGTCACGGTCGACCTCTTGCCTGGCTGATGTTGCATAGAATTACTTCACATTTTTAGTATTTACTAGGTTAAAAGAAAAGTCTGGCAACATTCAATCATACATTTATGGGATTTGTCGACAAAGAAGAAAAGATAAATATTGCCATCCTTACCAGTTAAAGTAATTCATTACAAGTCTCTACAGTGTCCCAGTTTTGAAGGGCCACCATCCATACAAACAGTTTGGTTACTGTAACTTCCACTCTCCTGGTAGACGTGGCTCTCTGAGGGGCTCTCCATGGTCTCTAGATGCAGCCGCCCCTCCATCTGTCCCTGGTACGGTAAACTGTAGTAGATCAGCCCCGGTGGCAAAAAACCAGTGAGGGTCATAGCGCAGTAACCTGTGAGGAGAGATCCTCCTCTCCTCACAGTTGTGTGGTGCGTACAGAAGTGGACATTTTGTCATTTAGCAGCATCTAAAGGTGTCATTGTTCTCGACAGGACACACGTGCCAGGACTACTGTCTGCCTCTATATGGCAGCATGGTGGATCTGTGATCAGTGTGGATGAGCAGTTTAACTGTACAGTTAGGCAGGCTGCTGAGGAGCATTAGGACTCACTGTCAAACTGAAACACACAGACACTTTCATTCTGCACCCAGACCTCCTTACTGTCTGATTAAAACGAGCCTCAACTGTCAAGCAGAACCTGCCAGGAACAGCAGATTAGAATGCACCATGTCCTCAAGCTACTCTACATCAGGACATGACGCAATGAACGAGCCCCAGTTTGAGCATCTTATTATGTTGATGATAACACATGAACGGTACAAACTGTGGCCATCAGATGTGATCATGTGTCAGGACACACTCACAGATTGCATATTGAAAAATCAGACAGAAGTAAAGCTACGCTACCGAATCCATGAGCTCCCAGAGAGAAACACTATTGCATACTTATTCATATACCATGAGAGAAGGTGCCCACACCAAACTGTGTGTGTGTGTACTGCAGTGTCGATCAGCATACATCTGTACAGGTCAACAGTTCAGAAGTGAACACACATATGCATACATAGTCCACAGTGTACAATCCAATTAGAGGCTAATTTCACGAGTGTCCCTGTTCTACATTCGATTTGGTAGACTGTATATATAGTGTATGTTTGACATTGACTTGTTGGGAGGTGGAGGTTTGCTTTTACATGAATCATCTTATTGCACCGGGCAATGTGGAATTAGTTCCTTTGTTCTTTGGAACATGTGAATGAACAGGTGATCCTACATAACTCTTTGATGTCAAGCACTGCATCACAAAGCTAAGTGTCCCACCCACTGCATGGTGGGTGAGCCTCCCACTCCCCCACTCCCCCCCCCCAGCCTGACTCCATCAGTCCACGTACATCGGAGAGATGGGAGAGGTGGGGAACTGATCCAGGATGCGACATACGTAACTGGCGACGTCCACGAAATGCTCTTCATACATCAGAATGAAGGGACGTTTCTAGAGGAAGGACACAGTGAGCTTCAGGCTGATATGAGACACAGAGGAGCTCTTTGGTTTCATGAAAAGATCTGAGGGCTAATTATGTGTTGAACTAGTTGCCTGGGATACGTAACACTACGTATATTTGACATAAACACAAATTATAGAGGCAGCAAAAAGATAGACATGGGAGAATATTTTGCTTAATTTTAAAGCTGCATTGATTTAAAATAAAATAAAATAAAAAAACAACAGGAAAGCAAAAACAATGGGCTAACCTCTCTAATGTTAGTCAGTCACATTATTTAATTTATCATTCGATCCATTGTTTGCATAAAACTAGTTAGTTAGTGCTGCTTTAAAGGTTCAAAAGTCTGGTTCAGGAATTGATTTCTTGGCCAAATGTAATTTAGCTGAAAAATATAGAATGTTTCGTGAAAGTGAACTATCCACAAATGATAGCATGTCCCCCGTCTATCCCATGGTTACAGTGTGTCAATAGTCTCCTTTAACTCATAACTTGCATGATATAAAATGCAGAAAACTGTCTAACATCTCCACAGTACTCACTCACTATCAAATCTAACCACAGTTCAGAACCAGCACCATTACCACTAATTACACATGCTCTTGATCTGAAGTACTGATTTGTGAAAAACTAAAGTACAGTCCAAGAACTTACCAGAAGCTCCTTGTACTTTGGCCGTTTTGATTCGTCCTTCGTAAGGCTGGACAGAGGGAGAAGAACCTCCATCAGCATAGGGGTACAAGTGTTCAGTGGCAGACTCTTAAAACTGCTTTACATTGTCTTCATCAGCAAATGTTGGTTTGTTTGGCTGCAGACTACTGAAGACCATGAGATGTGGTCAAAAGCTCTGGAAAAGCTACTAAAGCTCGTACTTCAATTCTTAAGGCCAAGAAAGAACTTTCACGCTCAGCTGTTGCAGAATGTCTTCAGTCATGAATGAAGTATTTCACACACTGATCAGATATCAGCCTGTATGTATGCATGAGTGCTAATGGTGCTTACCATAGGTTAACAAAGTTGATGAACATGGGGGAGAACTGCCTCTCCTCTGAGTTGCTGAGGTGGGGAGGTTCACCTTTCACCACCTGTGTCAGCTGATCAAAAACACTGTTCCACTTGGGGTAAGGGAACCGTCCTGTGGCCAGCTCATACTGAAAGCAAACACAGACTGTGATGGACTGGATTGTCCTCACTGCAACAGCTCTGTCCAGTCAAACGAGCGCAGACATAACGATGGGTTAGATTTCACGATAAAGCCGACGACATCATTTGTCTCACCAGGGTGATTCCCAAGCTCCACACATCAGACCGGACATCATAGCCTTGTCTGGAAGCACTGGGGTCTATCCTTTCAGGCTGAAACACACACAAAGAACACTCAGGAATACTGAGACGCTTCACACAACCCACAGGACTGTGTCCGCCTTCCATGGAGAGGTCAAAGGTCAGGCTCAAACATGAGCAGGGCCCTAAACCTGGTAAAGCCGGAACCGGAACCCCACTGCCCGTAATGCGTTTAATGAGATAACATTGGACCTGACGGGAGCATTTACTTTGTAGATCTATTTTTTTTAATTTTTTTATTTATCAGCTGTTTATCAGTCTAAATGGCCATGTAATTCCTCACTGATGTAAGGAAAGAGATTTATCAATTCCCTAAATCTTTTTTTATTCTCACTAGTTCTGAAGTGACTAAGAGGAAAAGACAGACGGCTCAGTATCCTGACATCTGAATGTCTGCCCGACACATTCAGCTCTCATCACTGCAGATGCTCACCGCCATGTAAGGCCTGCAGCCTGCGTCTCTGGTCTTGGCTATGGAGTCCACCAGCTGACCGCTGATGCCAAAATCACACAGCTTGATATTACCCATTCGGTCCATTAGAATGTTGGAAGGTTTGATGTCTAAAATGATAAGAAGAATTAAAGAGACACAGAAGTCATCCAAATGTCATCATTTGATTTTGGCTTGTACTCATAATCGGACAACAATTTGAGAATAACACTTACCTCTGTGAATTATTTTCAAGTTTTCTTTTAAGTGGTTCAGTGCTTTAACAGTCTGTTGAAGACAAAATCAATCACATCACCTGTTTCCAAGATATGCATGGCATCAAAACTAAATGAATAGAGACAACGGGAATCATCCACTCACCGCTAGTGTTATTTTGCCTAATATATCCTCTGGAATGACGTCATCTAATGCACAGTATACATATTTGTAGAATTTGTCTAATGAGGTAGCCATAAGTTCCATGCAAATCCAACAGTCCCCCTAAAACGAAGAGTCAACGGTTACAAAGACATGTGACAGGATTCACTGATTGCATTCTGTATCAGTGCTGCCACATAGCAAACACAGGCAGGCAGAGCATGGAACATGATGTGGTGCGTTTGAGGTCAGTGAACGTTAGTCAGACCTCTCTGAAGAGAGCGCCGTAGAACTGAACAATGTAGGGACAGTCACTACTCCTCATCACCACGTCTAGATCCATCAGCAGCTGCTTCTGCTCCTTCTCATCCACAGTGGAGCGGATCCTCTGAGACACAAACACACATTTACAGTTTGGTCTACTCCCCCATGGAAAGACACAGGCCCATGAGTCATGAATGAATCTTCAATGGATGTCGTCTTCTTGACAGCAACGGTAACCATCTGTGTGTTGAACTGAATCTTTGCTCTTCTGGTTGAGATTAACTGAGCCTATCAGTGTAAGAGCCTATCAGCAGGTCACCTTGACAGCCATGATCTGGCCCGTGGGTTTGTGGACCATCTTGTTGACGGAGCCATACGCCCCGCGACCAATCTCCCCGAGGTCTCTCAGATCCTCTGCCGTAAAGTCACAATGCTGCTCCGGAGAGATCTTCAGCTTCCCCGACGACTCTATGCTGTGTGTCCGCAGACGCTCTCTGGAGGAGCACAGAGGACGGGATGAGACAGGATTGGACGAAGACACATGTAAGACAGAGTACAGGAAGGGGAAGGAGGAGGTAGAGACAGAGCCACGGGAGGAACATGCATTATAGATTAAATCTTTTAAAAGGAAAGAAGACTATCAGATTTGTATAATAATGCAGGTCGTTATTAAACAGTTTGTAATAACAGGCTTATTCAGGTGTCCACCAGGTCCATTTCTAGAAGTTAGCAACTGAAACTTTATTTTTTGGACCAGAGCGTCCATCTCCTCTCTGTGTGGGGACAGTGCATCTGACCAGCAGCACCCGCCCGAAAAGCAACGGAGGATGCTGGGAACAACAGAGGCTGGCTGCAGAGGTAAGTTGTGATGTACTTGTCAATATAAATATATACGTTATACACACACACAGACATATACTATATGTGCATATGCACAGCCCGAGCGTACATGCTAATTACAGGAAGTAGTCAAATATTCAGTAACAGTCGTCCGTCTCCTTGAAAAAGGGAGGACAAGCTGGTAACTGACCCTCTGATACATTTTGATGATGTAGTTATAATTTCCCATCATCTAAAGTTCTTTCTAAGATTTTACACATATTGTATTTTTCATTGTAATTGTTCATGACATATTACAAAAGAGGATGAATATTCTGGGTTTACTTTTTAAATAACTTATTATTTGTGAGTATCTATAAAACTGATTATGTGGCATGTTATATTTAGAAATATTTTCAAAAGAATCCATCTCATATTTGGGGAACATTTGCCAGAATCGAAACAATCCCCTGTGGACCTTGTTTTGTTGGGGAAACCAATAAGGAGTTGAAGATCAGGAGACGTAAACATACTGTAATGTGCAATTATGAATAATGGTGTTAAAACCTTAGTAGTCATATACTTGACTTGGACATAGGCATGTGTTCAATCAGAATCACTTTCATCAAAACAGCTTTATTGCAAATTTAAGCTGATGATGTATATTTTACAGGTATGTGATCCCATCCTGCATGCCAAGGAGCGCTTCTCCTTCACCCAGCACCTCATCAGCACAACATAGAGAGATGTTCCCACAACAGTGTGACATTCCCTGATACAGCGCTTGAAACAACAGTGGAGGCTTACCCCATGTTGAACCAGCTCTTTAGTCAAGCTCTTTAGTATCGAGTTGCCAACAAAAATGATATATCTACATTATTAATAACAATGAACACTGTTTTACAAAGTTGAGCTGCTGCATTGGGATGATGTTTTTAAAGACCAACTTAAAATACCCTAACAATCTGGAATTGTATAACTGTAAAATAATGGATCGTCATCATTTTCCAAAATCTGAGAAGACTTGTTCACTGGCCAATATGTATTTTCTAAAATAAGCGAGATCACATCATCAGCTGACTCTACTCACATGTGAGGGTTCTGGAAGGAGGGAGCCGTTGGATGGAGCGGGAGCCTGGAGGCTGGTTTCACTGGAGGGTTGGCGAAATTCAGCTTCAGAGCTTTACGTTTACCTGGCGGGACAAAGAGAGACACCGATCCAGATTCCCACAACATTCACACCACAGTGTAGGTTCAGCCAGCTGGTGCACACAGTGTGATCTCACCCCGGTAACCTCTGTCTCTCCACACTTGAGATAAGCCTTTCCATGTGTGCAATAAGCAATACTAAGAAATCCAGGCCACAAAACGTCCATAGGACCCAGGTAACGGCACATTATGGTGCTTTGAACAGTTAATCTGGAGAATAGGTCTGTTGAGAATGGTGAGGAGAAAACATGATTTTAAGATCCAGTCTATGACCTTTGGGTTATCTCAAGTTCTTGTCAGATCAGAGGAAACACAAAATGCATTTTGAACACAAGCAAAGTGCCCGGATGTACAGGGTTTCCCAATACGCAGATGCTGCACCAGTTCCTTTAGCTTGTCATCCAAACATTATCTTTATTGGAACTGCTATGGCTGTAAAAGAGCCTTGCTGCAGGATACTGTTATTGGAAACCCGGTTCACAACTTAACAGTTCCCTCAAGATATCGAAGTGACCAAAAACTTAGATAGCACTTGCTTCCAATTGAAGACAAGTGATCAGTGTCAGTCACCTGTAAGTGCCGATTATACTAACTGCTAGGCAAAGAGCTGAGTTTAAGTGTTGGGTCGTCTTTGCCATGCCCTGCTCATCCAGCTCCTGAGTGCAAACGGATCCCTTAACCTTTAAGTCCCGGTGCAAATGAATCTCTCCCGACCTGCATCTGTGTCAGTGAATAGCAGTGAACAGTGGACAGATCCCCAACTACCAGAGCACCACACAGGCTGTTTCAATAGTATACAGTGGCTTCCTTTCATCCATGCTGTCCAATAGCATGATGATCACAATGACAACACTGATCAATCACTAGTCAGTAGTCGTCAGCCAATGGTTGAACAGAAACACAGAGGAGAGGAGACCACTTTAGACGACTGAGGTGTACCCACAAAGGGAGGAGGTCGGTGTGCTTTGTGTGCGAGTCTATTGCTTACTTTGGGACACTCCAGACAGGCTTATCTGAAATCCTGAAGTAAAGAAAAACACATTTTACTCCATTTTCTTAGGGTTTGTTTAAATGTGAGCGGCTCATTATTCATCAGTGCCAATGCTGAAAGTGGAATACAGGCAGGTTGCTTTGAATGGTGAGAGAAGGGTCTGGTCCAGTGCACTGCCATGCAACTGTACCTGTAACATGATGTGGTCCCATTGTATTCCCGGTTTAACCAGGTTTTGTTAATACTAGCCAAATAGCAGAGTGTATTAAAATGACTATTTGATTGCTGTGTTTCCCCCTGATGATATCACTTTTACTATTTCACATCAAAAATAAGTGACGGCGAGGTAGAAAGTGTCTGGACTCTTGTTCTCGTGGAATATGCCAGAGCTCAGTAGAGTATCACTGCTGACCACCGGGCACCGGTGTGCTGCTGCTGTTCCTCTGACGTAAGACATATTAACAGTGGGGCTGGGACCATATGCTTATCTCCCGATGTTAGAGTGTTATTCTCTGTGTATACATTGGGTGGCGCTATACTAATGTCGCCAATCACTGTTGTTGTCAGGTGTTTGACCCTGGAAGGGCAAAGGGTTTTTGACCGCTTTACGCTTCACGGTAACAGTTTCCCGAGTTTATACAACTGGTCCGTTTGATGTCGGTGGAAACGAAGGAAATAAACTAACTTTCATTCAACAAACTGGTCAGTGAATATGTACCTAATGCAACGCACATCAAAGGTAATCTAGATGTACAACGAGCGCGTCAGCCAGGTCATTCCAGAGGGAACGACACCTCAGTGGCCTACAGAACCAGACTGGGCTTCTTTAACACCCGACTCAATGTGTATCGTCATTTTTAAGTACTGCGATTCCACAAGTATCGGGATTCAATTTATTGGGATTTTTGATGCTTGTTTCCCACTAGACCATGGGAAGAAGTTGTTTTACACACTTCAGAAATTCTTACTCATTTCAGGGTTTTAGGACTCCTGTGGCACTCTGTGTGAAAGCCAAAGTGTTTCCTTACTCCACAGTATGTGTCGTGTTTGTATTCAAACGTGAGGGTGCAGGTCGTATCCCTGCAGATCTCAGACCGTCTGCTATATCGCTTTGACTTTCTTTTCATTGAAATGTCACGGTACTCACAGAGTACTACAATAAAAGTAGTAACTTCAGTCCAAAGACCAAAATGAAGCCAATGAATTTGAATCATTTAACAAATCTATAACTAAAATGTTATTTTTTAAATATTGAGATACTAAGTGAATCATTTTTTCACAACCCTAAATGACTCTTGTTCCACTGGCATGTACTTCTCTACAAGGACACATTCACTGCTCTGGTAACCACTGTTCCATTCCCACATGCCACTTCTTACCCTAAAACATGGACAGAAAGCCTATTGCCAATAGTCAGAGTGGCATACCACTAAGAATGAGCTTAGCACTAACATGGGGGCGCCACACCACATGTGGAAACTGGCCTCTATCTGTGGAACCAGTGGTGCCAGATCAAATACTCAGTGTCCGGCCCAATCACAACATCCATCCAATTCAATACAAAACAGCCCAAATCATAACTTTGACAAAAACATTAAAACCATTACATGTGCAATATAAAACACATTGTAAGCATGCAACACTTGATATCTGCATCAAATAACCAAAGATAAAAAGTTAGATCAATAGGTCAAAACCCACAAATAGTCATGTCAACGTCAATCAAGATAACATCAAGGTAGGTAGGTCCTCCATTATCCCTAAGCATGATTGAATGTTGTATTCATGTCTATCAAATAGTTCTCAAATTAAATGAGTCAATAATGTGAGTGCCCACAATTACGTTTGCTGAATTCTTTATCTGATTTTGGCCATAAAATGAGATTCTTTGGTGATATCTTTTCCAAATATTTTCAGAACCCTGCCAAATATTGACAAAAGCAGCCCATCACTATATTACCCAGCACAACTTAATCAAAAGTCGCCCAATTGGGCAGAAACCAGGCCAATCTGGTGACAGTGAGGACCACGAGCTACAAGCTGTTTATCTGAACTGACTAAGACCAAAACAACCGATGAGTCAAATAATGGAATAAGAGGGGACAGCACTAGTTAACATAATGAACATTCCATCAGCAGCAGTCACATATGCCAGTGAGAACTGGTAAAATGTGGTGGAACATGACTCTTTATGCCATAAGCCAGATGAACAGCAGCAACACAGCAGAAGTTCACAATGGCATACCACTAAAAATGCCACATTTTGATATCAGTGCAGCTGAGGAAAACACTCCCACAGGCCTGCTGATGCAGTGTCTCCTCATGGAGTCTGTCTACTGTGTCTACATCATGGACTGTAGAGAAGAACACATACAGTCTACGTAAGGTCATTAACACATCCAAACATGCAGATACATGGATAACAAATTAAAAATGACATTTTGAAAAAAAGATTTAAAGGATGATCAACAGAGGAAGATGGATAGGGAACATTTTCAGGAAAAGCTTTTTCCAAGATAAGTGCTGATCAAACCCAATGTGAACACATAACCCCAACAGCAGACTGTTGAACAAGAAGTGAGAGTACCTGTTTCATTTTGACATCTCCAGCAGGTGTTGGGTTCTGTAAGGTTTAGAGGAAACATTTGATCGGAGTCACAAATACAACTCTCATTTGTTGACCACTGGATACATACTGCACTGCTGTTTGTTAGTTTACTGGTGCAAAAAGGTAATGCCGTCCGATAATGGATTCAGAGTGTGGACTCAGAGGCAGTTAGGTTGAAATATAACGTCACAGATTCAACTTTATAACATGTGTTTATGACAGAACCACCGGCAGACATATTGTTACAGTACAACAGCAGTGTTAAAGACTGAGCTGTGTATTTCATGCTATCACATAATCTGACGGGCTGTTACGGTAACAACTTCCTGAACGAGGACCTCCGTGACGGTGTCAAACGAGGGAAGCAAATTCAACAACGTTTAAAAAAGATGAATATAATTACTAAATCCAACTCTAACTGTGTAATTTGTATCATGTCTTTGCCAGAGACAGCGGTGCAAACAGTTGCCTGGCTTAGGAGAGAGGAACCTGAAGCGTAGGCCTTGGTGCTAACGCTACTTGTAAGTTAGCAGCCAGGTGCTAATAATGTCGGTGAGCACACATTCACTGAATGCGTCTTTACGATGTCAAACATCAGTGATTTGGGTTTTGTTTCGAAGGAGAATCGTGTGGGACTGAAGGAATGAAGACACTTCCTAAAGGTCTGTCGGTTGTGCAGACAAACATCACTGCTAAACTGATAGCAGTGTAGTTTCATACTCAAGCTAAGCAAAGCAAGCTAGAGCGTTAGCGGAAACTGCGCAATTCAGACTTCTAAATAAAAGCGTCAAATTTGACAACCAACCAATGATACTATAGCTGTATGATAATGCCACTGCTGTGTTCAAAATTACTCAAATCAAATGAAACATACCACGTGTAAATATTTGTTTTTCTGTGTATCATGTCAAGCCTTTAATGCCTGATCAATAATTCGCACTATCCAGCATGTGTCAACAAAATGCCACAGATGTATTGAAGAGAAATGATGAGTGACCTCACATGTACGTTTAACGGTGCTTATCCACAGAAGCCAACTAGCTACATTTTCTAACAACTAAGAATGTCAAATTGCCAGCTCCAATTATAACACTTGATATAATCAATCCAAAGTCCGAATTTTAAATGTACATCATTCTTTTTATTTTTAAAACGATAAAATGACGTTCACATTCCTAAACATTAACGTTAACTAAATAGTTAACGGTTTGTCCTATGGGCAACATCGCGGACTTATTTTGAAAATTCGGACAGAAAAGCTGTACTCTTTCTGTGTCACTTGACTGTGAGTTGCTTCTGTTTCTGGGAAGCTACAAGCTACCTTTTCCTACTAACTCCATAGTCTTCAGTCGGAAAAGAAAAACGGTGAAATAAAAAATACCTTGCATGCTGCTGCTGTGTGTCTGCTGGTGAAAATGGTGCGACATGGATCCTCCAATGTTGCTGTTGTTGCTGGAGCTTGTGGAGTTGCTGTCAGGCCTGGGAGTCGCCATTGTTGTGTTGGATTCCGGCAGCAGCGCTCAGGTTGCAATGCAGAGAGAAACTTCGCCCTCTCTGTCTCCAGACGGGACACTGCGCCACTTGAACGCAGCAGCTGCACCGTGGCCACGTCTGTGCTGCGGTTGCGTTCAAGAACCGTCGGAAATACAGGTATCAAGCAATTTGGCAATGCTGCCTAAGGATATAACATCTCATTGTCATCCGCAAGCAGAAACTCCATAGTGTCAATTCACTACCACTGTGTTAAAGCTGTATTCATAATCCAACCTCAAGTGATATTCAAGTGACAAACTTAAGTAACAGAACGCTTGTATCCACCACTTTCCTGTGTAACATGAATGCAGCATAAGAGTCCAGAGACCTGACAGAGATATTTAGATCGGCACAGAACTAATGATGGTATATTTTTATTATTAGTTATATTGTTTTACATTGTGAATCATCTTGTGCAGAACTTCTAACTGGGATTTATATTACGTGGTTAGCAATAAACTGCACCGATCAAATATCACTACATTGCACAATAAATTGCTCTGCAATTAACTGTAAAAGAAAATCAATTTCTGTATGTGCAATCTGCAACATGCAGAAAGGCATCACTTGCAATATAAATCTATTCATTCTTAAAATGTGTGTATAAATATGCAAGTGATATCATTTGAACTCGAAATTAAAACACAACCAGTGTATAAGACATACTTCACACTTTGTCCGGATAATAAATAATATAAACTCATAAGTGCAATCAAGTATCAAGTATTTGAGGTACTGCATTTGCTTTGCTGAGGTAAGTGGACACTCTAAAAACACAGAATGTGGCTCTGTGTTTTTGAAATAGTTGTCATTGCTTCACAATTGAAAGTATTTCCACCTTGGCTCTTCTTATAACTAAAGTAATGAAAAATGATAGAAATTCCACTAATGAAGTGAGTCAATTTGTGAGTGTTTTTCATCTGAGTAAAACTGTAAAGTGACCAGTGTACAATTCCCAGACTTCTCCAGAGAATGTAACAAACATCCTTTAAATGAGCCATGCAGGAAACCTCCCCAAACACAGATATTATATTTCCTTGACAGCTTCAGTATTGCATGAATCTTAATGACAGCATGCGTCATATCGCCACATGATCTGTGTCACTTGGAATGGGAAACCGAAAGAGTCGGTCAGTGATCCTCCCGTTCCCCTTCAGCACCATCCTGTCCTCGTACACAGACACTGTGCCAAAGGCGTTGCTGTCAGGTGGAGTCTCAATCACCCCCGCTAACGTCATGTGGTGCACTCCTGTGTCTTTGTCCTGGTAGTATCCACCGTCGTGGTCGTGTCCAGCCATGAAACACACAACACTGCTGTGGGACCGTATGATGGCCAGGAGCTCCTCGAAGTTCCAGGCGAGGCAGATGTCATCTGTGGAGCAGGGGTGGACAGGGAGGTGACCTGGGCAGGACAACAGACGTTAAGAGGTCTTTTACCTGGTGAAGCTGATAACATTCATGTTCCATGGATGGAAGAATTGCTTTAATTGTTTAGTCTAGAAAACACAAAGAAAGTGGAAAAATGCCACTCTCAAGTTAACAAAGAGACGTCTTCATGTTGATTTGATGGTTTTGTCCAATCGTTTTGTCCAACAGTCTTAAGCTCATTGCCTCAAGTGATATCACTTGATTCTGCGTCGTTTGGAGCTACTACAATTTTTGAAGAAGAAAAAAAATTCTCTTTTAAAGATATTCCATTGACAATGATGTGAAAATCCTGCTATTGACACACCAATCAACAGGTGAGGCTGAGACAGAGATGCACTTCCTCCTAAAATGCGAAACATTCAATACAATTAGGAACATGTACTTTAAAAATTTAAACTCTGTCATTTCAGATTTTAAAAGATTTAGTGACATCTCAAAATTAAAAATACTCCTAGGAGAAGGAGACAGGGCAAATCCTGCTGCCCAATATGTATTAACATGCCACAACCCGAGGGACAGTGAGTGACCTACACACACACACACACACATATATATATATACACATATATATATTATTATGTATTAATATTACTGTATGTTTAATTATTTTTTTTGATGCCTTGGCAATACTGTTTCCAAACTTTCATGCCAATAAAGCAAATTGAATTGAATTGAGAGACAGTCCTTCAAGCAGCAAACAGCTGTTTCTACACACCTCCATCTGATGGAGAATCATTGATAAATCCAAAAATAGATTGTGTGCCTTGAGGATGCTTGAGGTTTCTTCACTGCACAGTAGAGGATCATAACAGAGCTGTGATTTCTCTGAGCAGAGGGAGCTTCTGGCCAGGACTAAACGCAGAGTAACGGGAAGTAAGAGCCCCACTTAAGGCTGAACTACTCCTCTGAGGCACACTACACGTGTTCTTTGTCAGTATCGGGGGGTGAGTTGGATCTCTGAGTGGATTTACAGAGGGTCAATACAGGTCTGTTTCACAAAGATGTGATTAGTTAAGATGGGGCTCCTCACACAACATCAACGGTCCACTTGTGACATGCAAGAAATTAAAAATAATGTTTTACTTACTGATAATTGTGACTCTTTCCCGTTTGTCATCGGCCAAGGACAGAACAGAACCCAGCCAGTCCAGCTGGTCCTTACTGAACCCACCGTTGAACATCGTGAATCTCTGCAGCAGGCCATTACACACTGAAACAGAACACTACATATAACATCTGGATCTAGTTGCTCTTCACCGTCAGTCATGGCTGTCTGTGAAATGGCTCAAGTGTAATAAAGCATGCTACATGGATGAACATGGGGAAGAGCCCTTTTGGGTAATGGTGTCTTCTCTATGCAACTACTGTCAAACTGTGTGTGTGCCCATGAGCAAGGCACTTCACATCAAACTGCTCCAGTAGAGCTGCTCAGGGACTGACAGTGAAAAACTATGACTGAAATTGAGCATCTCTGAAGAATGAAATACATGCTTAGTAGACATCCTTAACAAATAAAATAGAATAGCAAGGATGAGGTTGGCTTCTGTTCACTACTAAAGGGAAATACAGTCCGTCTTTCAGAATGAAGCTTTTAAAATTCTGAAACTGGTTAAACCCACTATAGGCTTTTACCTTGATACCTAGCACTAGCACCAGTTTCACATCTTATGTTGGTGGTGTAAAAACAGAAATAATATCCTTAATCTTACTTTTACAGGTTCATTGTCGAAGCAATGTTTTTACAAGTTAGATATGCATGAACGACATGCCAGCTGCCTGAAAGTGAATCCTAAACATCTGAATCGCACTCAGCTAAGGTGAGAGCAGGTCGTACATATACATATGTACGACCTGTACATATATATATATATGATATATATATCATATATATATATATATGATATATATATCATATATATATATATATGATATATATATCATATATATATATATATGATATATATATCATATATATATATATATGATATATATATCATATATATATATATATGATATATATATCATATATATATATATGATATATATATCATATATATATATATGATATATATATCATATATATATGATATATATATATATGATATATATCATATATATATATGATATATATATATATATATATATATCATATATATATGATATATATATATATATATCATATATATATCATATATATGATATATATATATATATGATATATCATATATATTGTGGTGAACACTAGATGGAGGCATCTCACCTCAGAATGGACACTGGTTGGGTGGTAAGGGGCGGAGCCTGAGAGGGTACATAGGAACACACCTGTACCTGGATGCGGTTGATTTTGTTTGGAAGTAAATCTCAGAGACTCCATACTCCTGTCTGTTCGTCTCATTTACACACTTCCACAGTGGTGACCCCGACGTGATCTGAACAATGTCAGATAGTGAGGGTAACGCAGCTGCTGTCGCTCCTGCCGTGTATGCAGCGACAGTCAAGTTGCCCGAGTTTTGGCAGCATGACCCAGCCCCGTGGTTCCAACATATTGAGGCGCAGTTTCACCTCCGCGGGATCAGGGTGGATGATACTAAATACTATCATGTGGTGGCGGCGTTGGATTCCTCCACTACTCGCCGGATGATGGGATTGCTGAGAGATCCACCTGCATTGGGGAAATACAACGCTCTCAAAACACAGCTGTTGCGCTGGTTTCAGCTATCTGACGAGGAGCGCGCAGATCGCCTGCTGTCACTCAACGGATTGGGGGACAGCAAACCTACTGAACTAATGGAGAATATGTTGGCACTGCTCGGTTCAGGTGACACCGCCTTTCTTTTTGTCCAACTGTTCCTACGGCAGCTCCCGACGCCGGTGCGCACGGCGTTGGCCACCTCGCCGTTTGTGCGCACCAAGGATTACCGTGGGCTGGCAGAGGAGGCAGACAGGATACTGCTGGCCTCTCGTCAATATGTGGCTGCGGTGTCAGACCCCGAGCAAACTGTGGCTGCTGTGTCGGGCCGGTCGTCCGAGCGCAGGGATCAGGCGCAAAGAGAGGACAGCGGGCTGTGTTATTATCATCGCCGTTTTGGCTCCAAAGCAAAGCGCTGTATTCCACCATGTTGTTATGGCAACCAGGGAAATGCCAGAGCCGGCGCTCGTTAGCGGCTATGAGCGCTGGCGTCATCAATGAGCTGCTGTTTATTGAGGACACGTCTTCTGGTCGGCGTCTGCTGGTGGATTCGGGGGCACAGAGGAGCATCCTACCTGCATCGGCCGTGGACGCTTTGGGAAATGCACATGGACCACCGCTGGATGCGGCTAATGGGACTTCCATTCGTACATTTTGCACCAGGCATGTCAAGGTGTGTTTCAATGGACATCAGTTTGAGTGGGAATTTATTATTGCTTCAGTGTCGGTGCCTATACTGGGCGCGGATTTTCTGTGTGCCCACAGACTGTTAGTGGACGTTGCGAATCGTCGGCTGATTGACTCTGTGTCCTTTGACACATATCCGTGCACACTGGGGGGTCCAGGGCCGCCTGCCCTGGCCAATATGCTTGCCACCGGGGATGCGTACCAGCGTCTCCTCTCTGATTTCCCTGCCCTGACTGTCCCCGCCTTCTCTGCCGCTGTCGCCAAGCATGGTGTGGAACACTACATCACAACTGTTGGGCCGCCAGTTTTTGCACGAGCACGCCGCCTGGACGCTGTTAAACTGGCAATAGCCAAGGAGGAGTTCTCCACAATGGAGCGGCTTGGCATTGTGCGCCGTTCTAATAGTCCCTGGGCATCTCCTCTCCACATGGTCCCCAAGGCGGACGGTAAGTGGCGCCCGTGTGGTGATTTCCGGCGCTTAAATAATATTACCACGCCTGACCGGTACCCGGTTCCACACATCCAGGATTTTTCTGTCCACCTGGCGGGAGCCACTATCTATTCTAAAATAGATTTGGTGCGTGGCTACCACCAGGTGCCGGTCCACCCACTCGATATTCCCAAGACCGCCGTTATCACCCCGTTTGGGCTGTTTGAATTCCTGCGGATGCCATTTGGCCTTAAAGGGGCAGCACAGACTTTTCAGCGGCTTATGGATTCCGTTCTGCGGGGTATGTCGTTTTTGTTCGTTTATCTGGATGACATCCTCGTAGCCAGCACATCGGCAGAGGAGCATCGGAGACATCTCCAGCAATTATTCGAGCGGCTCAACGAGCATGGATTAATTGTGAACCCGGCCAAATGTCAGTTTGGCCTGCCGGCAATGGATTTCCTGGGACATCGTGTCTCCCCCCAGGGGGCTGTTCCTCTACCCGCCAAGGTGGAGGCTATTGTTGTTTTCCCCCGCCCCCTCACCGCTAAGCCTCTTCAGGAGTATCTAGGAATGGTGAACTTTTACAATCGTTTTCTACCCCATGCGGCTCACCTGATGAGTCCCCTGTACGAGGCGTTAAAGGGGAAGAAAGACAGCGAGGACGTGGACTGGTCCCCGGAGCGGGTCCTGGCATTCGAGAACTCCAAGGTGGCTCTGGCCAACGCTGCCATGCTGGCACACCCATCGCCGGCTGCTCCTATAGCTCTCACAACGGATGCCTCCGATTACGCAGTCGGGGCGGTGTGTGAGCAGTGGGTGGCTGGCGCCTGGCAGCCCCTGGCCTTTTTCAGCAAGAAGTTGCGGGACAACGAGAGGAAGTATACCACGTTTGACAGGGAGCTCCTGGCCCTCTTCCTCGCCATACGTCATTTCAGGTTCCTGCTGGAGGGCCGGGGGTTCACAGTGTTCGTTGATCACAAGCCCCTGACTTTTGCCATGGCCAAGATCACAGAGCCGTGGTCGGGGCGTCAACAGCGCCAACTTTCCGCCATATCGGAGTACACTACGGACATTCAACACGTGGCTGGTAAATACAACCAGGTGGCGGACTGCCTCTCCCGGGCACAGGTCAGCCCTGTGCACCTGGGCATTGATTATGCAGCCATGGCCGCTGACCAGCTCACGGACATGGACCTTCAGGCTTTCAGGACAGCTGTGACGGGACTGCGACTGGAGGATGTGGCGTTTCAGGACAGCGGCGCCATGCTCCTCTGCGACGTTTCCACTGGCCGGCCTCGCCCCATGGTTCCGACTGACTGGCGACGACGGGTGTTCGACACCATGCATGGCCTTTCACACCCGGGGGTGAGGGCATCGGTGAAGCTGGTGGGGGCCAAGTTCGTCTGGCCAGGCCTAAGAAGGGACATTAGGCAATGGGCAGCCTCCTGTGTGGCGTGTCAGCGGGCCAAGATACACCGTCACACTAAGGCCCCCCTGGAGCCGTTTCTCATTCCGGAGAGGCGGTTTGACCATGTCCACGTGGACCTGGTGGGCCCACTTCCCCCGTCTCAGGGTTTCACTCACCTCCTCACTATGGTGGACAGGACCACCAGGTGGCCGGAGGTTGTTCCTCTGTCATCCACAATGGCTGCAGAAGTGGCTCGGGCGTTCATCTCTGCTTGGGTGACCCGCTTTGGCACCCCATTAGACCTGACTTCTGACCGGGGTTCTCAGTTCACCTCTGAGCTGTGGAATGCAGTGGCAGAGAGACTGGGTGTGAAACTCCACCGCACCACGGCATATAACCCGAAGGCCAACGGAATGTGTGAACGTTTCCATCGCTCCATGAAGGCTGCTCTCCGGGCCACTCTCACAGACAGCAATTGGATCGACCGTCTGCCATGGGTGATGTTGGGCCTGCGTTCCGCCCCCAAAGAAGACCTGCAGGCCTCTTCGGCAGAGCTGGTTTTCGGTCAACCTCTGAGGGTCCCTGGGGAGTTCCTCCCGAGTTCCTCTACTCCTTGGTCCATTGCAGCTCACCAGTCCACCTTCCGGGATGCAGCGAATGCTTTGGCCCCGGTTCCTACACATCACTGCCTTCCGCAGTCCTACATCCCAAAGGACCTGATGGCTGCCAGCTATGTGTTTATCCGTCATGAGGCTCACCGTTCTCCACTGCAGGCTCCCTACGACGGGCCTTTCCGTGTCCTTGAGGCGGGCCCGAAGAGTTTTGTCGTGGACAGGGGGGGGAAAAAGGAGCTGATTTCGGTCGACCGTCTTAAGCCTGCCCATGTGGTTCCAGACGAGCCTGTGGAACTGGCTCAAGCCCCACGTCACGGCCGGCCACCTAAGTCTGCACCTGTCCCAGGCCCCCCGTCCGTCGGGACCCCTACTGGTCCCCGTCGACGACGGGGACGCCCTCCTGCCCCAACCCCTGCCCCTGCCGAGTTGCCTGTGACTGTGAAATATAGCCGTTATGGCCGCAGGGTCAGACCTCCTGAGAGAGACTATTGATACTGGGTGTAATGTTGTTTGGGGGGTTTGTACGGGGATAATGTAATGTTTTGCACATGCTGTCAATTCTGAAGGTTCTGGGGGGGCCTGTGTGGTGAACACTAGATGGAGGCATCTCACCTCAGAATGGACACTGGTTGGGTGGTAAGGGGCGGAGCCTGAGAGGGTACATAGGAACACACCTGTACCTGGATGCGGTTGATTTTGTTTGGAAGTAAATCTCAGAGACTTCATACTCCTGTCTGTTCGTCTCATTTACACACTTCCACAATATATCATATATATGATATATATATATATATATATTATATATATATCATATATATATGATATATATATATGATATGTATGCAAATATATATGCATATATATATATATATATCATATATATATGATATATATATCATATATATATCATATATATATATATATATATATATCATATATATATATATATCATATATGATATATATATATATATATATATCATATATATATGATATATATATATATATATATATCATATATATGATATATATATATATATATATATCATATATATGATATATATATATATATGATATATCATATATATATGATATATATGATATATATATATGATATATATATATATATCATATATATGATATATATATATGATATATATATCATATATATATATCATATATATATATCATATATATATGATATATATATATCATATATATATGATATGTATGCAAATATATATGCATATATATATATATGCACATATATATACATATATATATGTGCATATATATATATGTATATATACATATATATATACATATATATATGCATATATATATACATATATATATATGCATATATATATACATATATATATACGCATATATATATGTGCATATATATGTACATATATATATGCATATATATGCATACATATATGCATATATATGCATACATATATATGCATATATATGCATACATATATATGCATATATATGCATATATATATGTATATATATGCATATATATACATATATATGCGTATATATATGCATATATATATGCATATATATATGCATACATACATACATACATACAGTGTTTCATCTCTCCAGCGCTCTCTCTAATTGTTTACACAATAAAAGTTTGAGGGAAATATCAGATCATGAAAAGACAAATCTTTCTCATAAATGAAGAAAGTTGTTTGTGGTCCTTGAATATTACTGGCTGAACACACGTGAGCAGTCCTCTTTGTTTACCTTTTTTTACGTCTCTATGAGTCCACTGGTTACCCCGTGTTTAACGTCACATTGCAATGATTTGTGGATAATTTGTGGTAAATGCTAAATCAGCATGCCATGCTGACTTAAGGAAAAGGGTTCATAAAGGGCTCAAAATGTCTGCGAGAGTCCTCAAACACTTGCCGATGTGACAGCCCTAAACCCAGTAGGAGCTGGCTCAAATCGTGGCAGCGGCAGCTAGTACAGGCACTTCCTGTTGCAAGCTCAGCTGCCACGACTTTCCGTGGCAGCTGAGCCTGCAACAGGAAGTGATTGCCACTGTATGTGGCAGCTGCCACTAGCATCTTGTGGCAGCTGCCAGCATTTCGGAGCGGATTCCGCGGTAGTTTAGCCTTTATTTGTCGTTATTTGACATTATATGACAATACATTAAGGTCATTGAAGGCATGACTGTTGGTAGTTGTCATTAGTTTCTTAAAAAAAGGCCGAATTATAATGGTATGGCCACTCGTTTTTGTCAACAAGCTAATTGCGGGCTAACTTCAATTGGTACTTGTTGCCCAAATTAAAGTCATGTTTGTTCCAGCGAGCAACTGGGACAACCAGGTATGTGCAACATGAGTGGCAACTCAACTCTATTTTATTTATATAGCACTTCACACACAACACAGTGAAAAGTTCAGTTTTATGTAAGTAACTTATGATTCGAGGGAAAATACATTTTGGAATATTTGCAATTGACGAACATGATGAAATGATTGTGGAATATTGGAAGTTGTCCCACCTCTGTTTTTTCATAGGGTTTTCCATGACCACATAAAGAACTACCAATGGGTTCAATGCTCAACTTGCAAAAATTGGCTGCATTTTGAGTGTGCTGGTGTGGAAGGTGACTGGACATCAAAGGATTTATTTTGTGGATGCAACATTGTGCCAGATGTGTAAGAATCATCTCATTCATTCGTTGATTGATATAAAAGTGACAATTGTTTTAGTTGTGTTTGATATAAATTAGGGAAGAATTTCCCTTAGTGTCTCCAATAATTTTCAGTTTTATGTTCTATATTAAAGTGTCATATATTTAACATAATTCATGGATCACTGGAGTTAACACATAATAACATTGTAAAATTAACAAATAAATAAATAGACAACATAAAAAAGACTGTTAATGACAAATAAATATACGATTACCCAAACAACATTCATAGCCTTTAGCGATTTACAGTATATACTGGCAACAAGCTAGTTATATATACAGTATAACCAATGTAAAATTTGATACATGGTAATTAAAGGTGTATGTTGTAAAACTACAACATGTAAAGATTTTCGTCAAATTCAGGCAATGCTTCTGTCTTAAACAGAGACATCTTGGAGTCTGTTAAAGCAGAAAAAATTCTTAAGGATGAAGAAATAAAGGTAATAACATACATCGTACATTTTCTCCAGTGAGCTGTACAAAGGTTTTTCACATAAAAATGGTATTCACTAATTATACATAACACTGAATCTACAACTACATATACATTTTTGTAGGTTGTGATTCAGTGGTTGCAAAGGACCAGCAACATGTGCAGATACCAGGCAGAATCTGTGCTGCTGGAGAACACATATAAAGAGAAAAGGTAGACCACATGACTTGTGTTTGAATTGTGGGTGAGCATGCATATGTGTAACATCACGAAATCCATTATGCCAATCCTGGCTAAGAGTGGTTTTGCATGTGAAGTTGACATAACTGTAATGACTGAATGTGGCAGTGGTTCATTTACAGATAATATATATTTTTTCAGTGCTCCAGAGTTGTCAACAAGTGACAGAGAAAGCACAGAAGAGGTAAGAAATGTTAAAATCTTTGCAGTCAGAGACACAGATGCTGGTGCGTAGTTTGATTTACAGTGACTTTATTTCTGCATTAAACAACAAAGCAGAGTATATTTGATTTACCGTAATCCACAAGACAAATTCTATTTTTTGCTGAAATAACTTTTAACGGATTCATGTGCTCAAGGGCGACACCTGATGGCGGAAACCATGCAGCACATTCACAAACATCAGAACTTCATATTATGTATTGCATGCATGTACAGGAATAACAATTAAGCTGAATATAAACCGATTAGATGAATGAAGTAGATTCTTTAATCCAAAAATAAGAAATAATAGATTTTGGGCTGCCTGATAAACAATAAAAAAAATGGATGAGCATGAAATACTAAAACTGTAAATATAAATGAATGTCATTTAGCCTTTCACATAAGATCCATCATGAAGGTATTGTCTGTTGCATGATCATAAGACAATATATTACATTACAGTCATTACAGCAATTTTGGGGTTAAGTGTCTTGCTCAAGGACACATTGACATGCGACTAGCAGAACCGGAGCCAGGGATTGAACCGCCGACCCTCTGATTGAAAGACGGCCCTGCTGTCCACTTAACCACAGTCGCCCGATATAGAATCACTTCACTACTTAAATTAAGCAGCTTTTGTGAACTCACAGGATATCTAATAAGATTGGTACTTAATTATGTGCATGGATTAAGCTCTGGCTAGAATTGGTTTGCAACTATTTATTGTCAGCATTAATTTACATAAATAAATACAGGTAAATCTTATTATATACTGCCATTCAATTTGAAAGGCTCTCGATGGAACCCATCCAGCATTACTGTTTGTTCTTTGTTGCTTATTTCTCTAAATAGAGATTTGACTTTTAGATGTTGAATGACACATATGTTGCCAAAGACAACATTTGTTGTTACAAAACATCTATTTGTTAATTAGGTACTGTAAATGCTGTACAAGTTTGAAGTATTAGTTGGTTACAACACCAATATACAATAAATACTTTGAGTACACTTTATTCTTTACTGCAGGTAAATGTTCTTCTGAGAGACAGCCTGGCTGCACCTGACTGGTGTCGCAAGACACAATTTGATGGAGGGTTTAAAGTTCCCGCTGTCCTTTCCATGGATGAAAAGGAACAACAGGAAGCCCTCCAGGAGCTGCACAACTGTGAAGATGACCCAAGTGAAGAGTCTCCAGCAGAGCTTTTCACTTTTGTTTTTGATAAACAGAAGGACTATGACAAATTCTGCACAGAGCTTATTGATGAAAACAATTTTAAAGTGTTTTCGAGGTTTGAGGAGAAATAATTATTCTACATGTGCTTTACAAGTATTGTAACTCACTAACCTTTCACTGTCAATGTATGTTCGTTTAAATGTCTGTATTTTGCTGTGTTATTATTGACAATACGTCAAATTGTTATTGTTTGTTGTTCAATACATTTTTTTTTAAATAAACCATCGACCAAACAGCCGTGTCACCTTTCCCAAAACTTGTGACAACCCACACGTTATATGGGTTGCCATCATTCTAAACAGTACAATGCATATCATCCATATTTACAACCTGCATTCCTTTAGTCTGCAGCGTGAAAGTGTTTATCGTTGCCATGGCCAACAGGTATCAACTGAAGTTAGCCCGCAATTAGCTTGTTGACAAAAACGAGTGGCCATACCATGATAATTCGGTCTTTTTTTAATAAACTAATTCCAACTACCAACAGTCATGCCTTCAATGACCTTAATGTATTGTCATATAATGTCAAATAACGACAAAATAAAGGCTAAACTACGGCGGAATCCGCTCCGAAACAGTGGCAGCTGCCACAAGATGCTAGTGGCAGCAGTCGCAAACAGTGAAAACTGTCGCGAAAAGTAGTGGCAGGTACCACACAACGGTGTTAACTGTCGCAACAACTTGTTGCATACTGTATATATATCTATATACTGCGTATATATATATCCAAGTCAATAGGTTATATGGATTGCTATCACTCTAAACAGTACAATGCATATCCATCCATATTTATAATTTGCATTCCTTTAGTCTGCAGCGTGAAAGTGTTTATCGTTGCCATGGCCAACAGGTATCAACTGAAGTTAGCCCGCAATTAGCTTGTTGACAAAAACGAGTGGCCATACCATGATAATTCGGCCTTTTTTTAATAAACTAATTCCAACTACCAACAGTCATGCCTTCAATGACCTTAATGTTTGGTCACATAATGTCAAATAACGACAAATAAAGGCTAAACTACGGCGGAATCCGCTCCGAAATGCTGGCAGCTGCCACAAGATGCTAGTGGCAGCTGCCAGCATACAGTGGCAATCACTTCCGGTTGCAGGCCCAGCTGCCACGGAAAGTCGTGGCAGCTGAGCTTGCAACAGGAAGTGCCTGTACTAGCTGCCGCTGCCACGATTTGAGCCAGCTCCTACTGTGAACACACGTGAGCAGTCCTCTTTGTTTACCTTTTTTTACGTCTCTATGAGTCCACTGGTTACCCCGTGTTTAACGTCACATTGCAATGATTTGTGGGTCATTTGTGGTAAATGCTAAATCAGCATGCCATGCTGACTTAAGGAAAAGGGTTCATAAAGGGCTCAAAATGTCTGCGAGAGAGTCCTCAAACACTTGCCGATGTGACAGCCCTAAACCCTCACGGACTTCGCGGGAGCGCGCCTCAGAGTCCGTGAGTCCGTAAGGGGGGACATTGGGATTTGGCCATTTCCTTGTTTCCTCTCTCCTCGTATGGTTTCCTCCATACATCTCTGGGGGGATGTACCCCATGAGACTTGGGATGTACCCTTACTCTGGACGGAGATCATTTCGTAAATTCGCGTCACTCCAGTCTCATCGCGTCTGTGCATAGATAGACTTTGTATGTAATCTACTCGCGCGAATAATTCGAGCCGCGTTTGGTGTGAACGCACCAAGGCTGTATCAATTTGAATTAATAGAGCAACACTGTGATTTTGATTTCTTATGAATTAAATGTCTCTTGTAAAAAGAAAACTCACAAAAGTTGCAATCTTGTTTTAGCCAACGATGCCAACTGAAGTTGTTACTGACAACAATGGTATTGTATTACATGTTAACATAACAGACAACACAAGTGGGACTACCTGGGGGACAGTTGAGATCCTCGTTGGTGTTGTGCTGTTTTATCACATTCATAGCATCGCTGTACTGTTCACTGGACTTCTCTCTGCCCAGCAGGCTCACATCGTAAGCATCCAGCACAACGAACGTGAACCCGGGTACCGGGCTGAAGTGGTAGGCGTATATCTCACTGCCAGCCTGGACTTCGCTCAGGCATCTCTCCGTGTGGCGCGTGCTGTTGAGCCTCGAACGCAGCAGCGCGCTCCTGCTGAAGTTATAAAACTCGTGGTTACCCCACACATGGTGTACCTCAACGCGACTGGAGCTGAACTCTCTCAGCACGGTATCCAGCGCTTGGTCAGAGGCGTCGTGGCCCTTGTTGAAGCCGTCAATAATGTCTCCCAGCTGGAGGATAAACTCTGGTTTGACAGCCGACTCGGACCAACTTTTCTGGGCATTTCTCAGCAGCTGGAGGCTGCTCCGGTAGTACCGCCTCCTCGTCCGGGTGTAATTGTATCCGTCGTCGATATCTGCGTACTGGATGTCAGCAATCACGCCGAATGTAAACAGCGGCGTTTCGTTGGGACGGTCGTCCATTCTCGATCTTCGAAATAACTGGTGTCGTTGAACGTCTGCTGAGTGTGACGTGAAGGTTGAGTACAGAGCAGACACTAACACAGCCCGGTACGCTCTCAACTTCCGCACATGATGAAATCCAGCCAGGCTCTTTGGTTTGTTGTAGTGCTGAATTTCCTGTATCGTCCCACACGGTGACAAGTACAATAACCAACGTAGTCTGTCAAGCAAGCGACGAATAGGCCAATCAACGCTACTTCCGGCTGCAGCCTTCAAAATAATGCTGTTAGAAAGACCGGATATTCAGAACAAGTGAATATGGCTTCTTTTTATCAATATGCAATTCCCCATAGTGCACCCTTTCCTTTGATGGAAAGAGATTTTCATACTTCCATAGAGACAGTTTGCTTCCGATAATAACAAAATTAGCAAACAACTGTGACCCATTATTCTCTGACCTATTCTCTGACCTTCAGTCACTTCAAACTGTAAACCTCATCTTGTGCTACTGAACCATAAGCTCTCTGTATTGTTCACAACTACTGTTCATAATTAAGGCTGATATAAGATGCTCTCAATGAAAACAACACATTTACAACAAGATAGAAAAACACATCTCTAAATGATTTTGATCAAGATTTTTACACCTTGAAGAATTACTGTGGACAGATTTTTGTTATTTGAACAAAAAAACAAAGAGAAAGTGTTTGTTTGTGAAATAATAAATAATTGATTTCTTAGCAGCTACTAAATCAGCTCTTCCAAACAATGAATCCTCCCCTACATTTGTCTGAGCACACTTGGTATTTTCAGCACATATTTCAGCTCAATTTGTTTCCATTCATTTGATAGAAGCTAATCATAAAGCATATAAGTTGTCTGAAAGCCTCCAGGAGTCCACCTCACTCCCTATGCTCTTTCACTCACACATGTTCTTCAGAATGTAACACTGAGTGAAGTGCATTGAACAGGAGGAAGTATGAGAAATACAGGGGACTCCTAGTCGGGTCTGCTAGTTTTGCAGTTCTTGGCGGTCTGAGGCATATTTGGTAAACTCACTGCCCACTCAGAGCCTGGTTCTGTTCCAGGTCTCTTCCTGGTAAAGGGCCGCTGCTGGCTCATGGGGAAATGTTTCGTCTCTGTAAATTGAAGGGTACGGTCTAGAGCTGCTCTTTACGAAAACTCTCATGAGATACTTTCTGTTGTGATTTGGCGCTATACAAATAAAAATGGATATGACTTAAACTAATAAGCTGCTTCGAGCCCCGAAAAGGCTTTGACTGGCCCTGCAGCTACTGTACTAAGGTTAAACCTGTAATGGGGGTTGTTATTTTTGGTTACATTATTAGGATAAAGTTTCCCTTCTACATAAGATGATATTGTTCTGTAAATTGCCACAGAATGGCACGGCACTGTATGAAAAGTGCACACTGAATACATCCAATGGTAATTCATTACAGTAGGCAATGGAAAGTTTCCAGTTGCTACAACCACACATCTTCATGGGACAACACAAGCTTAACATATTTATTTACATATGTATGAGTATATTTATGTTGTTTTGCTTCGTAAACAGGTTGAAAGATGCAGGATTGTGGATCGATCTCACAGGTCAGTTCTCTGCTCCCTCCTCTGCTGAAGCGCTTTCCTTTTCCCCACCTGGCCAAAGGAAACAGACAAACTCACGAACACAAGCGCAGATTTTGAGCCCTTATCTTTTTACACATGTCACTTCCAGGACTCTTTATATCCTGTCTGGTCTCTTTGATTCATATAACAGCAACTCTTCAAACTACAGTGACAAAAACAGCCACGGAGTTGAATGTCTGCCCCAGTAACAACAACAAACAACAAAGACTAAGGTATATTTACTGCAGGTCTATTGTATTTCTATCAATAGTTTTGATGAAGTTCACCTGAAGTGTCTTTGCCTGGAGTCCACAGCGTCAGGCCCGTGACATACTTAGGAATCCAGTTGAGGGTGGCGGTTGAGACCAACTCGCCCTCAGCTCGAACCTGCAAAGAATGGAGCAAGGCAAGAAAAATGTAGGTATGATTTCATCTTGATGTTTTCCCTGTGTTCAGTATTTGTTACAAGGAAGCAGCATGAATGTGTGTGGCGCAAGGCTTATAGTTCTTAACATGCATCCTGATGTATTTATATTGTCAGTCAACATGACCAATCACATCATGCGTATAATGTCAAACGTGCATGTAGATCAGGCATGTGTGCCACAGAAGAAGGAGAATACTTCGAGGATATTCAACAACAGCAAAGCATTCTTGTACATGAAACAACATTCTTATCATTGTCACCATGCAAGACACTGATGTAGCTGAGTGACCCATGCTACTGACAGAAGGTTGTGAATAAAGGCAGTGGCAGCACCTCCTCTGCTCCTCCTGAGGTCCCTTAAGTGAGATAACCGTCTCTGGAGCCCGGGTAGGGCGACTTCTGTGTTTTTATAGGTTTACTGTTCTCTCCACCAGTCGCTGGCTGGAGTTTCTGTTGTGTCTCTGTCACTGGGTGTCATATCATGACAGGCATTCCGTGTGCCCTGACAAAGGTCCGGTTTCCCAGATGATCCTGATGTGTTGTTGTTGAATTACCTGCTCTGCTTGATGGTATTCACCGTGCTGCTCACACCCAGTGTCGAACACGTACTTCCCGAGACCGCGTGGCTGCAAGATGAGAAGGAATTCACTGACGAGGAAAGAATCTTCTCTGACAATGTTACAGATCAAAATGATACAAAAACAATTCATCATTTAAAGTAAAAAATATGTTTTTCGAACAACTTGACAACAGCTTGACCAGAGTAGCTTCCTCTTACCTTGGCGGTTATATCCAAAGTGCAATGTTGTGTGATGGATAGCTAATAATAACACTGTTTGTCTCACCTGAGGGTTTATAACCGGTCTGATCATCAGACTGCTCATGTTTCCTGTCAGATTGGATCTATTTTTAGCAATGTTCTGGCATTCTGAAATCTTAGCAATAACAATGTTATCATTGATTGCACTTATGACCAGAGCTACAAAAGTGAATCCTAAGTTGTCATAAACTGTATATCTATGAGCAAGCATTATGGCTTTTTTTCTGATACTGGCATATATTCATGTTGTTATTTTAAACATGTGCAAGGTACAGTGAGTAGGGTGGCCCCCTGCAGTACCTCCGCGGACCCCCTGTTGAAGACCTCTGATCTAGACTATTATTGTCCCCTGCAACTACTCAGACTACAGTGGAAGAAGCTCATGATTCTTCATTAATCCATTGCCAAGCGTTCTGTGAACGAGTAACCAAAGGAGAACTTACACTATTGTTGACAAAGTTGCCCTTGTATCTGTGGTTAGAGTGGATGTACTCTCCAGCTGACTCCATCTTGCCATTCGCCCATGAGCCTTTGTACATTGAGCCGGTTTCACTGTGGTGGTAAATGCCCTGTCCATGCCTGGTAATCACATAACACCAAGCATGTCAGCAGTTTTTAAAACTCCCATTCTCTGTACCTCATGTGAATGGATAAGGTAATGTACAGGTTGTAAGACGTTGATGTTGAAACTAAGTTTTTGACACATATTTATAACTGTTATTTTACCAGCTTTTCAGTGACTGCATTTCATATATCAATACATCCTGTATATTCATATATTGTGTTTTTAATGCTGTTGAAACAACATATGCAACTGAGAAATCTGAACAATGTCATCAGCATACATGTTGTTTGACCTGCAAGGAAGCAAATACACACTTCATTCATATTTCTATTCTCTACAGCAGTCATTTCCCAAGATAAATCACATTCTCATGCATTTCTCTGTATCATAGGAAAAATAAAGCAAGGAGGCTTTAAATCAAGGAGGTACAGGAATGTGTGCCTTCTGAAAATAAAACGACAAACACCTCAGTGACACTTGTGATTTTAAAAGTTGTAGTTATACCTCATATGAAGCAGCCACTCTCCATCATACGTGTCTCCGTTGGGGTAAGTGTAGACCCCATGACCCTGTCTCAGGTCCTCAACCCACGACCCTGAAAAGACAACAGTAAGAGTGTGTTTCTGAAGATCTGTGTGGAGGCTTCAGCTGGACCCATGTCAGCTGTTCACGTTTAAACCCTTCACACGACTGTAAACAGAAATGTTGATAGCCTCCCTGCACACACCACTGAAATAAAGACGTTGGCAACTATCTCAACTCATATGTTTTAACTTTACTGTACCTTCATATTGAGAGCCATCTGGATAGTAGAAGGTGCCCTGTCCATGTTTCTTGTTCTGGTAATAGTCTCCCACATATCTTGCCCCATTCTCAAAGCGATATGTCCCCTATTAGACAGAACAGTCAAAGATAAGATAAATATAGTCGTCAAAGAGACTATCTTTTCCATGTAACATAATGTAAACCTTTAGGGCAATAACAGAAACACTGTTTCCGTCATAGACTGAATGTGTACCGATACAAAATCGAATGTAGAGTAGCCTAATAGGATGTCAGTGTAGACTTTGCAGCAGCAGCCCTGTCGTGTAGTGCGCGCTGTGTTTGAATGCGTACAGTTACTTGTCCTGAGTGGGACTCAGTTTGCTGTCAGCCCCACTGGGCCTACGGGCTTACCTTAAACTGGTGGACATGCTTTGGACTCCACAAAGGCACCTTAGTAACCTAACGTTAGTTATCTTAACTGTTACCTGTCCGTGCCTCGAGCCGTACTCGTACCGACCCTGATATATGTCTCCGTTGCGCAGATCAGCTTTCCCGACTCCGTGCCTCTCCCCTGCTTCATTCCTGTCCCCTTCATATTGCTTCCGGTGAAACAAAGCAGAGCATAAGTGTCCAAAGACAGAGGAAATGTGACACAGATGAACACACAGCCACATGCTACCGTTAGCTTCAGCCAGCTAACGTCACTGAACAGAGTTTTCATTATTTTCTCTCACCCCGAGTATACTGCGGTCATCATCCAACTCATCAGAGCCTACATACGACATAGTTCTCAGTCACTTTCGAAGTGTGGACGATGTACGCTAAAGTTTGCCAAACGTTAGTAAAGACTGGAGAGATGCTCAGTGCGCTCTTGCTAGTTTACGGTTACCGTGACAACGGTCAAACCCACGTGACCAGGAGCTGCATATGGCTGGAAGTTAACCGGCTATCCTAAGGAAGCTGCATTTACTTGAGAGAAACAAACATCTGACGTTTTTAATTAATAGCGAGATTACTATGTCAGGATTTTGAAAAAAGTTTTAACAATTCTACTTCTGTTTTTTTCTGAATGAAAAGTGCTTAATTGGAAATACAGCGCATTGAAGGTGCTATTGAAAACGTTGATAACATTCAGCCAAAATATCTCGCTCTCCCCTGCCTCATGTCATTGCAGTCACGAGACACAGTGGTTGCAGTTTGTTGCACAACCCTCATCTCTCATGATCCAATGAGTGAGACTGATGAAATAATAAGACTGAGGGTGTTTTTATTTTTGCAACATGCAATCATACCTAGATTTAGGTTACTTTAGTGCGGTGGTGTTAAGAGTTGTCTTATATAATAATACATAATCTATGATAATATTTGGATATGGCTAGCTAGTTTTCGGTCAAATGTAGCTTGTCATCTAAGCAGTGGTGTAATGCAGGGCATCTGCAGGTATATACGGCGTATACCTACTTATTCTTTCGTTGGCCACCCACTTCTAAATCCACTCTGATGAGCATCTTCGTTACATTGTTTGAGAGAACTATAACGTTATATAACGTCTATAGTTAAGGCTGGCTCAGGTTTATAGTTAGAGCTGGCTCAGGTTTATAGTTAGAGTTGGCTCAGGTTTATAGTTAGGGCTGGCTCAGGTTTATAGTTAGGCTGGCTCAGGTCTTTAGTTGAGGCTGGCTCAGGTTTATAGTTAGGGCTGGCTCAGGTTTATAGTTAGGGCTGGCTCAGGTTTATAGTTAGGGCTGGCTCAGGTTTATAGTTAGGGCTGGCTCAGGTTTATAGTTAGGGCTGGCTCAGGTTTATAGTTAGGGCTGGCTCAGGTCTTTAGTTGAAGCTGGCTCAGGTTTATAGTTAGGGCTGGCTCAGGTTTATAGTTAGGGCTTGCTCAGGTCTTTAGTTAAGGCTGGCTCAGGTTTATAGTTAGGGCTGGCTCAGGTTTATAGTTAGGGCTGGCTCAGGTTTATAGTTAGGGCTGGCTCAGGTTTATAGTGAGGGCTGGCTCAGGTTTATAGTTAGGGCTGGCTCAGGTCTTTAGTTAAGGCTGGCTCAGGTTTATAGTTAGGGCTGGCTCAGGTTTATAGTTAGAGCTGGCTCAGGTTTATAGTTAGGGCTGGCTCAGGTTTATAGTTAGGCTGGCTCAGGTCTTTAGTTGAGGCTGGCTCAGGTTTATAGTTAGGGCTGGCTCAGGTTTATAGTTAGGCTGGCTCAGGTTTATAGTTAGGGCTGGCTCAGGTTTATAGTTAGGGCTGGCTCAGGTTTATAGTTAGGGCTGGCTCAGGTTTATAGTTAGGGCTGGCTCAGGTTTATAGTTAGGGCTGGCTCAGGTCTTTAGTTGAAGCTGGCTCAGGTTTATAGTTAGGGCTGGCTCAGGTCTTTAGTTGAAGCTGGCTCAGGTTTATAGTTAGGGCTGGCTCAGGTTTATAGTTAGGGCTTGCTCAGGTCTTTAGTTAAGGCTGGCTCAGGTTTATAGTTAGGGCTGGCTCAGGTTTATAGTTAGGGCTGGCTCAGGTTTATAGTTAGGGCTGGCTCAGGTTTATAGTTAGGGCTGGCTCAGGTTTATAGTTAGGGCTGGCTCAGGTCTTTAGTTAAGGCTGGCTCAGGTTTATAGTTAGGGCTGGCTCAGGTTTATAGTTAGAGCTGGCTCAGGTTTATAGTTAGGGCTGGCTCAGGTTTATAGTTAGGGCTGGCTCAGGTTTATAGTTAGGGCTGGCTCAGGTTTATAGTTAGGGCTGGCTCAGGTTTATAGTTAGGGCTGGCTCAGGTTTATAGTTAGGGCTGGCTCAGGTCTTTAGTTGAAGCTGGCTCAGGTTTATAGTTAGGGCTGGCTCAGGTTTATAGTTAGGGCTGGCTCAGGTCTTTAGTTAAGGCTGGCTCAGGTTTATAGTTAGGGCTGGCTCAGGTTTATAGTTAGGGCTGGCTCAGGTTTATAGTTAGGGCTGGCTCAGGTTTATAGTTAGGGCTGGCTCAGGTTTATAGTTAGGGCTGGCTCAGGTTTATAGTTAGGGCTGGATAAGGTCTATAGTTAGGGCTGGCTCAGGTTTATAGTTAGGGCTGGCTCAGGTTTATAGTTAGGGCTGGCTCAGGTTTATAGTTAGGGCTGGCTCAGGTCTATAGTTAGGGCTGGCTCAGGTTTATAGTTAGGGCTGGCTCAGGTCTATAGTTAGGGCTGGCTCAGGTTTATAGTTAGGGCTGGCTCAGGACTATAGTTAGGGCTGGCTCAGGTTTATAGTTAGGGCTGGCTCAGGTCTTTAGTTAAGGCTGGCTCAGGTTTATAGTTAGGGCTGGCTCAGGTTTATAGTTAGGGCTGGCTCAGGTTTATAGTTAGGGCTGGCTCAGGTTTATAGTTAGGGCTGGCTCAGGTTTATAGTTAGGGCTGGCTCAGGTCTTTAGTTGAAGCTGGCTCAGGTTTATAGTTAGGGCTGGCTCAGGTTTATAGTTAGGGCTTGCTCAGGTCTTTAGTTAAGGCTGGCTCAGGTTTATAGTTAGGGCTGGATCAGGTTTATAGTTAGGGCTGGCTCAGGTTTATAGTTAGGGCTGGCTCAGGTTTATAGTGAGGGCTGGCTCAGGTTTATAGTTAGGGCTGGCTCAGGTCTTTAGTTAAGGCTGGCTCAGGTTTATAGTTAGGGCTGGCTCAGGTTTATAGTTAGAGCTGGCTCAGGTTTATAGTTAGGGCTGGCTCAGGTTTATAGTTAGGCTGGCTCAGGTCTTTAGTTGAGGGTGGCTCAGGTTTATAGTTAGGGCTGGCTCAGGTTTATAGTTAGGCTGGCTCAGGTTTATAGTTAGGGCTGGCTCAGGTTTATAGTTAGGGCTGGCTCAGGTTTATAGTTAGGGCTGGCTCAGGTTTATAGTTAGAGCTGGCTCAGGTTTATAGTTAGGGCTGGCTCAGGTTTATAGTTAGGGCTGGCTCAGGTTTATAGTTAGGGCTGGCTCAGGTTTATAGTTAGGGCTGGCTCAGGTTTATAGTTAGGGCTGGCTCAGGTTTATAGTTAGGGCTGGCTCAGGTTTATAGTTAGGGCTGGCTCAGGTCTTTAGTTAAGGCTGGCTCAGGTTTATAGTTAGGGCTGGCTCAGGTTTATAGTTAGGGCTGGCTCAGGTTTATAGTTAGGGCTGGCTCAGGTTTATAGTTAGGGCTGGCTCAGGTTTATAGTTAGGGCTGGCTCAGGTTTATAGTTAGGGCTGGCTAAGGTCTATAGTTAGGGCTGGCTCAGGTTTATAGTTAGGGCTGGCTCAGGTTTATAGTTAGGGCTGGCTCAGGTTTATAGTTAGGGCTGGCTCAGGTCTATAGTTAGGGCTGGCTCAGGTTTATAGTTAGGGCTGGCTCAGGTCTATAGTTAGGGCTGGCTCAGGTTTATAGTTAGGGCTGGCTCAGGACTATAGTTAGGGCTGGCTCAGGTTTATAGTTAGGGCTGGCTCAGGTCTTTAGTTAAGGCTGGCTCAGGTTTATAGTTAGGCTGGCTCAGGTCTTTAGTTGAGGCTGGCTCAGGTTTATAGTTAGGGCTGGCTCAGGTTTATAGTTAGGGCTGGCTCAGGTCTTTAGTTAAGGCTGGCTCAGGTTTATAGTTAGGGCTGGCTCAGGTTTATAGTTAGGGCTGGCTCAGGTCTTTAGTTGAGGCTGGCTCAGGTCTTTAGTTGAGGCTGGCTCAGGTTTATAGTTAGGGCTGGCTCAGGTATATAGTTAAGGCTGGCTCAGGTTTACAGTTAGGGCTGGCTCAGGTTTATAGTTGGGGCTGGCTCAGGTCTATAGTTATAGGACTGGCTCAGGTGTATGGTTAGTGCTGGCTCAGGTTGATAGTTAGGGCTGGCTCAGGTTTATAGTTAGGGCTGGCTCAGGTTTATGGTTAGGGCTGGCTCAGGTTTATAGTTAGGGCTGGCTCAGGTATATAGTTAGGACTGGCTCAGGTCTATAGTTAGGGCTGGCTCAGGTTTATAGTTAGGGCTGGCTCAGGTTTATAGTTATAGGGCTGGCTCCGGTTTATAGTTTGGGCTGGCTCAGGTCTATAGTTAGGGCTGGCTCAGGTTTATAGTTAGGGCTGGCTCAGGTTTATAGTTATAGGGCTGGCTCAGGTTTATAGTTTGGGCTGGCTCAGGTCTATAGTTAGGGCTGGCTCAGGTTTATAGTTAGGGCTGGCTCAGGTTTATAGTTAGGGCTGGCTCAGGTTTATGGTTAGGGCTGGCTCAGGTTTATAGTTAGGGCTGGCTCAGGTTTATAGTTAGGGCTGGCTCAGGTTTATAGTTTGGGCTGGCTCAGGTCTATAGTTAGGGCTGGCTCAGGTTTATAGTTAGGGCTGGCTCAGGTTTATAGTTAGGGCTGGCTCAGGTTTATAGTTATAGGGCTGGCTCAGGTTTATGGTTAGGGCTGGCTCAGGTTCATAGTTAGGGCTGGCTCAGGTCTATAGTTAGGACTGGCTCAGGTTTATAGTTAGGACTGGCTCAGGTCTTATACACTAAAACTTAAAAAGCACAGTTCCATACAAATCACATGCCAGGAAAAAAAATATAGATGTTCCTAAATCATTAGTAATAATTATTACATATGATTTAGGATGGGAGCTGTCAGTTCTTCATGATAATTATGATACTATAAATTCATAGTTATAGTATACATTTATATAGCACAATTAACACACTGGTATAGGCAGTTTGTAAATGTGTGACAAAACACTTTAACACTGATAGATATGAAAAATGAACAAACACATTGCTATGTGCTAAGTTTACTGCCATTGCTACAGGCTCATCTTTATGGTAGCCTAGTAGGTTACCACTACAGGTAATACAGGTACTACAGGTAATACAGGTACTACAGGTAATAAAGGTACTACAGGTAATACAGGTACTACAGGTAATACAGGTAATACAGGTACTACAGGTAATAAAGGTACAGGTAATACAGGTATAGGTAATATAGGTAGCCTACTACAGGCACTACAGCCAGGTAATGGTAATGTGTAGTAGTAGTAGTAGTAGTAGTAGTAGTAGCTGGTAGTAGCCTACTGAGAATACCTTTAAATGTTGACCATAAAAGTTCATTCTTGTCACTGAAAAGTTGCTAACAAAATAAAAGCGCGTACAACATAGCCTGTCCCGTTCACAAACTTTACAACACGTTGTGCTTTTATTTTGAAGTGAGATTTATGAGACATCCATTTCCACCCCTCTCGCTCCGTGGAGCTTGACGCTGCTCTTGCAGCGAACGGTACGGAGCGTGCAGCTGGAGGAGCAGAGCGCTGAGGAGGAGAACCTGTTCACCAGCTTCACACAAGTTTCGCTCCGCTTCGCTGCTCTACGAGCTGAGACCAGCACCGGACTCAAACTTTCACTTCACTCACAAAGTTAGACTTGTTGGTGCCGAGGAGCGGAGTGTCATCATCACTGCCCGTGTGAGAGAGAAGTAGCGCTGGCGATGTCTGGATCGTACTGCAGAAGTTTGTACCCGTTCAGCGGGGAGCAGCACCAGCAGGGACTGGGCTTCGAGGCCGGGGACATTATTCAGGTGGTCCAGGCTCTGCCCGGAGGTTGGTGGGAAGGAGAGCGGGATGGAGCCAGAGGATGGTTTCCCTCGAGCTATGTCCAGGTCCTGGAGGTAAGAAAAACAACACTTCGTATTACTTATTTGGAGTAAGTCTTAGTTTGATCTGAATTGATAAGGTCACGTTGACTTTTAAAAATGTTTTTTTTTAAATTATGAAATGCAATATTTTTATTTTCGAAATTGTCTCTGACACACACGCACACGCACACACACTCAAAGTGAGCAGGGTAGAAGGGTGTAACTGGACACATAATGAGCGCATTGACAGACGCACTAATAAATGGGTTTCTCGTGCTGTGCTGGTCAGATTAACTAACCTTCCCAGCAGGCAGCTCTCTGCCTGGCTGAGCGGCCCAGTGGCTGCACACTTCCTCATTCCACACACATTCCAGTGAAATCCTCAGGTCTCCTCTCTGTGCGAGTGAATGCTCATGGTCTCCCCCCCCGCACCGAGCCCCAGACTCTCGGCTGTTGAAACTCATAAAGGTCTCCCACTTTGTATTTCTTTCTTTGGTGTTTCTTTGGTGTTTGGCTCTGTGATCAAAATAATTGCGTTTGTGGTTCAGATGGTGACATCATCACCCAGTATTCTGACAGTTAGTTATAATCAGCTTGTATCCAAGAGGGCCCGGCAGGAGGCTGAGCTATTAGTCTCACGTCTTCACTCTGAATGTGAGAACAAACGACTTCTGTTCTGTAGAGAATTGGTTCCAGTCTTCCTCAGTCAAATTTCAAAAAATATATATGCTGAATGTAAAGTGTTTGTGTATTAGAAAAAAAGATATAGAATAGATATTAGCCAATACATTATTATTGGATACTTGTTACTTACAAATACCAATAATATTATCATTCTTAAAAAAACAGTACAGGTCCGCCTCGGATGGAAAGCTGAAAAGATTAGCAGTTTACTCACCAACAGAAAGTAAATCAACAACTATTTTGTTGATTTCCCAACAAAAATGTGAAAGTTGCGCAGGCTCCAACATGACAATTGTGAGGATTTGCAGCTTTTCTCTGATTTACTGAGCTGGGAATTGAATATCGCGGTAAATAAGACATTTTGAAGATGAGGTATTGACCGGTCGACATTAGATGTAACGGTATTGGTGTCAATGTGAGCCAATAAGAGACTGTCTTTGGTCATTTTAGGGCAGTGGTGCAACACATACTTTTTGCAAGTTTATTTTTTAACTGCAGAATGTTCCAATCGCTAAGTATTGTGGTCTTAAATAAAAAACAACTCAATATCAATAGCAGCCTCCAAATTCATCATCAGTCAGGCTATAAGATGTCACATTGAGCTCTGGTATATGTGATAAACATTCACAATGCATTCACAAACTATTGCTTCCAAGGTCCAACGTCACACTCATATGAATAGATAATACAGAATGTGTCCGTTACAGCCCTATTGGAGAGGACACGCATGAGATGACAGAGTAGATGAACATGAGGTCTGGTTTTAATCTCATGGAGATTAAAACCAGACCTCATGTTCATCTACTCTGTCATTTCATGCATGGACACTTTCTAAAACTGATGCTGAGCTTGATAAAGGCTAAATTGGTCTATAGATACAGGTAGAACAGTGACGGGTCGATTCAGGTAGAACAGTGACTGGTCTATAGATACAGGTAGAACAGTGACTGGTCTATAGATTCAGGTAGAACAGTGACGGGTCTATAGATACAGGTAGAACAGTGACGGGTCGATTCAGGTAGAACAGTGACGGGTCTATAGATACAGGTAGAACAGTGACGGGTCTATAGATACAGGTAGAACAGTGAGGGGTCGATACAGGTAGAACAGTGAGGGGTCGATAGATACAGGTAGAACAGTCATGGGTCGATTCAGGTAGAACAGTGACGGGTCTATAGATTCAGGTAGAACAGTGACGGGTCTATAGATTCAGGTAGAACAGTGACGGGTCTATAGATACAGGTAGAACAGTGAGGGGTCGATACAGGTAGAACAGTGAGGGGTCGATAGATACAGGTAGAACAGTGATGGGTCGATTCAGGTAGAACAGTGACGGGTCTATAGATTCAGGTAGAACAGTGAGGGGTCGATACAGGTAGAACAGTGAGGGGTCGATAGATACAGGTAGAACAGTGAGGGGTCGATACAGGTAGAACAGTGAGGGGTCGATAGATACAGGTAGAACAGTGATGGGTTGATTCAGGTAGACCAGTGACGGGTCTATAGATTCAGGTAGAACAGTGACGGGTCTATAGATACAGGTAGAACAGTGATGGGTCGATTCAGGTAGAACAGTGACGGGTCTATAGATACAGGTAGAACAGTGAGGGGTCAATAAATACAGGTAGAACAGTGATGGGTTGATTCAGGTAGACCAGTGACGGGTCAATAGATTCAGGTAGAACAGTGACGGGTCTATAGATTCAGGTAGAACAGTGACGGGTCTATAGATTCAGGTAGAACAGTGACGGGTCTATAGATTCAGGTAGAACAGTGACGGGTCTATAGATACAGGTAGAACAGTAACGGGTCAATTCAGGTAGAACAGTGACGGGTCTACAGATTCAGGTAGAACAGTGACGGGTCTATAGAGTCAGGTAGAACAGTGACGGGTCTATAGATACAGGTAGAACAGTGATGGGTCTATAGATTCAGGTAGAACAGTGACGGGTCTATAGATACAGGTAGAACAGTGAGGGGTCGATTCAGGTAGAACAGTGACGGGTCTATAGATACAGGTAGAACAGTGAGGGGTCAATAAATACAGGTAGAACAGTGATGGGTTGATTCAGGTAGACCAGTGACGGGTCAATAGATTCAGGTAGAACAGTGACGGGTCTATAGATTCAGGTAGAACAGTGACGGGTCTATAGATACAGGTAGAACAGTGACTGGTCGATTCAGGTAGAACAGTGACGAGTCTATAGATACAGGTAGAACAGTGACGGGTCGATTCAGGTAGAACAGTGACGGGTATATAGATACAGGTAGAACAGTGACGGGTCTATAGATTCAGGTAGAACAGTGACGGGTCTATAGATACAGGTAGAACAGTGATGGGTCGATTCAGGTAGAACAGTGAGGGGTCGATACAGGTAGAACAGTGAGGGGTCGATAGATACAGGTAGAACAGTCATGGGTCGATTCAGGTAGAACAGTGACGGGTCTATAGATTCAGGTAGAACAGTGACGGGTCTATAGATTCAGGTAGAACAGTGACGGGTCTATAGATACAGGTAGAACAGTGAGGGGTCGATACAGGTAGAACAGTGAGGGGTCGATAGATACAGGTAGAACAGTGACGGGTCTATAGATTCAGGTAGAACAGTGACGGGTCTATAGATACAGGTAGAACAGTGAGGGGTCGATACAGGTAGAACAGTGAGGGGTCGATAGATACAGGTAGAACAGTGATGGGTCGATTCAGGTAGAACAGTGACGGGTCTATAGATTCAGGTAGAACAGTGAGGGGTCGATACAGGTAGAACAGTGAGGGGTCGATAGATACAGGTAGAACTGTGACGGGTCTATAGATTCAGGTAGAACAGTGACGGGTCTATAGATACAGGTAGAACAGTGAGGGGTCGATACAGGTAGAACAGTGAGGGGTCGATAGATACAGGTAGAACAGTGATGGGTCGATTCAGGTAGAACAGTGACGGGTCTATAGATTCAGGTAGAACAGTGAGGGGTCGATACAGGTAGAACAGTGAGGGGTCGATAGATACAGGTAGAACTGTGACGGGTCTATAGATTCAGGTAGAACAGTGACGGGTCTATAGATACAGGTAGAACAGTGAGGGGTCGATACAGGTAGAACAGTGAGGGGTCGATAGATACAGGTAGAACAGTGATGGGTCGATTCAGGTAGAACAGTGACGGGTCTATAGATTCAGGTAGAACAGTGAGGGGTCGATACAGGTAGAACAGTGAGGGGTCGATACAGGTAGAACAGTGACGGGTCGATACAGGTAGAACAGTGAGGAGTCGATACAGGTAGAACAGTGAGGAGTCGATACAGGTAGAACAGTGAGGAGTCGATACAGGTAGAACAGTGACGGGTCGATACAGGTAGAACAGTGACGGGTCGATACAGGTAGAACAGTGACGGGTCGATACAGGGAGAACAGTGAGGGATCGATACAGGGAGAACAGTGAGGGATCGATACAGGTAGAACAGTGACGGGTCGATACAGGTAGAACAGTGACGGGGCTATAGATACAGGGAGAACAGTGAGGGATCGATACAGGTAGAACAGTGACGGGTCGATACAGGTAGAACAGTGACGGGGCTATAGATACAGGTAGAATAGTGACGGGTCGATACAGGTAGAACAGTGACGGGTCTATAGATACAGGTAGAACAGTGACGGGTCGATACAGGTAGAACAGTGACGGGTCTATAGATACAGGTAGAACAGTTAGGGGACTATAGATACAGGTAGAACTGTGAGGGGTCGATACAGATAGAAGAGTGACGGGTGGTAATGGGTGGGGCTATCAGTAAATATTTCATTCGTTAATCTGGAAATAAGAGATTCAACTCCTACTTCACGTAGGCTCAATCACACATAACGGAACTGGGGGGTTTCTTCAGTTCTCTCGGCGTGTGTCATCGGTAGGTTGATGAGGCGTATTGTGTAGGATGTCACAATGATATGACTGATGGTGAAACAAAGGAACACTTCTCTATTTCCTCATGCTGGTACATTATTGAAGTCCAGAGAGGCGCTGTAAGGAAATCATCCCCACCGCTTCACTTTCACAATCGTAAATGATCATAAATCACCCAGACAGGGATTTGTATAACTGGCCCAGTGAACAATGCAGCTCTGATCTGTTGCTGTAGTCATCCTCAGTGTTGTGGCTTTGTTCTACAAACAGCTCCATTCTTCTAAGCAGAATGAATCATTCACAACCTGTTGCTGCCTGGTGCATCGCACTACACTTTGTCCAACACTCACTGCACTTTACCAACTGTATTTTGCATGTAGAAAAAGATGATATATATAGTTCCTCTTCAAAACCAAAAGATTCCCTGTTCCCTATTGAGCGGAGAGACACGAGAGTGGAACCAATCTTCTAAATCTCGCAAAGAAAGCTTTAGAGCAGTGGTCGCCAACCCGTCGATCGCCATCGACCGGTCGATCTCGGAGACTTTCCCTGTCGCTCTCCAAAATAAAGTAAAAATTAATTCAGAAACACATTGGGCCTCATTCTCGAACATTTTCTGAAGTGTCTTCTGAAATGTTTTCTTACGGACATCGGAAGACCAACGTCAGAAAAGATCTCCGCCTGAAAATGGGTTCTTACACAGCCGAAGTGCACTTCTCTTCAGTTGCATGCCCTTATAAGGAGCTGGTGGGGCGCTCATTCGGGGGAGCACACTGTGCTCCCCCGAATGAGGATTCTTAAATCGCATGCACCTGGATTTGCATACAGAAACGCCCCACCAGCTCCTTATAAGGGCATGCAACTGAAGAGACGTGTGCACAATCGACAGGCAACGCGAAAGCAACTTCAGACTGATTAAAATCATGTCAAAGCGGAAAGTCCTGTCCGGATCTCGTCCTGCAGTGTTTTTCTCTGTACATTGTAATCCTAGTTTGACTTGGTTATAGTGAATGCATTGGGTGCCTTCCATTTCAGCCCATCATACAATATTTATCATTCAATAATTAAGATGTACTTGAAATGTGTTCTTTTATTTTTGATATTCATGTTTTTTTTCTCCATTGAATGGTATATTTGACACTGAACTAGTTCATCTTTATCTCAGTGATAGTGTCCAAATTAGCATAAAATATCACTGGTATGTAAAAACTACACGGACAACAAAATTGATGTAAATGTTGATCAAACTCTTATTCCCTTCTGCTCATAATAAAACAAGTAAACAAGTCAAAAGTTGACACTGTCAGGTCCATTCTCCATCCATTGTGTGCGGCCCCTTCGAGCTTGGAGTTAACAATATATATCGATATCGTGACTAGATATTGTCTTAGATTTTGGATATCATAATATCGTAATATGACTTAAGTCTTGTCTTTTCTTGGTATTAAACTTAGTCACTTCGTCGTTATGCCCACATTACTGATTACTTATTTGTAAATATTTTGTGATGGCACCAATAGTCAACCCTACAATATCTATATTGAGGTATTTGGTCAAAAATATTGTGATATTTGACTTTCTCCATATCGCCCAGCCCTACATTGCGCCCCTTTTATTTAGTTATTCTTTTATGATTCATGAGCTGTTCATAGGTTATGGCTTTCAAATAGCACTAGCAGCTAATGGTTCCCAACAGATTAACAGTGCAGCGGGCTCTGGTCTGAAGTCAGTCCTTCAGAGAACCGTGCTAACAGTGATTGTGTCTGTTGTGTTATTGCTGATAAGTTTAATGCAATATACACGCAGTATATGATGCTACAAAACTACTACTGCTTTCTGTCGTACTGCAAGGAGCCAAGCTAACGGTGTACATTTAACTAGTCATGCTTAGTGGAGCCTGAAGAGAGACAGAAAGATAGAGAGGAATAACAAAGACTGGTATCATGTTTCAACCACAGATGATCTTCCTCAGTACAAAGTGAAGAAGTGAACACACCTGTGTCTAACAATGAATGAATAATAACACATCACAACAATATCTCCTATTTGCCCTGAATGATTCATCTGATAAGAGACAGAGCTGTGTCTGTCTGTCTGTGATGGGAAACAGGACTTAGGACATCTACTTGACATCTCCACTGGAACGCTTGAGTGTAACTAAGTACATTTAGGCTTTTCAAGTACTCTACTTAAGTACAATTTTGAGGTACTTGTACTTAACGTGAGTGTTTCCATTGTATGTAACTTTATACTTCTAGTCCACTACATCTCAGAGGAAAATATTGCACTTTCACCTTCACTACATTTATTTGACAATATAGTTGATATAGTTGATCTCCTTCACAGATTCAGATTCTTAATACAAAATATAAATCAACTAATAAACTATGATGTATTCGTAGTGGTCAGTCTAATTATTAAGTATATAAAGAAATTAAAACGAGCTCCACCTTTACCAGCTACAACACCACAGTGCTGAACCCTTCAATGCATTAATAATTATAATCTAATGATATAGGCCTACTGTAAATATGGGCCATTCAGCATAATGAGTGTACTTTACTTTAACTATGTTTTGATGCTGATACTTAACTTTTAGTTCAGTATCATTTTGAAAACAGGACTACTTGTAACCCTAATTCTACTTGTAGTTTAACACTGTGGTCTAGTGTAATTTAATCATGAAGAAATTGGTTGTATAAATATGAATGGTGATGGCGCACTGTGGAAAGTCCGCCCCGGTTAACAGTCACACTGAGAACAGGGGGCTCCGTCACTCCCCACAGGCATAGATGGCGCAGTGAGCCCTAAGTTCACGGCCCGGGAAGCAGCGGTGGCCGCCTTCACTTTTGGAGCTGAAGTACAGCACCGCTGCGGAGGAGAAGCGCCTGGAGGGAGCCAGCCAGCCCACCCACCTGAGCAAGTCTATTGGGTCAAGGTAATTAATGAGAAACGCTTGGTTAGGCTTTAATATAACTACACGACAGTCACATGACTTCACGTCAGCACTAAGCTGAAGGCAGACTGGTGTTCTAGTGAACTGGAAGTGCAGTGCAGGTTTTAGGACTGCAGCAATCTATGTATAATACACCAAGCACAGAATGTTATTCATGTACTTCATAGAGTATAATATAAATATTATATGTTCTGATCACACTTGAGAGATACATGATATTATCTGCTATGTTAGTGACAGGCTACAGGAGATCATGACTTATCATTTCATCACAAATAAATACAGGTATGTGATTACTCTGAGGAAATAATTCCAGTCATATCCTCATCTAAGAAAATTAAGTTACTCGCTACTCAAGTCATCTTTTCAGGAAATACTTTTGTACTCTATCTAAAGTATTTTGATGACTACTACCTTAACTTGTACTTGGCTACTTGTTTTTCCATAGTAACAGTACTTTTACTTGAGTACAATTGTTGGCTACTCTCCCACTGATGCGTACAGTATGTATGAGGTCATCGCTCTCGTTGTCTCCTTCCAGGTCATGTTTTGAGACAGAACGCTGAGACGACTTTTCTCAGTGGACATCAGATATAAAAGGAGAGTGAGTAGTGTGGACTGTTCTCTCATCTCCAGTAATTATGACCACCATGCACCAGAGCATCATGACTCATAATGACAGTGAGTCATATCAGTGCTTGGCCTATTAGCACTCACTGTTCACCTAATGAGGAGGAAATGAAAGGAAAGCATGAAGAAGAAAAGGGAGTCAAAGCAGCAGCTGAAAGCCCTCAGTGACTTTCTGCCTGGTTACTCTTTCTAAAGAACATATTGTCCAAATACACACACTGATGTTTTAATGTCTGCGAGCTGTTATCAGCAAATGAATAGACTCATTCACTCAATCAGCCTGTTGGCTTGAACAGAAGGCCAGCCAGCAGTGTTTGGAGCTCTCATCACTGTTTCCAGGCAGATGTTTCGATGCTGTGAAGCTCCTCGTGACCGAGTCTGGCTCGGTGTTATTGTTACTCATCATTCCATGGAGTAATGTCTTATTACTGTGCTACACCTTTTAGCTTCACCTCATTAAGACACACTTCAGTTGTTATGCATGTCAAAGAGGGGATCTTTCTGACACTCATAAATGGATTTTCATGGACTTAATTCACTGGACGACTTAATCCAAAACATGTTGAAGACTGGTCTGCACTAGCACTAAGAAGGCTTTCAGGTTTTCGATTGAAGCTCAATCCTGCCAGGAAACAAATAGAAAAGTTAAGAAGAATGAAAATGTAGTAAATAAAATGAGCTACTGAGTCAAAATCGATTTTTTTTTTATTCATAAGGGTGACATGCTCGATCAGAACTCTGACTTATGAGAAAGTTTGACAGAACCTCAAATACCAAGTCAAAATAATCGAGTCACATGTTTGAGTACGTTTGAGTACTAATGGTACACAAAAGTCATGGCTCTGTAAGTACAAAGGTTTCGGGATCACGGTTTGATATGTACAGCTGGGAAAACAAAAATCGAATGTATTTTTAAAATGTAAACATTCAACAGTTGCTCATTAGCCATTAATGTAATAGTTTAGGCACTGCAATACTGGCATCTTGTCAATAAGACAAAATAAATATCACAAATACCTGTAATGTAAATGCAAGGTTCCATCATTAGGCTGGTTTTTACAGAGCAGGCACAACAGACTGAGGGACATGAACACATGGAGACACATTGTAGTGGGCGCACGCTCTCTGACTATAGCATTTAAGACAGTATTGTGTGTGATCACAGATACACAGCAACAGCAACTCTATCATTAGTCATTGCTTTGCCACAAGCTGAACCGCTCTGGGGAGAAGGACTCGTCTGTTTTTGTCTCATTCCCCATATATCGTCATATTGAGGCGAGGCTGTGGGTTTTCTGACGCGTACACCAAATGATAAATCAGAAAAAGACAGATTGACTGATAATGAAGACAACTGCAGCCATATAATGGTATATATGGTTTCCATATAAACAGGGACCGGAGAGACTCAATAGACATTGAGGCTGACGCCATTTTGAATTCATTGGTGACACACACTGGGTTATAGCCTTTAACAACTGATCAGAGGGCAGTTACACACAATGTATGGGCTAAATATGACATTCCCATAACAAATCAGAACTCCCCTACAAGTGTTGAAGTATGAACACGGCCGTTACCGTGTGATAGAAGCCCTGCAGCTGGTCCTGCCCGGGGCCACCAGCAGGGAGACCCCTGACTCCTTCATGTGGAGGAAATAGGTTGAGTGCGGGTTGCCAGGTACTGTACAGTAAAGACACTTGAAAATGCCACTCATTTGAAGTAAATTTCCCTCATTTTAATGTTGGGCTCACATGATTACGATTATTATAGCATCATGTATTGTTTCTCTGGGGAACTACTGTAAGCATTACAGCACTATTAGCTGTAAATGATAGAGAACCTTTGTCTCATGTATGCTTCCCCTGGTAGAGCGTCAGCTGTGTTTATTATGAAACTGTAGAGCTGAGAGCGAGTGTGTGTGTGTGTGTGGGGGGGGGGGGGGGGGGTTACCTGGCATAATCCCTGTAGTGGAATGCTGGGGGTCAGAGCCTCCAGCACACAGCCAGGTGCTTCCCCTGCTCGCTGGAAAGCTAACACCAGAGCCAGTGTTCGGTTGGTCCGTTCTTGGCTAATGTAGAAACATGGTGGCCAGCTCCGTGAAGAGGACCTGCTCCATATGTAGATATTAATTGTAATTATACACCAAAGAAAACATACTTATTAATTCCATTTGTGCCATTAGATCCCACTAAATGCTACACACTTAAATCCCACTCTGTTTCTTGTGTCAATGATTTTATTCTTTTGGTCTCGTGACCACAGTTGAGGGTTGGAACTGTATAACAAGTGAAACATGAAGAACTTGGCCTGCATGGTTAGCTCCCTCTTTCACCACAACAGTTTTATACAACTCCTACATTACCACTGACCTGCCTTTGACCTGATGCTAAATGTTACTCTCACTGGAACAAGACTGAGATATTTATAGTTCTTCACTTTTGGCGACAACTCAGTTCCCAATCCACCATTTCCTGGCAGAGTACCGTGGTCTCAACCCGGGATGCTTCACACTCTGCTGTGAACCGCTCCAGTGCGTCTTGGAGGTCACATGTTGATGAAACCAGCAGAGCTCCATCATCTGGATACTCATGTGTGAGATCTTGATGTACAATAAACATAAATCAGAAGGATCCCTATATTAACATATGTGATTCATAACTTACAACAAGCTTGAAGAATGGGGTCCATACGTTTGGAGGGTAAGGTGAAAAAACCCAGATCAATGTAACCACAGAAGTCTACCAGTCTATATTTGCCAACATGAATACAGTCTTAGCCACTGGCATGCACACTCAACAATTAGGCTGCATCTATTTATAAGAGGGGACGTGTTTTGAAGGACACACACTGAACTGACTACAGGATCCAGCCAGGACAAGTGGAGTTGCAAAACTTTGCTTTACCAGCTGAGTGAAGCAGTCGGGCTTTGAAGACTTTACTGCGTTGTCCTGCAGTGGCTGTTGACTTAGCATGAGTTACTTTATGCGATGCACCGATATCAATAGCAGGCCGATACTGACTCAAACAGCTGGACTGGGTATCGGTAACAAAAGGGCCGATCTATTCAATTCCGTTCTATGGTTATATACTCTATACATTATGTACTGGAATTTCTACTTCTGTTTTCTTGATGATGCCTTACACATTAAGGAGTAGTTCCAGTCTCTTCCACACAGTGAGACATCCAGCTTAGTAAACACTGGTATCAGATCAGATACCTGGGTATCGGCTGATACCCAAAGCCCAGGTATCAGCATCGGGACTGACGAAGTCGGATCGGTGCATTACTGCAGAGTTACTGCAGAGTAGAGTTTAGGACTGGAGTGGAAAGCAGAACAGAGGACAGACATGCTGCCAGATCTGATCCTGAGAACATAAGCAGGCCTGTACAGATCAGATCTGCACACTGGAGGGCACGCTCCTTCATACGCAGTGCTCAGTGTGCCATAGTGGTGCTGTCTGAGTCCCGGCATACTGCTGAAGCAGAAGCTTGGAGGAGCGGCAGTGAGACGAACGAGGCTTGAGATATTCACATAAAGGGCGGGGGGTAACAGAACAGGCTTTGTTAGCTGTACTGGCCACTGCAGCCTGCACACACTCACAAACACACTCACAGACGGTAATTACGTGTGTGAGCGTGTGTACAGTATGTGTGACTGAGTGAGTGCTTTACATGCATGTGCCCCCCTCCTCCTCTCTGAGTGTCTGAAGTGTCTCTACATCTGAGAATGTGGCTTCGCTTCAGGCTCCCACATCTACCCAAACCAAAACAATGTCTCCCAAATAAAATATGGTCCACATCCCCCATCGCTCTCTTCCCCTCTCCCTGTCTCACTATCTCCCTCCAGGGACTGTTTCATTCTTTCTCTCCTCCTCCATTCACTCAGCATTGCCATATCTTGACACATTCTTCTCTCTGGGTCTAGTAGTTAGCGGCCAAGCCTACATGCGAGAAGCTTCTCCCTGGCTGTATTTCTCACATGAGGCTTAAACACCCACTGAGTTGGGAACTCGCGGCTCAGCCTCAGACCTTCGGGGAAAGAGGTTCGCTTATTGATAACTGTGGTGATGAAATGTAGTTATGCTGCTCTCAAGAGTTTCTAGTTTAGTTGGTGTCCTTGTTTGAGTGCGTCACTGGAGTCTACAAACTACTGTCAATGAACTTCACAAAGCCCAAGGTGGCTCTATGGAACAGATTCAGTTCACTATCAAATATGACGAAGAAACTGTTGCTTTAAAAGAATGGCTTGAATATGAATCTTTTATTTTAATAGTTTCTGCTTGACTGCCTGATTAATCAACTTATTGTTTCAGCTGTTATGTTCATAGAGATAGACACTTAACTTTATCAGTATCTAAAGCTCTAGTAAAAGATTGGTCAAACTCTGTGTTTAAAGAGAGCTGCTGAATATACTACGTCAGTAGCACAAGTGGTAAAGAGTCATAAATGCAGTGAACTGACTCCGTCATGTCAGTAACTGAGTTAGGTAAACAATAAATACAAATAACATTCCTGTAATAGAGGGCCGTGTCAACCTGCTCTACATGAAAGTGTGTCGCGATAACTTCTACATTTGAAGTGTAGCCAGACCCAGCTAGTGGTGCTGGGTCTGGTGCATGTGACTCTAGCAGCAAAAGCCCTGAGTTGGAGCCAGTATGGGTGTTTTCTGCTTTCTTTGTGGGGATTAGTATGCCATGCCACATGTTGATGAGGGGTCACAGTAGACACAGGTGGTAGTCTCAGTGTGGTTGGACTGCTGGAGATGGAATGGTTCTTACCGCAAAGATTGACACAATGAAACGGCACAAAACAATAGGCTAGATCTTTAATATCGCACAAGTACCAACACAGCAGACAAACTGCAGTCTGCAATCTACAACTGGAGTATTACAGAAGAAGAAAGCAAAGTTTAATCAAGAACACATTGTAGCGCTCCATTCGCCACTGCAGCCAATTAGTCACAACACCCTGAGTGTACTGAATTGAGCAAGGGTTCTTTTTATTTGTTATGAAATCAACTTTTCATTAGTTTCACTTTAATGAAGTTTTCCAATTTGGTATTATAAACCTGGTCAGGGCCACTAGTGGGGTTGTTCAACATAAAGATGGAATTTCTTTCTCCTTCATATGTTTCAAATAAAATAAATAGTTTTGAAATATCTGAAAAAAAACATAATTTCAGGTAATCCATGTAGCGCTCCAGGTTTACCTGATAACTTGACAGTTCTATAGTAGCTGGAGATTCAACAGACCTCAGATTCCCATTGTCAGTGTTGATGATGATTACGTGTGTCAGCCTTTGCTCCTGTGTGACAGTGCTGTTTGGGCAGCCGTGTGTATTCGAGCACAAACCGCAGCATCAGCATGTGTGTGAACTTCCCAGTAACAGAATGCCCCACAAAGGGAAGGTGGAGGTATTTAGGAGTGAATAATAGGAAACAGACACTTCCCCTGTCTGTCTGTCTGTCACACCTTCTCGAGCTCCTCTGACATGACGAGGTAAAGGAATTAAACATCACAGTTCCGACATCCACTGTGTACCTCCCTGCTATTCTCGGAGAAACTCCAGACTGGAGGTGACCCACGCTCTCCGTCTGCATCTCGTCATGAAAAGGACTGTGTGCTGGTTTGTGGCTGCTTCCAGCTCTGCTGCAGTATATCTATACAGCTGGGGTTTGTTGACAAGATGTGCTTGTCTACAGCATGGAATGTCTTCACAGTGAAGTAGACCAGCATACTGTATTATTTCAGGAAGCATTAAATGCAATGAAGTGAAGACATAATTAGGTTTGCACTAAGAACATCTTGCAGTTATCACTGGGGGCTCGTTTGAAAATATGGCTGTTAACAAAGGGAGCAACCTAACATCCGTTTCATTGAAAAAGTGATGGCCCTATGGCACAAAGCAAGCTACCATCACCATCACTCCCAACACTCAAGTCCGGCCCTTATCTGTGTGATATTGTGTGGTCTGGTTCCTCTCTCCCCACGAGTCAAAATATTCTTCATAAGATGCAAACGTCACAGCTGCAATTTTGTCTCTAAGGTCCTACAACGAGATGAATAGTCATACAAATCTGTCTTTTGAACATGAAATACTCACTGCCTTTATGGTGGAAAGGTAACGTGAAGCATAAGAACATATGCTGTAGTCACATTCCATTACAGTGGAGACTAAATACCCACAAGAACTTCTCCAACCACTTCATTCACTTTTCTGCCACAATTTGCCGAACGATTGCTAGATATGTGCATTACTTTGAGCAGAGCTTCAGAGCTATGAGGAAGTGACTCAGGAGAAGTGTGTTTAAAGTTTCTTCATATGTTGTGACATATTTTTGTCTGAGACGGGAGGCCAGTATTTGATAGATTGCACCTGGTGTATCCTCCAGCTAGAATACATCTATACTGTATGAAGAGCATGTTTTTACATGGACCCTGGTGCATGTAATTCCCACATCCTCATGGTCATGTTCAGATACCTCTCTGGACAGCTGCGCTGACAGACCGTGGCCCACACAGACCCTCCTCTTCCCAAATCCAGATGTTTCTGCAGGGCTCACCAGAGGTCTGGTTCAGCAGACACAGATGGCAAGATACAGTACTAGAAGTTCCAAAAGCTATTTCACACACACTTGAGACTATACCGAGTATGTACACGCACACACACACTCACACTCACACGCACACACACACACACACACACACAGACTCTGTCACAAGTCAGCGGGTGCTGAGTCACTCAGGCATGTGTGAGGACGACTAAACCTCAGTCCTGTCAGTAATCCAGCATGTTGAAACTCTGGACCACTGAGGCTGCACGTCGGTCCTCCTCCACACAGCCAGTGAGTGGGTGACCCGCATTTCACAAAGCATGTGATCTCAGACAGCGACAGTTCATCTGATGACTCACCTTTTCAGAACAATCGATGTCTGTAACGCTGCTAACCTGCTGAAAACTCTGACTCAGTATTTAGTTGTTGCTCAAAGCTGGAAACAGCTCTGAATCTTTACTTGATCCTTGACGTCAGGGGGCGAGTCAATTTAATAAGATTATTCTGTGTTACAGCGAGCCACGGTTGTGATTGATTATATTATTCCATAGATTTAAAAAATAACACAACAGCTACTCACAAGTTATGTTTATGTTTGGACTCATTTAACTTGGTTCAGGAGCCAGTTATTGGCTTTTCAATCTGTTTTCCCTTTATTGACCTTAAACTCACATCAGTTTTTCAAAGTGAGATTCTCTCCTCTGTCCCCTATTGCAATAGTAAATTACTTAAATCCTACCACAATTTCCACCAGAAGTTAGATGATACGCTGGGTTTGAACTTCCTTTAATGTCTGTAAAGGGGAAAAGAGCTGAGTCCTTCCTGCAGGTCTCAGCTGAGCCTGTTCAAATCCCTGTTGTTCTCTTTCCTTATGGGGATTTAACTCATGTTTCTGGGTTTCCAGTGTCACTGAAATAGAGAGACCATGAGGTTTTTTTGTTTTCCATGATAAGAGATGCTGCCAGTATTTGGGCTGTGTGGTAAATGTCTGTAATCTGAGAGAGATACAATGCCATCGTAAACATTTGACATTGTGTTCAGTTCCTCTTCAGCTGCAACATGTCAAGGCCAGGCCAGTGCTGACTTAGAGTGACCGGCTGGGACTAATCTACATCATGAAATATTTATAAAAAATGAAAGTTAATCAGTCACTGAGAAACTCCATCTTCCTCAGCTCCCCTCAGTCTCTGCCCTTTATTTATTTAATTGTTTTGGCATTTTTCCCAATTATGCAGTGGGTGAAATTAGGCTCAGACCAACTTTAAACCTGCATAGCACGCTGTAAATACTACATTGCCATATTATTACCATGTAAAGGCTAAACCTAGTTAGCAAACAATTGCTCATTTATACATCGAGCAGTGCAGAGTCAGACATTAGCATTCATTGGGACTCTTGTTTCTGTCCACTTGATCTAAGTCCAGTTCACTCTTCTGTTAGCTCTGCGAAACCAGCTTCACTTTGTCCACTAAGTAGTCGCTAACTGTGCTTGTTGCTCACTAGTTGCTAGTTCTGTCCGTCAAATGCACAGTGAGTTTATTGGAGTTTTGATGAATCCCAAATCAAATTGGAAATGTGTGCACATGGATCAGCCTCACAGCCCGCCCTCTACACGCCCACATTCAACCAGAACTGGTCAATGCAAAGCTCCTCATGAACGATGATGCATAGAAATGAGCTGCTGATGAGCAGGACGTTTGATAGGTGAACACTTGTTTTGTGGTGAACTGGCCTGTATTAAGTTTAGCACTCATAATGAGGGTATGGAGTGATGGTGTGAGGGCTGAAGATAAGCTGGTGAGGTGACTGGAGGCAGCGTGTGTGACGCTGTGTCTACAGAGCTCTAGTACTAGTATCAGATAGCTGTTTGCAGTTTGTCAGTACAGTATGCTGTGTCTGTCACTATGGAATAAAGCATAAATGAATCAAAGTCGTGTTCACTGCAGCGATTTTACTTTCAAAAACGAATCGAAACTGAAATCGTACTTGGTGATGAATACACAGTAAGATATTAATATAAACCATCGACGCTCTGTCCTGCTATTCTTTATTGCTATATGATGTTATCTTGGTTAAGTACAACCAGTCGCATTCTCTCTAGTGTCCAGCAGGGGGCGACTCCTCTGGTTGTATAGAAGTCTATGAGAAAATGACTCTACTTCTCTCTTGATTTATTACCTCAGTAAACATTGTAAACATGAGTTTATGTCTCAATCTCTAGTTTCAAGTCTTCAATACAGCATGATGTCCATTTTGTAAATGAAGGTCCATTTAGAGTCAAACGGACCATAAAGCAGGGGATGCTTTCGGGCGGGCTCACTGTGATTGACAGGTCTCTACCAGAGACATATAGGGCGTCTCTACGTCACTCCTCCTCAGTCCAAATATGGTAACTTCTGTTCATCGGTTGCAAAAACAATCAACATGGCGACGGCTGTAATCCAAGATGGCGATGCCAAAATTGCCAAACTCAAGGCTTCATAACAGCAGTCCACAAACCAATGGGTGACGTCACCATGACTACTTCCACTTCATGTGTGTGTGTACAACCAATGATGATGATTTCATCAGCTGCTCCACAGCACAAGTGTCACTAGTTCGGCCTTCTCCTCTGAACAGACAGCGTAGATCAGGGGTGCCCACACTTTTTCGGCTTGCAAGCTACTTTTAAAATGACCAAGTCAAAATGATCTACCTACATTAAAAATGCGGAATATATATTTATACATATATATATATACCGTACTTTTCGGACTATAAGCCGCTACTTTTTACCCCACGCTTTGAGGCGTCGGCTTATAGTCCGGTGCGATTTATATACGGATTTTTCCGTAGCTTTTCTCCGCCACAACAACCGCAACTTCCGGTTCCGGTCTAACACAACATTTACTAGCTCCCGACACAGAACAGTTGCTACCAGCAACCCCTCTGCTACCAGCTGTTACTGACAGGGTCGCTACAATATGGATGAAGTACCTTTGACCTACCTCTCACTAGGGCTGTTAACAAAAAAGGTTGAACGGCAAGATGCTTTTAACAGTACATGTCCGACTCGCTAGCTTCTAAGCTAATTTTAACATTACGGCCAATGGGGAAATGCTAACCGCGATTAGATATAATATATCTTTGTACATCTTTTCATGCAGACATACTTGCATTACAGACTAAGGTCTCTCACGGCTACCAAACGAAAAGCAATGAGGCAATAACTGTTGTTGCTCATAGCTCTGAATAGCTGTTGTGCTAGCAGCAACTGGCCAAGCCAGTTAGCCGTAAATGCTATTCAGAGCTATGAGCAGGGAAGATCAGCTTTTTCTCAAGTCTGCCAGTGGATCCTAACAGCCCGGAACAGTGTGAAAGAATACATCATCACCAACGGGTTCTGAAAGGCTGGGATACTATGAGATTAAGGGGACAGCGCAATGAGGAGGACAACACAAGCTCAAGGGCGGATTTGCCCCGGTTCATGATGTGGTGTGTTCAAGGACCCAAATGCAGACTCGTTTTTTCATTTCTTTTTTTTTTGTAGTAACCGGTGCTTCATTCTGACTGGTTTGTGTTCTGTCACGTGATGTTTTGCAGTTGAGATGTCTACTTGCCTTTCGACATATTTACCCTTTACCCGCGATAATTGTTTGCATGTTTGATGTCTTTTTCTTTACTATCATCTGTCAAATGATGGTGCAAAGGCAAAAAATACGAACTTAAAAAGGTTCAGGCCAACTGGACAAAATGAAAGTAAAAACATGTTGATCATATTTAGCTCACAATCTGTTGGTTACAACAGACTTCTCTTATCTTCATGTTTCTCAATGGACTGCCGCAATGACGAATGCAGGTTCATCTCTCGGACTGTTGAGCAGAGCTCACATTCAGCAGCTTCTCCTCGGTCATCGATGGGTCCCTCTGTTCTCTGCCAGGGGCTTTTCTGGCATGCTGTGAATGTGGAGTCAAAGGCAGTCTGGGGTTCAGAAGGTTAACCAGCTGGAATGGTGCATTATTTAATGTTGCATATGGCGAGAAGAGCTGGCTCTGAGCTTCGTCATACTCCCCACCACCAAGGTGCTCCCATTCTCTCACTCATGTGTGGGGCTCATGTGACTCAACACTGTTCAGGCAAAGCTTTGAGACAGAAACTTACACTGTAGATAAAGAGGTACATTGAGTTTTTTAAAATCGTAGCACTGGAATGAACCACGTCAACAACCTTAAATGTCCATGTCCAAGAGTTTTGCAAATCATCCGAGTCTTCTTGACGATAAGCGGCCCCCTGCCCTCTGTCTTTGCCTGCTCTTGAGACCATTTCTCAGTCCTGCGGTGTCTTGGCCCTCGGCCAATTAGATTGCAGCGGTGCTTTCAGGTAACTTCAGGAACGCATAGTTTTGGGGGGAGGATACTCACACCCGAATGTGAATTTCTTCAGAGGTGGGGGTTTGGTGCTCATCAAACTACATCAGGATGAAACCTTTGCTTGCAAAAGGGAAGGCCTGACTCTCTCTTTGTTCCACAGCACATGTCAAAGCCATATGGTCAGATCCCAACACCACCCATCCCCAAACTCACTGAATGTGAGGAACGTTCTTAGAGACTTCAAAGCAAAATGGATTAATTTTAACAGAGGTGTCTTCCATTATCATCAGTGCAAACCATGTAAAACACCTGGTGGCAGTAAGACCTGTAACATACTGAGTCAGAGAGAGGTGAAACAGTTTCGGAAATATTCACTTTTTCCAAAGGAAAAGAGGTGCTATACGGTATATGAGATTAGGAGCATTTTGATTGGCTCCTAAAGGCTCTCAACATGGTGACCCCTGAGCCGGCAGCTCATAGATAACAGTGCTGACAGAGCTAACACGTTTTTCTTGAGGGGAAACATAAGTAAAACTATATGCACACATCCCTTCACAAACCCTAACAGGCTTGTAGTATAATCCAGGTCGTATGCTCACTACTTTCCAATTGAGGGAACTCATTTTGCACTTTCCATACAGCTATTCTAATGCTTAAAATAATCAAATTTGTTCATGGAGACATTGCTATTGCCTACGCTGTGCTGTTTTCACCCAGCTATACACTGAAACAGTGAAAACAATGTGTAATAATAACCCATGTTGAACAACTGAAGGGCGCCTGGCCTCTGCACACATACATGTAGTGTAGCACGTAGCTTATATGTGGTTTGGCCTTCATGTTGACATTTTCTGTCTCCATTTCCTTTCCCTACATTAACATGAGATACTGTGTCACTGACGTGGTTGGAAATAGCTCATATTTCTTTCACGCCATGTTGGAGTTTACCAATTGTTAGATCCATTACTACTTTTCACTGCTGTTGGAAATGACTGACTGTTCAAGAAAACCAGTTTCTCAAAGCACACGAAGGACAAATATAACAGTGACCACGAGACCATCAAAGGGAACACATGGCTGCAGCGCTGTCAGAGACTGTGTAATTACATGCAGTCATAAGTCACCCGGGGTGTCCTGTGGAACCTGGGAGCTATGGCTTCTTCCAGCTAGGGCCAACAACAACTTTCTGCTGAGGTGATGCATGTGAGCAGTTTGTGCATAAATCCGTCCTCAGTGCTGCTTGATTACCAAGACAAAGGTGATGATATGGATAATGTCCATGAAGAAAGGTTTGCTTAGAGCTGATCTGTCCTCTCCCTGGTGTGTGACAGTGTGTAGTGATGATGAATAGCATTTCTGTTTCCCATCACATGCCCTGATCCACACATCTCTAGGGTTGGGTACCGAAACTCGGTGCCAGTATGGCACCGGTTCCTATACGTCCGGTATCTACCGGACCGAAACGCAACGCAGATTTCGGTGCTTCCTTTCGGTGCCTGAGCCGATTGAAATACTTTTTTACACTACTCTGATGACTCCGTCCTGGCAGCAGGACTCGGTCCTCCGCTCCTCACTCATAGTATTATTACAACGGAGTATTTAGCGCTGTCGCTCATAAGCACAACAACACAGGCACGCAAAAGCTTCTTCTTCTCCTCCTTTGAGGTGTACTGGCAGTTGGCAAACGACGAATTGGCGCATTACCGCCACCAACTGGTAAAATAAAACAAGTCATAAGACGTGTCATATTTTGCCAGAGAAGGAAAATATGTTTCTGCAAAATAATTGCTGAAGTTTGAAGCTGTAGTGTGTGTACAGAGTGTGTTTTGTATTTATTTATATTTATTTAAGTATACTGTAAACTGTTAACAGTTAACATATTGTTCATAGTTAAGAAGTTTGAAGCTGTAGTTTGAAGCCAAGTGTTTTGTATTTATTTATATTTATAGTATACTTTAACAGTTAATATATTGTTCAATTTGAAGAAAAAAGTATCGGTTCAGGCACCGTTTAGGCACCGGTATCGTTTTAAAAGTATCGTTTTAGCACCGGTATCGAAAAAAAAAAAAAAGATACCCAACCCTACACATCTCCCAAAGTGTTGCATCCCAAGACCTCTCAGAGTCAGAGCAGAGACTTTAGAAACGTCAAATAGCTTGTTCTGGTTTATACCTTATCTCAGCTCCAAATGCATCACCACCTGACCGACTGCTGAGTCTTAGCTACTGTTGCTGCATTTGCTGGATTCACTACACATCATTTTTGAAACAATAGGACCTTGACTTCAGTCAGAGGTAGACGAAATCAGGCTTCTAATCTCAAGTTTTACAGCTGGAATAAAAACGGTCACAGGCAGATTGTATCAGCTATAGCTAGCAAGCTAATTAAGCTACATTTCATAACCTGTTACCACTCCTGTAAAATTCGCCTAAAACGCCTATCCAAGGCATACCCAAAGTAAAGCTGTCCTTGAACCATTTGGAGTACATGCATGGTTTTAGTCTCTTTTGAAAGGTAACACTGAAGTTTTTTCTCCAACAATCAGAATCACTGTAAGTGCTACTGGTATTGACTAATCGAAGTTGGAACACACATAAGTAGAAGGTTTATATTTCCGCCTGAATATTTTTTTGCAAACAGATGCCTGCAGATGACTATAGCTGGGACTTATTAGCTATATGGAGCATGAAGCCTTACCTAGTCCAAGTTCAAATTTGATAACAATACCACAGAAAATGAATATTTTACACATGTTTTACTAAGGGTATGTCTAGGCACTTTCCAAAAATGGACATTTGGGGACCCATGATAACCATAGTAACATACCGAGGCATGTAGAAATGTGGATTCATAATTCAAGCTATAGCTTATCTATGTCTAAATACAGTGATCTATAAGTTATTTACTTTCCTAAATTCTCCAAAACTCTGAAAAACCACACTTTGCATTTAACGGAATTGTACCCCAAACCGGACAGTTTTTAGCTAATGTTTCAATACAATTCACTTACAATGTTGATAAAAATGATCGTGTAATGTTTTCAGTTGATTTAATGATGTTAAACTGAAGTTAAACTTCGTACCTTTCAAACGAAATATTGTTGTAATTATTACAGTTAGTCGTTAAAACGTCGTTAAAACGATGCTAACACCGGTGAATTAGCCGTGCACTGCTCTTGGCCTAATCCGTACGGACTTCTATCCTCGTTGTAAACACTGGCTGCTGCTGGTTTTTCGGGGATATTCGCTTGTTCCAGGGTTGCAAAAATGACCATCAATGCTGTCAACACATCCGGGACCGTAGTTCTGTCCTTCACAATAAGATATCACGCTTCAACAACTCCAAATGATGCAATAAAAGCTCCTTAATTTCCGTTCGAGCTGTTTAAGCGTCGCCCGAGCGTTCTTTCTGCTTTCTCTCATCAAAGTCACTTTCCTATAGTATTTAGACATATAAACGTCCATATATATTCATGAAATTTGACACATAGATTATTTGATATGTATGAATTAATATTATTTACGTTTGGTTGGCGATCGCCGAAGAAAATTACAGCGTAATGACCGGAAAGGGCGTCACGACGGAATCGTTCGAGACAGGCCAATAGCAGCTAGCGCCGACCGAGGCAGGCCATCGTTACGTTACAGCACGGACACAGCGACCTGACTCGCGGGTTCGCAGGTGACTTCCATGTTCTGCCTCTAAATCTAACCCCTGAAGCTGTATATCATTATTTTCGAAATTTCATTGGCTATTCGAAGCTTCAGTCATCAGAACAATCGGTTGTAATTGGCTCGAGCTTTACACGAAAGAAGAGGGACAGGCACTGTCCTTCAACACGGACTCTCGTTGGCTGTTCTAGGCTGTGGACAGGACATGGAAGCTCCTATTGGGTCCAATGAGGTGTCAATCGAAACGTCAGACAGCAGCCGCCAATTTGAGATACAGAGACCGATAATATTTACATGCGAACTGGAGTTACGTTGGAAAATACATAGAGAGTTAGGCATATCTGCCGGCTAATTTGAAATGATGCAACATCAGTTCGTGGGTATTTATGGACGTAATAATGTGTTTTGGACTAAATATTTTGACCTGATTGGATCGTCTGGACCTTTGGCAATGTAACAAGACTGTTTTTGTTGGAATATTATCGATGGGTTAACTACTAACAAGCTTCATAGGTGAGTTGCCTCGATATTGTAATCGTTTGTTTTTGGGTTGGTGGTCTGACAGAGGCGTTGAGTGTACCTGCTGTTGTGATTGTATCTTGGTTTGCATAAATCGAATTACAAGAATCGTAGCTTTCCAAAGAGATGTCGCATCAGTGCCTACCTTTTACATAGCAGTTGTGTACATGACACAGATGTACACTAATCACGCCAACGGCCGCGGGCAGGCCGTCGGAGTGGGAAATCCATGAGTTGCTGAAAATATTGACTATTTTATGTAGTATGAAAGTATGAAATGCTTCTTGGAAGTAATGTTACTTCCAAGAAACATGTTAACGTTTGCAGCTCACATTAGAGCAGACAAACACATCGTCGAATCCATTCCTTACACTTTTACTACTTGTGTTTTTGGTTAGGGAAAGGATTTTGACAGACCTTCCAAGCTTAGTTTTGGTTGTAAAGCTATGATTGGGCAATGGCTGTTCAGAAATGGGGTTTAGCAAACGGTCATTTATGTTTATGTCCGTGATGGCTGCAAAGCCTCCTCCTTCTCCTACTCTATTCTGTTAAATTAATTTCCAGCCTGTAGAGACTGGACTGATTTGCAGTTACACTAACCTCTTCTAGATGCTTCAGTGACTTGGCATGGACTCCGATAACCAAACTGTAGCTGATATGGAATTTCGTTTTGCTCTCCCAAGTCTCCAAACAGCATCATCCCCACTCTGTGCTACAGTGGTCTCAGCCTGTTGTTTTCCTGCTAATCAGGAGCAGATGTGTGCCGTTTGCCTCCACGATCTCCTGTGTTCTTCAGCTGTATGTTGTGTGCACATAGCGCTGACTCTGGAGCTCAGGGTCTCAGAGACACTTTGTTGTTCTTTGTGTGGCAGCAGTGGTAGCGCAGCCTGCTCCGCTATGATGTCATTGGTTGCTGGTTGTGAAATACTTGAGGAAATGAGAACCACATTGAACCCGAGCTGAGCGCTGCACACTGTTGTGCAGCCTGATCATCCATGGTTTTCTTTGAATTTCTGTTATCTGTTTATCTCCAGCAATTATTCCAATGACAGAGCCTTGAGAAATAAATATTTGTCTGCTGATCCAACATGTTTTCAATTCACCTCCACTGTGCTGTTTGTGGTTACTGACACAAACTCGCTTTGTCTGTTTTGACAGAGGACAGCCTCTCTGAGTCAGCTCCCTGTTGAGGACCTCAAAGACCCCCTGCCTCCTCAGTGGAGATGCTACATGTCTCCACAAGGGCGATACTACGTCAACACCACAAGCAACGGTAAGAGCCAATGAAATGTAACAGTCCAGCACACATTCTTCCTAAAACCACAATCAAAGTTTTTACATTCTTCTTATTTATGGGTTAAGTCAACAAGATACATGTTAATTACGTGGAGCCTTTATGCTAAGCTAGGCTAATCACCTCCTGACTCCAGCTGCATACTTAATGCAGAGACACGAGGTTGATTTTCTCATCTCGTTCTCAAGAAGAAAGCAAATGAGTGCATTTTCCATAATGTTGAGCAACTTCTTTAATGTTCGTTATAATGAACAAGTTTTCACTGTGTAAACGTAAGAGGCAGAACATCCACGTTTTAGACTGCAGAAATGGGTTTTCAGCTTTGCTCACATCAGGCCAAACCCCCCTCTGACAGCTGCACCCTTCTATGACAAGCCATTTTAACAGATAACCAGTAGTGGTAATAGCTCATTATTTTGACCAGTCATAATTCCAAGCCAACACATCCATAATGTAATTGTGACTATAATGACTCTTATTAATTATATCGACAATTAATTTCCCACCAGTCAAAATGTTAATTCTAGGTATCAACAGTTATTGTCCTACTAGTGGAAACGTTCATTATAAATATCTGTAACTTAATTACTTTTACCATGGACTTCTATTCAAACTCAATTACAGATGTTATAATTGTGTTATACATGTTATAATTCCAAGTCAACATGTCCATAATGTAATTTTGACAACTTGTACTTCTAATTAATGATATGTACAACTCAATTCTCACGAGTCAAAATGTTGATTATAAATATAAACAATTCAGTTCTCCCTTGTGGCATTGTATGGCAAGCTGTTTTAATAACATTTATATTGAATATATGTCTTCACGATGTCATTTTGACTAATCGTAATTACATTATGACGTCTCAGAATTTTTATTCAAGATATCTGGTAAGTCATTCTGGCTAGTCAATAACCAAATCCAGATTGGTCATTGGGCATTTTTGTACTTTTTTTCACGACTGTGAAATTTGGGATGATACAGAGTTTGAATGAGCTGTTTTGACTGATCATAGTCAGAGACAGGAGGTAGCTAATGCATCAAGGCCAAGTGTCATATGGTCATGAATAAAAGATAGCTGTGTCAAAGCTATAACTAGGCCACTCTCTGCATCTCCCCGTTCAGAATCGGGGATGTCTTGCATCACTTGTGGCGTGGCTGGCGGGCAGTAAGCTTTTGTTTTTCGACCTGCTGTTGACTGTTTTCATTCATACATCCACTGATACACATCTGCTACAATGCAGCTACTGTCTTCAGTTGTCAGCCGCCGAAGCGTTGCTACACTCTGCTGACTGAACCACAGATGCATGCGGAATGAAATGTGACTGACTTTGGTGAATGAGAGAAGCATAAACTGATGTTTGGTGAATGAGAGAAGCATAAAATTATGTTCTTTTATGCTCCATAAAAAAACCTGAATAGATATCATGAATTCAAATCATTAAGATCCATGTCAGGCCTGACAAGTGCGGATTAGCTATTCCACAGAGGGTAAAGTGGCTTAATTGAGCTGAGTAATTGGCTAGTTTTTAGACTTCCGCTCGTCTTTGAAGAGGCGGCTGATGAAAATCACTCCTGCTGCTGCTGCATATGCATCACTGTATCTGGAGCTATGACTCTGGCAGCTGCCAAGTCTGATCTCTCACCTGTATGAATGCCTGTTTGACAGAAATGATCAACAATCTGCATTTCAGGAGCCAGTTGCCTAGAAACTCAACCTGTCCCACTCAGGTGTCTGACATCATGGCCAACATTTGGGATTTCACACCTCACACCTACAGTCACATGAACAAAACATAAGGATGTTTCATTTGAGTGAAAAATATTGAAAGGACATGTTCAATTAAAAATGATATCAAATAGGTCTGTAACGGTATATAACCGACTTAACGATGTGTGTAACATTCATTATATTCCTTTCTGAAAAGTGTATTCTACGACACTCTCTTCGCTAAACTTTCTCGCTGGGGCCCCAAATGGTCCTCGCTCGTTACCAAAAGTTAATATCCCATATTTATCACAGTATCGATTTGTTCATGACAAGCTAACGGAGAGAAATGGAGGCATTTAGGGCCAGTAAGTAAAGGCTGCGCGCTGGTGTTGTACATCAAACGTGAAGGCACAGCCTTCTGCCAGTTATCCCCACCATGCGTGTCATTTGAGCTGATGGGCTTGGCTCAGTTGTCTCCTCTTCTAAGCAGCGCTAAATAGAGCAGAGCCGGTCAAAAAGACCCAAATGAAATAAGAGCTCTTCACATGTCCGTGCCTCTTCTTTCTCTGCTGGCAGTAAAGGGCTCATTAAGCTCGGTGCTGTGGTGAGAATGGACACGGGAGTATAAATCAAAGAGAGCCCCTGTACATTAGGGTCTTTGTTGGTCCCTGTTCTGCAGCATCTTCACCAGCAGAAGTCAAATGGGGACAGATGATGGAGAAGTATCAGGGCCACTATGGAGCTCAGTTGAACTTTACAAACCTACAAAATGAAACTTCTTTCTTTCCCTTTATTTGGTGAATAGCTTGTACCTGTTGTGTTTAGCTGGCCTTACCATAAAAGACAGCAGATGATTGATGAAGGAACCTGATTTTATCCAGAGTCACTTCACTGAGGAGGGGCATGTGGCTGCTGAACAAGGTCACCATGAGGCTCTTCCACACACGGCTAGTATTTAAGTATGCTTTTCAGCTCGGGGTTGTTGTTGATTCTGGTCATGATGTGATAAAAGTATTCTTGGTAGATACTGTAACACAAAATATAAGTCTGAGCACATCGGACATGTGACAATCACCACATGCCACAGAGACACCTGTCAATCAAGTTAACATATCCCAAAATACATTTTTATTTCTAATCCTTTATCCATCTGTGAATTCAATCTTGCTAATTGCTAAGTATGAGTCATACATATAGAAATTCTCTTCTTTTCTTGTAAAATGTGAACATATTTTTGATGACTCATCTTGAAGCACTGAGTTCTTGTAGAAAAAACCCTCATAAAATTGGGACTTGGATATTTTAACCAGCTTTTAGCTATGATGGTGACCAGCTGTTTGTTTAATGTTGTGCAATGGGAGTGCATAAGTGTCTATAGTTTTCTGTCACTTGCTTTCTTGAGATGTAATTCATTCTATTTAGGAATCTAAAAACAGAAGTACCGTAACACAGACTTCAGCCACCAGCAGCTAAGAGTGAGAACAGAAACAACGACACTGAGGAAATGAGTGAGAGACGTGTGTTGACCACATTTATGGACCCATAATCTAGTAAACCTTTATGTGTTGCCAACTCCTGAACTAGTCATCAGTTGTATCACTATTTCTTGCTATAAATGTTTTGTTTGTTTCATTTGTCTGTTTGAAAGTTTGTTTGTGTGTCGTCATGGATGGCTGTTTATGTTTGTCATTATTATTTGCACAGATCTGAAAGTGTAACATGTAATTGTTCCGGTTACATGTAATCATGTAGTTATTTTTAATTTTATTTTTTGCACAGTGGACAATCTTTCAAAGGGTACACCTCTTATTTTTGAGTTTGAGGTGATACTGTCACTGAAAATAGCAATAAAATGTCAAGAATTGTCTTTATTCTTGTTCTATAATTTCATAAATACAACAAACTATAGTTTTTGTACAATATAACTTCATATAAAACTTTATAAGCTGTGATATCAAATAGCTTTTGCGGCTCCAGACGAATTGTATTTGGTGGAAAATAGGGCAAAATCGCTCTTTGGATAGTAAAGGTTGCCGACCCCTGGACTAGTTGGTGTCATGGTTATAGTTTTAACCAGAACTTGACTGTTGAAATGTAGAATGTTAGCTGGATGCTGTCATTCTGTTTAAGAAAAGTTGAGGAATTATGGAGCAAGAGATTGATAACAAGGCCCATATGTGGTCTTGCCAGGTTCCAGACCTATCTCTGATTTGTTCTTGTATTGTCCTCATCCTTCATCAGCAGGTTGAAACAGTCACCCAATCAGAGCATTTTAGGCTGGATTAAGAATCTTCTTCCTTCAGAATTTAGCTAGCTATCTAGCTCTATCGGAAAACTAACCATTAAAATGCATGCATTGATGAGATGAACCCAGCTGCACAGGTTATTGTTAGTTGACTTGTAGAAATAGCAACTCTTATACTGTGGAGAGCTCAGTGGAGAGCAGGGTCGTCCTTCAATCAGAGGATCGGCGGATTGATCCCCGGCTCCGCTAGTCCATGTCCATGTGTCCTTGGGCAAGACACTTAACCCCAAATTACTCCTGTAGCTGTGCCTATGGTGTATGAATGTTAGGTAGTCCTGATGGGCAGGTGACATGGTAGCTCCTGCCATCAGTGTGTGAATGGCTGAATCATGACATGTAGACATGACATGAAAGCACTTTGAGTGGTTGGAAAGACTAGAAAAGCGTACAGACCATTTTACCATTTATACTGACATATTTTTCTGATTGTAGTAAACTGCTCCTAGAAAACGCTGACACATCTGTGTCGACAGAAATCGACAGCTGTGGACAAAACAGAACGTGAGAACAATGTCTGAACAAATGAAGAAACAAAAGTCCATTTTAGTCACATTCTCATAAAAACAACTGTACTGTAAGACCTGTGCCTTTTTTATAGTGTAACTGCTGACTGAAACAAGTGCCTAGTTTGCGCCCGCAGATGGACTCACTTCCTCTTATTATTGCCCAAAAGGAACAAATAGTTCCAACACTGTTGACATATTGACAAAAAGAATATGAGAACTGGTACTGCTCTCCTAATGTCATCTCCCCCTTTTTCCTTTTACACTCCATCAGAGACGACATGGGAGAGACCGTCCAGTGTACCTGGGACCCCCAGGACCTCCCTCCGACACAAGAACTCCCTGCCAACAGGTTCTACAAATATATCTCTCTTCATCTCAACTCTTCATCACTTCACCTTCCTCAAGTTTTAGTGCTCTGGGGTTGTGATTTTCCCTAAAGTTCCACAGTGGCACAAAGCAAATACTCATGCACTCCAAACACACTTCCTGTGACTAATTTGATGTGGAACTGCAAATGCAGCACTAAGCCCCGTCTGTCTTTCTTTTGGCCCCAGTTCTAAAGGCAGATAAAAAGAGAGAGACAGTAAGGTGTGTGTGGCGTTTCCCACCAGAGGAAGTGCTCAAAGGCTGGGAGCAGCCCCCATTCATTTGTATCGCTTCCCAACTAAACAGCAACGTGACTGATACATACTGAGATACTTTGAAATAGAACATGAAACCAGTTCTTATGTAGAGATTAGTTGTCCCTAATACGTCTAGCAACTGCTGTGTAGTCAACTGAACTTGTAACTGTTATGTACAGTCACTAAACCAACTGACAATGTTAGCGTGCTAATATGTGAAGAGTAAAAGAGGAAGCTAATATCGAATAAGGTTGACATATCTGACACTTGGTCAAAATGGGCAGATTTTTAATTTCACCTCATAGGCTACAAAAATAATACAATATGCCTCAAATTACAAAACCTTCAGCTTACTATGTAAATAATGTAAAGTTGGTTAGCTTAGCATCATTGGACATGTCCTACGCACTCTAACTCATGGTATTTACATTTAAAATAGTGTTGCTTACAGTTCAGTTATGAAACAGCTTGTGACGCTACTGCAACTTCCTTCTTATATAGTATAGTCTTTACTAGCTAAGACATGAATTAGTTAACAGTGAAACACAATTTTGTAAGTTTAAAATTAGCTAGCAGTTAACTTAGGAAGGACTTTACATACAAACTTAGTGATGATTTATGTATAGCTAGCCTGAACCAATCCAGAGCTTTGTTTTTGACTATCTGTGCTTGCCGCATTAAAGACATTTGTCGAGCTACAAAAACTAAATGACAGTTCAGCACTGGCCTGGTTTCACTCATAAAGATAAGTGAAATCTCCTTTGATCAGCACAAGTTTACAGCCCATCTGCAGACACCAAAGAACCAATGAAATGTCTCACTCTCTCTGTCCTGATCTCTCCCTCCTCCTCTTATTTCCCTCCAGTGAATGGATTTCACTCAGGTCCCTTGCATCATGTGGAACATTCACACAACAGTCTGGTTAGGAAGAGCAGCACAGAGCCACAGGTAAAGCTGTCTGACTATTGTTTTTCCTATTCCTTTACAGCATGTTACACACCCACTGCAGTCGAAAACATTTGTGGAGTGAGCGTAAACTGGCCATGTCGACATCATACTACTTCCTTTTTTACACCAACGCCATTTCTCATACACAGAGCACATCATTTGGTTTAGTTCATTAATACCTAACCTTACTAGATGTGTCTTTCTGTGATGCATTTTTCCTGTCCGCCAAAGTGGCATGTGGCCTTTTAGATGCCACTGCCAACAATTTACCTGCATTTTGGCAGGTGGCAAGTGCTAATTTCAGACCATGGCCATGAGTTTCTTTTAACAAGAGCTGGGTTTTGGAACTGCATTTTTCTCTTTTTGGGCTACTTTTGATCAGTAAGCTGGAAATGATACATTTGACACATTGTGACCTTCTAAATGTGGCTATTATGGCTAATATGTGAGCAAATAGTTTACATACACAGACAGCATCAAAGCAAGTTGTTTTTCTGGCCACCTGGTCTAATACTCAGTCTCCTTTTAGCTCTGTTCTGGTCTCCACCAACTCGTCAGCTGCTAATGCTAGATCTAAGTTTATCAGTCACGACAGGTCGCACACAGCTGCATGCTGCACCAAGATAGGTCTGATTGTAGCCGCGTACGTAGATCAATCAACAGGAACAACCAGTTACCAGAGCCTGAACTATTGACTTTCTTTGTTTTGTTGCCCAGAAGTTCGTTGTCCTGTTCGTGTCAGTCGAATCAGTGGCTATGAAGTTGGTTCTAAGTACGGTTTAACTCATTCTTAAATAATTTTACCATTATGTGACTTTGATGAAACATATGGGGCAAACTAAGCTAACTATAGTGTTACATTAATGTAAGTCATTTATACTAACTCTAGCTAGGTTGCTAGCCAAGCTAAGCCAGCTAGTTTAGAGCAAGCGATTCAACATTCATTGATGCTAATAATGTCCTCACATAGCCTACAAAGTCTATTTGACCAGTGTCATAACATATGAATAAAGCTCATCTTGGTTGTTTGTCTTAGGATGAATATGTACGGTACATGGATATACTGATGTAGCTACTGTTTATCAGACCACAAATGAGACAATAATTAGCGTTAGCAAGCTAGCACACCCAGCGCTTGCGGACTACTTCTCCAGAGCTCCCGTCTGCTCTCCTCCTGGCACAGTGGTCTGCCAGAGGTGGGGAGTGAATGATATGCATTGGGAAAATAGAGAATAAGTGAAAGTGGGTGTTTTTGTATCCCACGAGCCAATGAAAGCAGCCGCGGCTGCAGTCAGACTCTACTGGCTGCTCCTGGAAACAAAGTTGATGAGATCTTTGAGAGTACATGTAAACAGTCAAATCTTTACAGCGGGCCATAAAACAAAAACAACAGGCTATAAGACGTCAGGGTAACTGATGATTCCCTTTCCTATTACATGTAGTCAATTAATCTATTGTAAATGTGAAAATATTGATTAGTTCAGCTTTAGCATAGCATTTTTATAGAGTCATTAAAAAGTGCCTGTGTTTGATACCAAAGATGTATGATGTAGTCTTTCCACATTCCAGATCGCTCTCATCATTAATGGAGAGGCGGATGGCAGTTAGAGCAGATTAATCCATCCTAGAGTATCTATTCCATTGATCATAATTAACCAGGCAGTCAGGGTGCAGTTCTCCACCCACCACTTGTTCACTCTGTGTCCTCACTTCTCTCCTTGGCTGTCTCTTACACTCGTGCACACACACCCAGTCATTCAAAAAATGTAAGTAAGCGTTCATTACTGCGGATTCTTTTCTCTATCTTTCATTTTTTGTAGGAGAAGAGGTCTAGCATCCCCTATACTTTTTATCTTACTTCATATTATTTGTTCTCTCATCATTTCTATCCCCTCCATCCATGATCACTCTGGTGGTTAACTTAGGATGCTGGAAATTACTCTATTCTAAGCTCAAAATCACACAAACACATACATCCACACTCCCACACAAATAGAGAGAAAGCCAACCATGCTTTTTTGCTCTGCAGAACTATCCTCCCTACTCTGCACAGCAACGCACACGTACACAAACACACAAACAAACACACCAGCAGCAGCAGCAGCAGCAGAGAGACGCTAACAGCACTCGCCAGGAAAACAACTGTTAGTGTGCGTGCCAGTGAGTGTGTGTATGTTGAGGAGTCATGTCTGACACGGAGGATGGAGGTTTTGACGGAGCGTCCTTCCTCTCTCCGCAGAGCCCAGGATCAACGTCTTCCACCAGGAAACAGAACAAGGAGACCACGGTCACGGTGAGTGGGGCAACCAACGGGAACTCTTAACTTACCATGAACTCACCCTGGCTCTATACAGTAACCCTGAGAGACCACATTTGATACCAGCAGAGCTGGAGTATGTTTGCCCCAGTTTGATTTCCAGGAGTGTAGATTACCCAGGTGGGATTTCATTTTTCCAGATACATGTTTGCTGCATCAGTTGTGGGCATTAAATACATTAATACTAGGGGTGTAACGATACGCGTATTCGTATTGAACCGTTCGATACGAGGCTCACGGTTCGGTACGCATGACAAACCGAATACGTTTGAATAAAAAAAAAAAATGAATTTTTATTTAACCTTTAACCTTTATTTAACCAGGTAGTCCCATCGAGATTAAAAATCTCTTTTGCAAGATGTAAGTAACAATACAAGATGTAAGTAACAATACAAGATGTAAGCAAGATGTAAGTAACAATACAAGATGTAAGCAAGATGTAAGTAACAATACAAGATGTAAGTAACAATACAAGATGTAAGCAAGATGTAAGTAACAATACAAGATGTAAGCAAGATGTAAGTAACAATACAAGATGTAAGTAACAATACAAGATGTAAGCAAGATGTAAGTAACAATACAAGATGTAAGCAAGATGTAAGTAACAATACTACATAACATGAAGGAGCAGTTTTTGTTTTTTATGCTTATGTGTTGCTAAGAAGACACCCCAGAAGATGGGTCACTCAGGTATAGTTCCATCATTGTTCAAAGTCAAAGAATAACTTCATGATGTTAGTTGTAATGAATAAATATATTTTAAAATCAAGTACATTTCTCTGGAATTTATAGTTTTCTACTGTACCGAACCGTACCGAACCGTGGCTCCACTGTATCGTACCCAACCCAACCGTGGATTTTGTGAACCGTTACACCCCTAATATATACATATATTTAACACATTGGGACTATATAAAAACTATATCAGACCATAGGATGGCAGCAAAATAGTTATTTCCTCTTCAGTGTTGCTCTCTCTATATTTCTACCCATTCACTCTTTTGACAAGTGTTTGGTGCTTGTTTACAGATACACAGTGACATCATCCTATTCAGCATCAGATGGTTTCTGCTCTGTTGTGAGGTCATCGCATCCTGTTGGGCCTTACGCTCGGTACTGTAGAGGTGCTGCTGCTCTGACATGAGATTTTTCTCTGACTTTCATTTTCTCAAGATTTATTTTTAAATCGATTTTTTAATAGATTTATTTCATTTTTACTGTACATTTAAAACCACAAGCTTGAGATAAGGGGGGGGGGGGGCATGTTGCATGTCTTGGCTTCCATAGAAACCAGGGTGATGCTATTGATAAGCAGATAGATACAAGAGGAGACACAGAGAGACAGAGAGGTGATACTGTGTGCTAAAGGTGAAGACTTGAAGAGGTCATGTGACCCTTGACTACGGCACATATGCAGATTATAATAAGAGTGACAGATTTACTCAATTTCAGACAGAAGTAGACAATAGCAGCTTCTTGTTTTTAGGCTGTTGATTTTGCTCACTGAAAAGAGAACTCTCACTGCTAGCTTTAATCAGCTTCAGCTAACTCTGACCCCCCAGGCATTGAAATGCACCTCCCATCTAGATTGTATCTAGATGTGGTTTAAGCCGATTACATTTACACCTGGAGATCTGATCGCTCTGTCCAGCTCAAATGTTTTTAATAACCACACCCACCCGGCCTGCCAATGCAATTGCATTGTTTCTTGTGTTCAATGTGGTAACAATGATCCAATCGGATCACAATCCGTCCTCAATGTGTTTTATGTGCCTTTACTTTCATCGGTCAAGCAGCATCTGATTGTAATCTGATCTTTTAAAAACGAGAACCCTGTAAGAGGGGCTTAAAAAACATCTTTGTAGCTCCATACTGTACATGCTATCAGGCTAAAAGACTGAGGCTACAGTTACAGTACATGTCCCAAGCAAAAAGTCATGCAGAAGCATTCTTACAGTGCAGGTTAGCGAGTTTGCAGCACTTGGGCAACCAAAGCTTGGCAGGCCTGCTGCCTATTACGAGTGTTAAGCTAAGATTAGACGTCCAATACTCTGAGGGAGGGTTTGGTGGATGGTTAGTTGATCGAGATGACTGAAGGTCAGGAAAGAATGTGCCAGATGCAGTGTGTGCATGAATGCTTTCATTGTAGCCTTCTCCTCATCTTCACCAAAGGAAGCGGGGGTCAGTTTAAAGCCCCTCTAGCAGTGATTAAATGGAAGGCCATGCCCTCCAACAAATTAAAAGCTTCATAAAGCATGATAAGGTTGAATTAGAGGCCCCTTTCTTCTTCTTGTATTTCAATCTGAATGTTGTCTCTGGAATAGTCATCAGCAGAACCATATTTGTCGATCTGCTCTGAAATAGTGTCTTTGGCATGAGGCTCTCTGGTGCCACTGAGTTTTTTTTTATAGAAACAGAGCATCCTCGCTGCAGGCTCGCTCCTCCTGAGGTTAATTGGAATGAATGTGAGAGAAGAGAAAGCTTCTTTTGTTTGCCCTGGAGTCTTTGCTAAACCTGGTCTCTGTCTGTATCTTTATTGTGAAGCCATGGCTTGAGCCTTGAATCAGCTTTGATTTCAGAGTCTTTGATTATCTTGTGTGAATGCATTTCATTAAGCGGTGATTGTCTTCTGGCTCCCCTACAACCCGAGAGGTTTAAGTGAAAGGAAAAGTATAAAAGCGGTGCATCGAGCACAAGGGGGAGTGCCATGCATCATGTTCAGTCCTATTGAGTGTAACTCCAAAGCAGAACAGCAGCTCACAGCAGGGAGACCTGCAGCCAGCAGATTCAACTTCACTGCTGCCGGCAGAGCGAGCACACAATTAACTGCACCAAGATAATTAAAGGCAATCTTTGGGAATCATTGTGCTGATTGCTGTGGGCCAGAGCAGAAGTTTAGAGTGTTGTGGGAGAGAGCTGATTGATGAATCCCAAAAGGCTGAGAACCACAAAGGCTCTGCGTTGACAATTGTCCCCAAGGACGGGCGGATAGAAATGTGAATCAACAATACTGGGTCCATTGGAAATGTCTTCTTTGCTTTGGTTTGTTCTCTGAGCCTCTGAGATGAGAGTGTTGCCAGAGCAACCGAGTGCAGACTACCTTGAATACCATAGTATAAGCCTGTGAACACATGGAGCACCAACAGTGCTGCTGTACAGTACAGCAGCATCCAAGCAAAGTTCTCATCATACGATAATGTGCTAAATTGTATTCTCTCCCTGTGCTGCTCTCTCTCTCCATCTCTCACCCTCTCACCCTCTCTCTCTCTCTCTCTCTCTCTCTCTCTCTCTCTCTCAGGTTAACTGTGTGACGTTCCCGTCTCTTGCATGCCTGCCGGAGCAACAGCTGCTGAAACCCAACGAATGGAGCTACTGTGACTTCTTCTGGGTGAATTCACCGTAGCATTTAAGAGGCTAATGTCTGTAGTATGTCTGAGGGGTGAGCTCAAGGCCAGAATGCTAACCCAAGTCGAGGCCGTACACATGCTGCTGGAATCAGTGAAACTTTATCTCCTGATTTAGAAATCATGTAAAACGTGCTATGTATGATTTGGTACTTTTCAGACTTTTTTTTATCTTTCAGAAATAATAATTGTTGCTGTGCAAAGACGGACTTATGGTTTCATACACTACAACCAGGCTGTATCTCTATCTACTACATCGTGCACTATATTTACTGTCAGTCATTAAATGAATGCACGATATAGTTTTTTCAAAACTTCCTGTAGGGGAGCCAGAAACAATCATTTCCATGTCAGTATTTCTGCTAACTTTCTCACAATGCAGTTGCTGTATATTGATGCAAAAATGACAGTAGCCTGCTCATTGTTGAGTAAACAAATGTATTATATATGGGGAGGCGTGGCTACTGACTCCATGGCAACGTGACAGTGTACTTCCTGTTTTCATCCCCCAAAGCATGACAGGAACCACAGATGTGTACAAAATAACAGAATGCAAGGTTATACATGTTGTATTCTGAATATCTGTTCTACAAATGAATGAATTATGAACCCAATGCTTCAATAGTTTACTTTCACAAGAGCTAAAGACTCAGAACATAGTCATCACTAATGTAAATACAAAGTGACCAAATCCATCCAGTATTTTATGTTGTTGACAATACTAAGGTGTAGAATACCCCACGAAGATGTTTTTACATCGTTTGAACACCAACATTAGCTCCTCTCCCTTCAGATACATGAACAGGTAATATTACGATATTATTCTAGTTATTCACAAAGAAAGACTTTGTAGACTCTCTCACACACACACACACACACATGTTTATGGCATTTCTGAGTAGCTTAATTTCTTTCGAATTTAACAATATATGGCATGCCTACACAAACAATATAGTGCATGTCAAGTGGCAACAGCATTGGGTTTTAAAAGTGAAACATTACTGTAGTTCTGGATGTTAAAATGTCACAACTTAGTTTTAGGAACAAGAACTCCTCAAACTAGGAAGATGACAAAACGTGAATTAGAAAAACTATTAACCAGAGAAAAAAAGCAACCATTTTAAAAGCTGACACTGCTGCCCTCCCCGGTAAATCACTAAGTCTATATGACTGAAAAGGATTGTTTTCATTTTAAACGTGACTCCATATTGATCACAGACTGCCTGTGCTGCATGCTGAGAGTCAGCATAGACTCTAATAAGATCCAGGAGGGTAATACATTACATGTAACGGTCTGGAGAGCAGAGAGCCAGCTGGCCTCTGCTGCTCTGTTTAGACATCTTCCACCCCTGCAGTGTAATCTCTACCAGGTGTGGTGGAGTCATCCACACAGAGGTGACAACACAGTGCAAAGAGAGTGGACACCAGAGCCAGGGAGTGGCAGCTCAGTCACTCTCAAACCTGCTACTCCTGGCCTCTGTTGTCAGGACTTTGACTTACAGTTTAACATGCTCTTAAGTAACCACTTTACATCAATCAGTTTTTTTAAATCTTGTAAACTAGAAACAGATTATTGGGATTCGTAAAATGTGGTTAGCATAGCTTGAATTCTGAGGAGAATGTCATGAAAAACCTGATGTCCTGTTCATGTGTGTGCAGAACTGGGTTTGTACAGTAATGGGGTTTAACCAACAGTGTATATGCATGAACGATTTCAGACAGAAAAAGTGCATCCTAGTAATCTTTTCATTCAGAATTAATCTGACTAGAACTGGTACTGACACACAGGTGTTTCTGGGATTCTAGGCGAGTTATTCTACACAGGTTCACTTTTATATTTTCTTTTTCTATTTCTGTCGAACAACAATGACTTATTGTCATCTAATTAGCAAACATGTATTTGCAAAGGATTAACACAAACTGAACATTTGCATTCATTTGTGTTGCATGTCTGTCCACATAAGAAATATAACAAATATTCATATTAATTTGAGCAATTTAGGTTTCTTACGGGGCTTAGTGCTGCACAGATAGTGTTCAGTGGGAGTATCAGAGAGGCCTGCTGCTGAATATAAATTGATCGACACTTTTAAAGGTTTTCAGCAACATAAATACCTTATTGAGTTAATACTACATCAAATCCATCATATCAGAGATGGACTTGCCTTGTGTGTTAATGCAGCCTCTCTCCCAGCATGCAGTTTATTTGATCAAAGTGTTTTGTGTTCATGTTTGTTGTTAAGTGTTAGTTTGTTCAATGCATTTGTCGTTTGCTGTGTTGGTCTCGTAGACTGATAAGAAGGATCCCCAGGGCAACAGCTGCATCACAGGATTTGAGGTTTTGCTGCAAAAACAGCTGAAGGGGAAACAAATGCAGAAAGAGATGGCAGAGTTCTTACGAGAAAGGTATCAGCCATCTCCCCTTGTCTTTTTTCACACTTCATCCTCAGATTGCCATGAAAACCATACAGCTGTCATTACAACAAACTATTTCCCCTTTTTCATTCTCATTCATGTGCATTACTGTTTTGCACAACACGGGAAACACACTTGGAAACAGTCCGATTGCGTAAAGGCTGTGAGGTAATGAAACGCTCTACTTCCCTCTCAGGATAAAGATAGAAGAGGAGTACGCTAAGAATCTCTCCAAGCTCTCCCAGATCCCTCTAGCGAGCCAGGAAGAAGGGTGAGTGAAGGAGAGAGACAAAGCACATCTCATCATGGAGTAGCTTCTCACACACATGGCCGGTTAGGACAACAATTCAAATTTAAAAAACAATGTTACAACAAAATGTTAAATCTTAAAAAATAAGTATTTCCACGATGCAGGAGCTCTAGAGATGAGGAGGCTGTAAATGATGTGTTTTTGGGCTTCTACCTCCTCAGCATATTTTTGTAACAATATGAATGCGATACTTTATTGCACCATAGAGGGCCTATTTCTTTCCAAGAGGGTTAAAGGTCAGGGTCAGCTGCAGAACAACAGCTATGAATCTGTGGGGATTTAGTATCAGATGATTGACAATCTGGGAAACATATAAATGGCTGTAAAGAAACAAAGCAAAAAAGTAAAATATTCTCTGGTTCCAGCTTCTCAAATGTGATAATTGCTTCTGTGTTTGAAATCATTGCAAATTGAATATGCTTTTGATTGTAGTTTGGTCAAATATGCTCTTTTGAAGCATTTTCCTTTCATATTTGGACATAAGATATGACTATTTTATAAACAAAACAATTCATCTGGAAATATTGTTGAAAGCTTGATCAATCATAGAAATCATAGAGCTGAGTCTTTCCAATAAAGTGACCTCGCAGCTTTTGCTGACGATGGCCACTGTGCAAGTGACAATTAAGTTTTCTTATGAAGCCCAGTGCTTTTTTCCAGCAAGACCCGACCTGCGTAGCACGGCGTTTCAGCATCGTTTTCGAAATGATCTCCGTCCAGATTAAAATGCCTGAAAACTAATATCAAGTGACTATTCACGTACACTGGCCATGCTCATGTTTGTGAATTTCCGGGTAAGGGTCACGTGATAGGGCGTGACGAATCAGGGAAGGACACGTCGTGAGTGCTAAGAACCAATCAAGTACCGAACGTGGGTGTCTACACCATCGTTTCTAAACTTATGTGTTTATGAGCGTCCACACGAAGAGGCAACCCCGGAGTTTTCAAACTCCTCCGTTTCCGGCGTAGTGTGGACGCTCAGTGTAAACGTAGCAAAACAACAACGTAGTAGTGTGGACATGGCCTCAGGCTTTCACCAAAAATAACATGGAAATAAATAAATATTTTTATTTTTTGCACAGTGGACAATCTTTCAAAGGGAACACCTCTTATCTTGGAGTTTGAGGTGATACTGTGTCACTGAAAAAATGTTTTAACATTTTGTCAACTAAAATGTGCTACACATCCTATTACGTCGCTGTCAGGCGCCTTTCCCTGCAGGTGGCTAATCATGATCAATGGATGAATCCCAAAAAAAGAAAAGTCACGGCGGAAAATAGAGTTTAATTCTGCGTGGACGTCTTCATTTGCTTTCACTGCCAACGATGCTGGCTTACCTGTATGCTTGAAATGTGGTGAGAAATTAGCAAACAACAAAAAATGTAATGTTGAAAGTCACTTCCAGAACAAACACACAGCATTTGCTGAAAAGTGTCATGCTGGAGATGAGCGAAAAAGAGCGATTTCTCAACTGCTGCAGAAAACGATCCTCTTCATAAGAGTTTGATATTGTTATAACAGGTAAAATAGCAATAAAATGTCAAGAATTGTCTTTATTATTGTTCTATAATTTCATAAATACAACAAACTATGGTTTTTGTATACATAATATATAAAACTTTATAAGCTATGATATCAAATAGCTTTTGCGGCTCCAGACCAATTTTATTTTGGTCAAAAATATGTCTCTTTAGAAGAGTAATGGTTGCCGACCCCTGCTCTAGACCAAAGTTAACATTGAAGCTGGCTGCTGTAGGCTCGAGGTGACTGTAGCATGTGCTGTTTTTGATGCTACATCGATAAGCTCTTGCAGCAAAGAGTAGTGCTGGATTACATTACACATAGAAACATTAGCTTTATTAGCTTGCTTCCGGTCTGTATTTAGCGCTGGTTGGTTAGAATTTGAAACTTTATTGTGTCGCTGTCTGACTCTGTACCAGTTTTGTACCAGTTCTCTTTGTGTTGCTCTGTTGGAGACAGGCAACCAGTATAATGTTACTAACATTATGTACTGTGGACCTTTAGCCATAGACAGAGCAAGAGTGGAAACAGAAAAGCTAGCCCAGTGCTGCTGGGTAATGTATTATATTTAGGGCTTTCATGAATCGCACACCTGATTTAGAAAAGGCTGCAAATTTGCTGACATCAGCATAAACTACTGGTCATACACAGCCAAGTCAGGCTGAAGCAATGTGCTGAACTAAACACATGTGTGCAGTGCTCATGAATGCATCTTTTCATCCAAAAGAGTGAGAATTTGTTGTTTCCTCTTTCAGACAGAAGTTGCATAATCTAACTTTAAAGTCTGGTCTAGGTGGAAATAAATACCAATGTCAAATTAGTCGGTCAATTAGCCGGTCAGGCAGACAGCTCCTAGGCGAGCTAGCCAGTCAACTAGGCGGTCAGGCGAGACATCCTGGTGTGAGTGTGGGTCTGGAGGCCCTGTCAGTGATGCTGTGAAACAGTGTGGCCTTCCTGTAAATCACTAGATGCTTTGATCTCTGTCCTGCAGCATACTTCAGCTATTAAGAAAGAGCAGAGGAGCGGAGAGGGGGAGAAGGGAGGTACAGAATAAAGGAGGAGCGGAAGAGTGAAGATGAGGAGGCAGACATTTAGTTGTATGTGTTGGGGGTTGCAGGGGAAAGGGAATGAAGGGAAACCCTGCAGGGAAAAAGAGCTTGCTACCTCTCCTCCTGTCTCCAGTCTGACAGCAGAGGGATATCATGCTGAGGGCAAGGCTTTGTCTGATTCTCCGAGGGAACTCAGGAACATGGAAAGTAAGCTGACAGGAAGCTGAGCGGGGCACGGACGGCTAAAGACACCCAAAAAGAGAATAAGCTGTGATTTGTACAGATGCCGTTATTAAACTCATCTTTATTAAGAGATTCCTTCAGGACACAGTGAGAGTGCGTAGCAACGGGACAAAATGTCACTGCAGCATCACAACATCAGACTAGAACCAGTTTCAAGAGGAAAAGTCATAAAGTTACTGCCAGTAATGTGCTCACATGTTTCAGAATAAATAGAATGCATGCAGTTTAGGGTGAGTTGGACTACCTTACTAAACACACCATATGCTTTTGCTTGCCACCATATGGTAGCTAATTTTAACAAGCACTACTTTTACTGGATCTACTGTGGTGGTACATTCTGAATTCAGTAAAGGTTACATCGGCTCACTTTAACAACTTCAGTTCAAAGATTAGTTTGTTCACATTTATACAAAGCCAACAAAGTGGGGGAACGTGCAAATGAGACAGCGTGCAGACAAGCTTTAGCTCGGCTTACCCTCCCCAGCACTGTTTATGTGCATGTCAAATACCCCCTGTTCATATTAGCATGGGAAGAGAGGACTAGAGTGGGTTGGAATTGTCCCATATAGAATCCAGATTATGCCATCCGGCTCAGTCTGCCCACACCCAGAAAAGTGCAACACAATACTTTCATTATTCTCTCTCTCAGGCCAGCTCTGTTGTCAGACGCGACAATCGCTGTTTTGTTGGTCAGTTCCTGCCATCGGACCGGCCGCGGCCCAGAACCAGCCGTCCTGAAGCTACCATTTGTTTGGTACCACTGCGTCAGTTCTGTTGAATCCAGGGAGAACACGGCAGGAGATTCATTTTCCCTGCGTAGTGTTTTCAAAACAGTATTTTGTTGGCAAGTGACTGTGTGTCACTGGGGACTGTGAGACAGTGGGGACATGACAGATGGAATTTACTGTGTGAATAGCATTTAACGTGGTGCAACTTTTGCAGCTTGAAATCATGAGAAATGAACAAAAGGTTTTCTTTCCTCGTAGGTTTTTTAGGTAGAGAACATATTGTACTGTACCTGTATAAAGTGGCCCGAGTAAACCACATTAAACAACATCTTCACAAGCTTAAAATGTGATATGTTAATGAGTGAATGTTAATGTGAACCTGAAGGATACACCATTCTGTTTCACTGTAACAGAATGGTGTAACAGAAAAGTCCATTTCAGGTTTCTGTAGGTGGCGCTCTTTTCTTTGTTCAGCCCTGGTGGCTGTTTCTAGGTATTCTTACAACTCTCTTCATTCCAACCAAACCACTATGTCTCCTGGGTAAAACATAAATCATGTCAGTTCAAACTACAAATGTGTATGCAAGTGTCTCGTCTGGCTGTCCTAATCATGCTGTGTAAGCAACGTATGTCATGCGTTTGCATGTCACTTTTCTGAAACTGGAGACATTTGGACCTGAATGTATGAACATGCAAACAAAAAAATCAATTTGTGAATGTGTTTACAAAATCTGTAGAAAAAATAATTTGCAGATCTGTAAAGAAAACTGAATATGAAAACAAATGACACTGGGCACAAATGATTACAACAGTGTGGTCTGTTTATCTGAGTGAAGAACGCAGGGAACTGTAATTGAACATGCACTGAACACTGTGTGTGACATTGAAGTTACAAGCACCAATTGTGAACCTGCTGTGACAGCGAAATCTGACTATGAGGACAATATTTAATATCTGTGGACACTTTTAGTCTAACTGTATTGTAAAAAGCGCATTTGGCTGTTAACTGAAAGGTTAACAGCCCACCCAGGGATGCCAGTGGGGCGACTGTAACTAAGTGGTTAGCAGGGCCGTCTTTCAATCAGAGGGTCGGCGGTTCAATTCCCGGCTCTGGTAGTTGCATGTCGATGTGTTCTTGAGCAAGACACTTAACCCCAAAATTGTTCCCATAGTTGTGCCTACGGTTTAGAAATGTGATAGACTCTGAATTGTAAGTCGCTTTGGATAAAAGCGTCTGCTAAATGACTGTAATGTAATGTCATTTTCCCCACAGATTTACAAAAGATGTGAAAATATTTCACAATTTGATTATAAAAACAAACTGTTAGACCCATTTCTGATGTGTGCGAGACTTTATACTGTGTCAGGAATGTTGTGTTTGACAGGCTGAGGGAATTCCACACATGTCCTGTATTCAGAGCGATGCTTTGAAGTAACCCGCTTCCCCATAAACCCCGTCAGTCCTGGACCTAAAGCCTGTGACTGTGTGCCTGCTGGATGATTGTTTTACAGGCTTCCTGCCTCAAAGCTAATTATCAATCATTCCCTTTCTTCATATCCAAACAGACATGTGGCCTATTTAAAAAAACGTATGTATAATAATTATACTATAATTATTACACAATGTGCATCGGCTAACTTAATTTGAATGCTTATCAACAAAACAATACAGGCCCTCTCGGTGTTATTGCCCCCAGCTGTGTTGAAAAGCTGAGAGCCGTATCTCAGGTCCCATACGTCCTAATCATCTGTTGAACTGGCTGTGGACCTCAAGCGCAGCTCTCGAGATTTACTGGTTACTTGTGTATCCGTGAACTTTTGCACTGACACTGTTGCTGAACCCCTTGTGTGTGTGTGTGTGTGTGTGTGTGTGTGTGTGTGTGTGTGTGTGTGTGTGTGTGTGTGTGTGTGTGTGTGTGTGTGTGTGTGTGTGTGTGTGTGTGTGTGTGTGTGTGTGTGTGTGTGAGAGACACGTTCTGCTCTCCCTGCATGTCTTTATGTAAAAGTGTGTGTGGTCCTTTCTTGTGTAAGATATTAAACAGCCTCCTTCTTATCTGGTCTCAGGACTCTGGGGCAGGCTTGGGCCCAGTTGAAGAGGAGCCTAGCAGACGAAGCTGAGGTTCACCTAAAGTTCTCCTCAAAGGTAATTTATCACACTTTTCTCCACCCTGAAACAGCCACCTGCTGGATGCCCACACCTAAAATCATGTTCATGCATATCTGTGGATTGAATGTGAAGAAAATTTCCTCCACAACATCAATTTGACTGCTGAAGTGCTTTTGTTTGCAGCCATTGTTCCAACTGTATGTTAGACATTGCAACTAGCTCAATCATTTGCACTGCTCAGAGTGGATCTATTGGCGTTCACTCCCTTTACATTGACTTGATATGCGTCCCTGCATCTCTAAATGTTGCTTTGTGTTCTGTCTCTACACACAACTTAACTTAGATGCAACAAGGCAAAAATAGGAGCTATGAGCGTCATGTAAATATTAATGAATTCAATTCATAACAACATTTGTAAAACACACAAATGGCACAAAAGTGCAAAAGAAGACACAAGAAAAAAGAATGAAAATGTACCAAGGTCGCCTCATCCCTCTTTTGTCGTTGCATATTGTATAGAAAATGTATTTTGACATCATTCTTTTTATATAATAGGAATTCTGCCCAGTATATATGCTGATCCTCCAGTCAGGGTTTACTGATACTGAGAATCCAGCACTTGTGTTGCATTTCTGCTGAATTTAGAATCTTCAGCTGAAGTTTTCACCTCCACCACTGACTCGTGGGGAACTGCTCCTAATTGTAGGGTTGTGAAGTGCAAGTGTTATGGTTTTGTCTTGGAAGTTGAGAGAGAGACGAAGGAAGACGAAAAATGGCCAGGCCAGGAGGATGGAGGAAATGGAGCCAGTGATGTTATCCTCCAGAGATGCACAGATGTGCGGCACAGTTCCAGGTTCTTGAATGAGAGGGAAGGATCTGAGTGGAAATGAACTTTGAATGATTGTTCCCAATGGGACTGCAGGAAGGAGCTGTAGCTCTCATTCATCAATGAACACCACAGCACTTATTAGGATCATATAACCAGGGACGGGCTTGCTGTTCACTAGTTTCTCATTTCAAAAATAATACTATCGTGTCACATTCCCGGAGCAGTAAGTTTCATTCTGCGTGTCATTTACATTTCCTTAACGTTTAGAAATCTGGGCGAATCTGAAAGGAAGCCAAGCAATGTTGAAATATAATGTTCTGGTTCTTGTTCTTCCGTTTATCTTCTAAACTAGCTCATTGTAAGAGGATGATGACATCATGTTGAAAGCGACTACAGGAAATGGAACTAATTATGTTTTTGGGATAATTAAATCAGATATATAGAGAGGGGGATTAAAGTGATTTCCCTTTTTGATCGATAACATCATTACTGAAATGAAAATAATTATTTTCATGACTTGCAGCTGGAAAAATGAAGTTAATTTGACTTGAACACCACTTGTTATGCATGAAGACTTACTGTATCTGCGTGTGGATTCGTGTTGTCATTCAACGCTTAGGGTTCTATCTTAAACAGCACACATTTGCATGCAGCTGTCCTTAGTTGCAATAAATGCAGGTATCATTTTCTCAGATATATCTGAACAGTAAAGAGTGAACACAATACATCACCACTGAGTGACACCAGATTGAGATTCAGCTGTGTGCTTTACCAAATAGTTCTCGTCCTTTTCCCACCACAGCTGATTGTCAATACAGTAGAATTGAGTGGAAATGTTTTTTCCAAGGAATTCTTTCCTATATTTGTCTTGTTGCAAACAGGCCATCCTCACATGACACTGTTCAACTGAATGTGATGAGCTGAGGAGCCGAATACAGCCCTGGCCTACTTTATTTCAGCATCAGTGTGAGTCTATCAGACCAACAAGCTCATACTGACAATGTGTTTTGCCTCAGAACATGCAAAGCTTTCAGACCTCACTCTTGTGGGCACCCAGAGTGCAGCATGGATGTATTTGGAGAAGTGGATATTGTGCCCCATTTATTCCAATGACAGTTGCTCACTCTGTGCTTCCCCTAGTTGCTCTCCTCTCCTCGTCTCTGTGTTTTATCGAGGGCGGGGCTTTGCACACGCTGTGTGTGCTTGTGAGAGCAGAGTGGCGGCATTCAAACACTTGGTAGTACGCTAACTTATTGCTCTCGCAACCAAAATGTGTTCTGTCGGTAAATGCACTGACCTGAACCAAGTAAGAGAAGATATGAGTCTGCTAGCCGCTGGGCCGATTGATGCAGTATAGAATGCCATCGGGTGAAGCTAATCGTTTTTCTTTAAGCTCAGGTAATATATCTTCATCTTTAGTCTTCAGAAGTTAATCTTAGCCTTTTAACATGAGTACAGTTGAATTTAACGTTTAGCTTTTTGTCACTGAAGTTACTTAAGTAATGTGCGGTTAAAGGTCAGCTTGTTGCATGAGGTAATATTTTATTCCTCCCTGAAGTTACAGTAACTGATATTATCATTTAAACACAAGTATGGTGCAAAACAAATTGATTGATGTCCAACTTCTTGCCAACGTATCATTAGTTTGTTACATAATGTGATACCGTGGCTCCAAAGTTACAGACGTTACCTTCTCGTCCTGAGCAGGAAATATTTAATAAGACCACAAATATTTAAAATTTTTTATTTCAGTGCATATCTACTGCCTTTTCACGGCTCTACACATGGCGATGGCTGAGCTGGCAGCTTGCAGCTAACAATGCTAGCAGCGCTAACAGTGCAAACAAAGGCAACAGTGCTGACAGAGCTAACAGGGTTGACCTGATGGGGAACTGCCATGGATGTATCAAGAGAACTGGATACAGCGTTTGAAGCTGCACCCTGTTCATTCCTATGAAAGTTGCTAAGTTATTAAGCAAAACAAGTTTGACTTCCGAGTATATAACTAAGATTAAATTATATTCGGGCAATCTTCCACATCCATGCGCTGAATGTTTCCTTTCCCCTCCTCCCAGCCCTCGGTCCAGCCTCGTTCTCATTCACATGAAAGGAAGGAGGAGAATAACCGTGGATTTGGCTATCAGTGCATTTTACAACATTTAAGACCTAATGGCATAAATAGATAATAAAGGGCTAATCAAGTGTTCATACTGGAAAGTTGATTTACCAAAAAGAAAATCGATCCGTTGAGTTACAGACGTCTCTCTCCTAATATAAGTTTATGGGAAAAAGTATTTTTGGGCCCAATGGCATCACATGACGGACCTGGCTTCCGCAACAACAAACCTTCCTGAGGTCCTCTCGTATGATCTTCTGCTGGTCGGCATTGAATTATTGGTGTTCTTGTTTTGAGCAGCTCCAGAGTGAAGTGGAGAAGCCTTTTCTGGCCTTCAGGGAGAACTTTAAGAAGGACATGAAGAGGTTCGACCATCACATCGCCGACCTACGGAAGCAACTGTTTGGTCGCTATGCAGCGGTGGAGAAGGTACACACCGACACATACAGATAACCAGCACAGCAACTCCAATGTATCACAGTTCTGTCCTTGTACTCGGCAGCAGCAACATTTCAGGAACCGTCTTGCTGATTAAAATTCCACATCTCCTCCATAAGCAGACGGCTGTTTCCCGTCCTATACATACAATGAAAAGCGATTGGCTGAAGGCAACTGCAAATCTGTCTCACATCATCTGTCAAATCTGGGACAAAACTGTTTGTCTGATGGACAATTGAGCATAAGCAGGACAGGAAATAAGATACTGCCTATGGATGAATACCGAGACAGCGCATAGCAGATGGCATCATCACTGTGATGAATAGAAGCAGACTGTAACATTATACTAGCTACAAACTTTATCACTTTAATTAGAAAATGTTTGTTTATGTTTGAAGGGGGAAAGGTTTTTTGCCTGAAACTAAGCTAAAAATGTAAAAGCAGGCCATTTACCGAAAGTAGGACAATAGAAGGGCGTCCTGCTTTACGATGAAAGATTTCATCTGTGCAACTGTGAGATCTGAGCGTGTCTGTGACTCCAGTCCCTCACTCTACCTCCGGCAGGCCCGTAAAGCACTGGCTGACAGACAGAAGGAGCTGGAGTTGAAGACACAGCAACTGGAGATCAAACTCAGCAGCAAAATTGAAGAAGACATCAAGAAGGCCCGCAGGAAATCCACACAAGCAGGTCAGAACCAGGGGTCAAAGGTCACACTGCAGGTCACTGTGGGGTCAAAGTCTCACTCAGGTGTTTGTTGTTTAAGGAAGCAGAGAGCACTGCCCAGCAAACTCATGTGTGTTTGTGAATGTAAAACATAAGGAGTGACTGTATGTTGACTGCTAAAACAGATCACACGCTGTTAATACAGGTTCCACACGGTTTATGTCATTATGTTAAGTGCTTCCAATTTCATTTAAAAAATCACTGCATTTTTTTAAGTGTCACTAAAACTCTCCTGTACAGTGAAACAGTGCAGGTGAGCAGCCCTGTGCACTAAACTACTTTGTACTCACTTGATTGACAGCAGAGCGTTTTGACAGGGCTGACCTTTGAGTGAACGGAGAGCCGGAGATTCCAATGGAGGAAGCAATCAAAGCACCACTTTTACTTAAAGTCACTACAAGAAGTGGTGATGAAATGGTCCCAATTTAAGACTGATGGCTCTATATGAGCTACATAAGCAAACAAGAGCGTCAGCGCGAAGGCTATTACTAAATAGCTCAGGTACTGTAGTTCACTGCTAGTGGCCCCGAAAGGCATGATGGAGCTGAATGTCAAGTTTGTGCATAGGGCCATTCTATCCGATGGTGTTCGGTCAATATCTTTGCAATCTGCTCTGTAGAATTTGTGCTGAAATAAAGGTTGAGTTTCATCAATAATATTAGGAGTCATCCTCGGAGGATGTATCCACAGCAAGTGTGAAAGCTCTGAGATACCTCATCATGGAGCAAAGTGTTCCATGGAAAAGGTGGAATTGTGACCTGGTTGTTCACTAAAGTCACTGGAATCATCCTCTGGGGACCATGAATTTCACGGAAGTCTGGTCAGGCGTTGTCAAAATATAATGCTGTTGACCAAAGAGTTGGCTTGTTTGGCCTTTAAATCAGTTTGCACAAACATTTGTGCTAATCTCAATTACTAAATAAAATGTGCAAAGAAAATACCTTTGGAAGGCGACAGTACTCTGTATTGTACTGTGGATCTGGATTTCATCAATCAACCTCTAGAATTCCTTCCCCAACAGATGCAGGATTGTCTCTTATCAGAGATCATCTGAGGATGATGAGCAGTGCTTTGTGTCAGCCAGGGGCGTTTCTAGGATTCAGAGAAAGGGGGGCCTTAGCCCCAAGGGGAGTGGCATGTTTGCGAGCAATTTCTTTTGGCGCCCATTTGGGGCCGCGGATATCCATTGTTTCAGACAGTTCATAGATTGGTTCAATCAGAACGAGTGTGATTTTGCTCTGTAGTTTTGCTTGCATTCAGTATATGATCACACAAGAGACAATTTCAGGGTCACAGTGAAATTTGACAGCACAAATATGAACTTTTCTCAAATAAAGAGAGAGAAATAATTTCCCTGCTTGCAAAGGAAAGACGGATAAACTAGCTTTCATATCCGCGTCACTCCCAAATTCTTAACCCTTTGGACTGCACACAATGGATGGAGAATGGACCTGACAGTGTCAACTTTATATCGTTAATATGATGATAGGCTATTGGATTGTAATTTGAAGGGGGAGAAAACATAGAAACCAGAACGCACGCACATATGTAGCATGTTAGAGTTATAAATAACTTGTCCATGTGAGAAACAATACTTTAATTTAATGACGTCATGAAAAAAACCAACAATGCCAAATAATTTGGGGGGGCAGAAGACGCCCCTGGTGTCAGCGCTGCCTTTAGTCCAGCTACGAGTCAGACTCCACCGACGGCAGAAGCAGAGTTTAGTAAATGGACATGAATCCATATCCTCCTCCTCCTCGTTTCTTTAGCCCTTCATTGAAGCGGTCACTTGAGATTGGCTGTGAACCGAGATGCTGTGTTTGTCTTTTCACATGAGTCATGAGCTTTATCAGCACTTCGAGCCAGACTGGGAGTTTTTTTTAATAGAGGGTTGGAGGAGGGAAGAAGGGGGGTCAGGAATATTCCTGAGTGACTGTGTTCACCCAGACTCTCAGAGAGGCGTGGCAGTGGACTAACTTGACAGTCCTTGTGGGACATACACGCATGTACATGCACATTAATAATCTGCCAGCAAAATAATATCCAACCCACAAGGTCATTTCATCTGCAACAGAGATCTTTTGATCCGACTTATTCTGCTGATTTATTGAGTGAAATTCTGCTGTTCATATCTTTTAGACTTTTAGATTAAGAGACTGATATACATGTCAAACTTTACATAACACAATCTTCCTCTTACAATTATAAAGTTGAATTCAGGAGTAATAAAACACATCGCTGCTCGACTCAGTACACTCCTGGGTTTTCCTGCTACACTCTCAGCGGGCGCTGAGATGAAAAACAGCCCTCTGTTGGTTCAGAGCAGGGCTGTGTTGCTTGAGCTTCAGTGGAACATGAAATATCTTCCAGGAAGTCAAGGTTGAATGATAGATTCTTGAGTGTGGTGGCTCATGTTAGCAAACTTTACACAGACGTTGTGTAACTGACGCTTTAGCCCTTAGCATCATCCTGTAATTACCACTTGTGGCCATAGTGGCCACTGTTGAACAGCCTCCTTCCCAAAACAGGTAAAGAGTTAGCAACATGCTATTTCTTTGGTATCAAAAGTCAGATGGATAGACGGAGATCTTTGAGCTCAACACAAACATCGACTTAATTAATATTGCAATGTACATATTGTAACGACTGATGTGGAATAATGTGATTTCAGTTTTTTGCTTAGTCTACATGAGCTTGTTACATCGATATTTATGGCAATCCAGTCTCATCAGACTACATTCACATACACATGTTTCTGACAGTATGCATGCCAGGGTGCGAGGGGAAAAGAGCCGCGGTGGAAAAGTAGCATTAGCAGCAGCCGGGTGTGTTTGTAAAAGTGTTTAATCGGTGTGCGACCTGAGGAAAGTGACTGGCTAAGAGTGAACAGATGTAGACTCTCCGCCCAAGTGTGATGTCATGACTCAACCAGGCACGACCACATGCTATCACACACAAGTACCAATCCTCCATCCAAACTGGCTCTCCTCACACACACACACACACACACACACACACACACACACACACACACACACACACACACACACACACACACACACACACACACACACACACACACACACACACACACACACACACACATCCCTCCTCCGTGCTGCTCATGCAACCGGGGAGAAAAACAGCAGCAGTTGTTGACGGTGCTCATTGCGTCTGGCTGCTAGTGATGATGACTACAGTGTGAGGGAAGCAGAGAGGAGACTGATGCCAAAACAACTAAAGCCGACATCTGTCTGCTCATAAGAAAGACTCATTATGGCTTAGTGCTCTCGCTGCCTTGGACCGCTCACAGCATGGACTCATGGACGGCTCCTTATAGCAGGGGTTTCCTTACGCTGTTAAATCAACCACATAAGGCCATGATCACCCTTTATGGACCTCATCACTTTTGGCTTTTACTTTAAAAGAAGGGAATTCATTGATTTAGTCTTTTTAAGGGTGTGAGGGCTGATGTGACGAACTGCAGTATAAACAGCAGCTCTTTTGCATTTTCTTCCCATTTTACTTCACTTTCTATTTATAGATGAATATTGTGAGCTGACCTGAAGACCCTGTTTACTGTAAGCTGTGCTTCAATTCAATTTATGTTCCTTTTGACCTCTTAAATCCCACAGAGCCGCAAGTAGATCTGTCACTGTAAAATCATGCCGTACGGACAAACTGTGTTATTTGAGTTATTCTATTGGGGAACTCAACGTTTCCACAGAAACCAAATATATTAGTTGTGATTTATTATATATTAGTTGTATATCTGTTGTGATTTGACACTATGTAAATAAAGTGTGGAAAACTAAATGTTAGGGAGTTAATTATACAGGTATTTTACAGTAGAATCAGCAAATTATGATTTCTATAACTTATATTTACATCAGTAATGGTAAATGGTAAATGGACTTGCATTTATAGACACCTTTCTAGTCCTCTGACCACTCAAAGTTCACCTATTCGCACACACGTACACTGTGATACCCTACCTGATGATAGAGGCTGCAGTACAAGGTGCCACCTGCTCATCAGATTCTATTTGAAACATTCACACACTCACACACCACTCCGACATGCGGACTGGAGGAGCTGGGAATGCCTCCTCTACCTCCTGAGCCACAGCCGCCCCGGTAGTGACATTTCCGTCCAACATTATTTTCAGCCGACACTGAAGCTGGAGTAACAATCATTTTACAGAAACATTCTAATTAAGTTATTTTTGTAAGTTGACTTTGGACATCCTGTACATCTGCGTCCATCCCACCCACGCCTGTCCCTGTATTGTGGCCATGTGCTGGATGTAGCTAAGGTACATCAGTAGCTAGCTATTTAAAAAGATCACGTTCCCTTCTTAATCCAACACCTCACCTATTTACAGCTACTACAAGAAACTTCCATTTTGTCTTCATTTTGTCTCCCGTTCTGGATGAAAGTGCGAGTGTTTCTGAGCGCCGGAGACTGATTCATCAATCGGACCCAGAGGCCCCGATGACAAGCATTAAGAATAACTCTATAGAAATGGATTCATGTGGGGGCATAGCCAGTGATGAGTTCCTCACAGGAACTTTCATTTGCTGAACTAACTGGAGTTGTGCATTGTGATTGAGTGGCCAGCACCTGGACTGTAAACTACAATCCTTTGTTGTTTACCACTAGACATGACTGATAAAGAATTATACCACCGCCTGTGCTGTCACTGGAACAGTGAAACCTCAGATGAAGGCCACGACACTGGCTGTGAGCTGTTTAGCATTCACACTTAAAAAGTACAGTATTAATGTGAATAATAGGTCGCAGATATATCAGCAGACATTGACTGCAGAAGATTGAGAGTCATCTGCAGAATGATCCGCATCATTTCCTCCCTGATTCAATCGCCGATGATTAGTGTTTGTGTTGCTGTCAGCAGCACACAGGCAGTAACGGATTAGACCTGTCCTATCAGTGCTTATGTTATCATAATGGAATCTATTATCAGTCCAGATTGTCTGCACTGTTCGGGATAATCGCATCAGCTGAGTGAGGTGGAACAACGACTGTACATGAGTGTTGTGGTTACGCAAAAGCCGTGAGTGAAAAGGTGGGAAGTAGCGCCACCTAGTGCAGAAATGGGGCATTGTCATGTGCAGGACACCCAGAGAAACATTGCTGGCAGAGACATGTTGTCAGGTCTCATTGTATTCTCTTCATTGTCTCTAACAGGAGACGATCTGATGCGCTGTGTCGACCTGTATAACCAGTCTCAGTCCAAATGGTTTGAGGAGATGGTCACCACAAGTCTGGTAAGACATCATGCATTTGATTTGTGTGGTGTGTGTGTATTTGTTTTCTTGATAAAAACTTCATTTTAGCACATTTTTTCACAACTTTTGCAATGTGCAAAACACATAATGTAAATATAATTTTTCCAGTTCTGTAGAAAGAGCTTCAGATTTTTGTTTCTATTAGGATAATTGATGGACCTCTATAATCATCCACACATGCAAAATACACCGACAAACACTGTTCAACAATATCTGAAGAGAAATGGGGAACTCCTCTTTAATGCACAATGTGTATTGCTGTGTTCACACTATGAGCGACAAAAGCATCAAAGAGCTGCAGTGTGAACACAGCTTATGTTTTGGGCCTTTCCCAAAAGCAACGCATCGGGGCTCCATCGGGGCTCCATCGGGGCCTCTGACTTTTTACATTCATTCAAAAGATTTCCTCTTTAACCGCTTTCATGGAATGTGTGAACATTTTACAGGGAATCTGCGAATGATTGTTGTTAAGTCACTGTACTGTAAGTCTTAACAGCATTGCTGACTCTCGTCTGCTCAGTGTCTACAGATGGAAGAGTAGAGATTTCTCCATGACTCAGGCATTACTAACTGCTCTTCTCCTCAGGAGCTGGAGCGGCTGGAGCTGGAGCGGGTGGAGATGATCAGACAGCATCTGTGTCAGTACACCACCCTTCGACATGAGACAGACATGTTCAACCAAAGTGTAAGTAGGTAACTCACCATCACAACTACTAAGAAACACGACTCCACAGTCAGAGGTCAGGGCTGCCGCTGAGAGAACGAACATGTATCTGGTTAGAATCAACGCTACAGTGCAAGGTCACTCCAAAACATGCCTCCAAAGGAGTGTGCTCGCCTGTCTCTGAGGCTACAGACACACCTTAAGTGTTGTTACGTCAGAATACATTTTCATGAATAACTTTTATTCATATGTGTGTAAGTAGAAGTAGAAGTCAAGTCACTTGCAAGTATAGGCCTTGGCCTAACTAAAATGTTTGGGAGACTTTACGATAAACAAGACTTCATTGATCCCAGAGAGGACATTTGAATTTCACCAGTTAAACAGGCCAAGAGGTAAGAAAACAGAGAAAGAGTTGATATTAAAAAAGGCGATGTATAATATATACTTGATTGCAAAATCTGATGCCAGATTGCACAGCAATCTGGCATCTGCTTCTGCCTGGCTGGAGAAAACCTTTGGTTGACGTTTTCTATCGCACACTTTGGTGCGCTTCATAATGGTTCTTACTTTATGTATATTTTACTTTAGCGTATATTGTACATTAAAAGCAGGCACATTTCCCTTATGGGAGAATAACATTTGAGCTGAATCTATCCCATCATTACCCCTCCTACACCACTGAGCGACGTGAACATCAGATATCACCTGAGGCGACGCTTCAATTCTTCTTTCTTTGTCCAGACGATGGAGCCGGTGGACCAGCTGCTGCAGTGTGTGGACCCAGCCAAAGACAGAGAGCTTTGGGTACGGGACAATAAGACTGGAGCGATCAGGCCAGTGGACATAGAGATCTGACCCCAGGGCTGTCTGACAGCTCTGCACATGCACACTTGCACCCTCTGGCTCACACTCAGACACTGTTCCAGAGGCTACGTGCCTGAGGACTGACTCGGAGATGAAATCAGTGCTGGGATCTTCACTCCCCCCCACTGATCCATTTGTGACTCCTAACAAACTAAGGGATGATCAGTCTTGCTGAAGATGGAGTCAGTATAAGGGGAGTATTGTGAGAACCCGAAGATGATGACAGGTGGTGATGCCCGGCTGAGATGGTACAGGAAAATGGACACGATGAGTGTGAATTGTGAGGCGAATGACTAAGAAGCACCTACAATGAACATTTAAACAGCTGTAAACGTTGATTAGCTTCATGTCATGCAGCAGTGTATGTTCAGCTTGTTTGTGCTTTTGCTCTGTGAGGTAATTCTCTGAGTTTGCAAAATGATTTAACAGATGCTGCTAAGCTAAATGCATTCTGACCTACGAGTGCTATTACTGTGTACCAGAATAAGACTAAAGTATGTTAATACTAATATCCAGCGTGTGCAGGTATTGAGTGTTTGCTCAGCCTCGCCCAGCCTTGCTACTGTTGCTAAGCCTGTGTCGCATTGCACATATTTAGTTCACAAATTGTATCTTTTTGAAACGATAGGTCTTTGATTTCAAACACAAATAAAACAAAGCAGATTCTCCTCTCTGGATGTTGTTGACTGAAACGAGAACTCTTACTAGCTGTCTGTTATTCGATTGTGGAAATTAATGCAAACGCCAAATCCCAGTGACAACCTCCGCTGTTGAGAAATGAAGGCAAAAGCGAATCAATCCCCCGAGACCCTCATGTTAAAATGCCCAACTTTACAGCAGAAATAAACGTTTATATAGGACTCATCCGTTGAACTTATATTTAGGGCTTAATGTCAGGCATAATGAAGGGTGTGGCTGTTTGAAGTGACAGGTGAGTGCTGTCCCAGGTGGCTAGCTTCTAGCTGTCTCCTCTGCAGCGTCACCTGGACGTCACCGCCTCAGCTCCACCAGGGATCAATCCCACGTTTGGATCAGCTGGGAGTTATGCTGTCTTCACTGCCAAGATGGTGACGGCCAGAGCCACCCACTCAGAGCTTCACAGCTGGTATTATCCCCTCGTATTATTTTAAGTATTTTATTTACTAAAAAACTTGTTTTCACATTCAACTATAAAACGGGTTGATCAAACCATGTTCCAGATTTAGGCAGCAATAATAAAAATGGTTTAAGTTCTGACTGAGATACACTTGGACTTTATCAGATAGTTCAGGTAAAATGCATTGACACTGCATTTCTTATTGACCTAAAATAACCCATGTACTGTATGGAAGGCATATCTGGCAACACTTTTATAATAATACTTGGCAATAAGTCATTTATAAGCCATTTGTTCATAACTAATCACTTCATTATGTATAGATAGATATGTATAGGCATAATCTGTAAGCTTCACCGGTTTGACTGAACACATAATAGCTGCTGCTGTAGCTGAGTTAATTCATCAAAAGGTACATACAGTAGTAGTAGTATAAAATGTTAACCGTTGTCGTCTTCGTAATATCACTGTCAGGAATCAGCAGAAGCTGACTTGCAAAGCTAACATTAGACTTCTGGGCTAACCTGCTCGCCGATCCATGTTCTCCAAAATCCTACATATTTACAGCCTCAATATTCTTCCGTACTAGCTCGTAGAACATGCGGTAAAAGTTAGTTAGCTATTTAAAGTTGCAGAATATAGTGCTCACTATGTCATTACTTCTACCTTCTAGTCCAGTTCAATGAGTCATTACTGAATCAATTGTTATGAATTGCATTTTTTGTGCACAGAGACAACAATGGTTTGACAGTATACCATTTATAAAGGATGAAGAGTTCATAGGCTACCTCAGAATAACTGCTATTTATTATTTTTGTTGTAAACAATTATATGTTAATGATGTTCATGATAATCTGGCTCATAAATGATTTTGAACTGCTTGTAATAAAGTGCTACCTTTTGGGGAATTTAGAACACAGTTACAGTACAGTTTTCCATATTCTATCCATATCTGTTTTTACATACAAATATGACATTATGCAGTGGATATAAAATTGTGTTGTTAAAGTCAGGATCTTGCAGACAGAGAGGAAGGAAAGAGTACATTGTAGAAAAGTCCGATACACAAACAGGTGACACACACTGAATGTGTAAAGACCAGCATGTGTTGTGAAACTGCAGTTTCCGCCTCTGATGTTTCAAACTTCATACTGTGCCTTGTTCCGCTTCTTCAAAAGACGTCAGAGCTGGAGCGATGTAGCGCCTGGACAGTTGGATCGGTACTCTGAAATGCTGACCGTGATCACGTCACAGCTTGGCTTCTAATCAACCATGAGCTTTTTGAGAGAGTGGAGATACGCTGGGATGAGGGAGCTGACGGTCTCGTTGTCGTCATGGAGGATCTTCTCCCCTCTGCCCTCTGAGCCCACAGAGCTGGGTGACCTGACCAGGCCAGGGTACGGAGTGCTGTAACCCTGATGAGCACAGACATACCTCACAGTCATTAATCAGAGCGAACAATGCTGTCAAAATCACTGGGGATTTCAGTGATTATCTAAAGCAAAGTCAAAAACGACTGTCATTTTAGTTCATTCTTGATATGAAACTGCAAGTCAGTCAATCCACACTTAAACATAAAAAGGTGCTCTGCTCTGATGTTCCCAATGACAGTGCTAACATGCAGATTATTAGCCAGTATAATTAAAAAATGTTAGCATGCTAACATAGCTCTAACCATAAAGTACAGCTGAGGCGAATTTGAATATACCGTAATGAGATTTGCAGGTATTTGTTCATGAACTAATATACGTTTTGGCCTGATGATGGTGTTAGAGGAAAAGCATCACTACAATTCGTCCTGACATGAACGTGTGTCAAATTTCCACCCATACAATAATTGTGGAGACATTTCACTGAAAACAAAAACGTCAATAAGTCAGGGGATCACCAAAGCATTTCTAGTTGACTGGAGTTTCATTCTGCTTCTCATGAAATACATTTCAAACTCTTCATCAATGCACCAAATTAAAGCACTTAATGTAAATGTATTTTGTGGTTCTAAAACTATATTTGAGGTTTGTTTGACTCTCCTATAAGCTGTAAATTGGTGTGAACAATGGAAAGAACAAAGGATCATCTCTTATAATTATAGGAATAATATAATTATAGGAATTAAAATCACTTGATATAGCAAAATTAAGAAATATGTTCTAACTGCTAACTCCTGGATGGTTAGAATCACATTCTAACTCTGAATAACAATAAAAAACACTATAAAGCATATTTGTCTCGACAGAATCCCACAACGTTGAAGCAGATGACTTGTTAGTCATCAGCTGATGGTACTCACAGAGGAGTATCCCTTTCCAAAACTGCCTCTGTTCTTGGTCCTGATCTTGGTGAGCGCTGACTCAGCAATGTCGGCTCGCTCCTCAGCGTCATCCAGCTCATTGACGGTCTTCCTGTACTTCGCCAAGTTCATGTTCGCTTGCTCCTCCTGCAATGACAAACGGACAAGAATATCATCAAGTGATGCACTTTATGCCAAATAGGTAGTGAGTAGGAGGAGGAGGGGACGTACAGCCTCCTCCACTTGTCTCTTGTAAGCCTTCATCTTGTTCTGCAGCCTTTCCACCAGCTCCTGCATCCTCTGCTGGTTCTTCTGGTCCTCCTCTGACTGGAAGAGCAGCTCCTTCAGACGACGCTCGTTCTTCCGCAGCGTCTTCACCGTCTCAGCGTGCCGCTTCTGCTCCGAGTCCAACTCCAGCTCCATCTCCTTCACCTGCACACAGACACACAACTGTGACTTTCACTCTAATTCTTCAGCAAGTGTTACTTGTTGATAATTTGTAGTCTGGCTGATTCCATCATCTGAGTTATTTTGTCAGATTTAAGAAAGCTCCTCCAGAGTCAGAGAAGACATTAAACAGCTGTTGTCTCAGGTTGAGTGGTCCTCCTCTTGATGAGTAAAAACATGTGACATGCCACTTTAAAGATTGCTAATATGATTATGGTATGACTTTCTTCAGCGTTAGACAGAACCAATACGATCATAACAATCTTGCTATTCAGAGTGTTACCAGTAGTTTGGTGTGTCCTTAACATGGTCATTGGGCCATTAAACAGGGATGTGCTCATTCCAGACCTAAAGGCCACACATTCCCTGGGTTGCATTCATTTCTGTGGGAATTTGATTAATTGCACATTTATTTGGTAATCAAAGAACAATAGCAGCCTTAAGGTGGCTCATGCATTTTACATTATGTCTCGTGTTGTATGGCCCTCGGTCAAAATCTGTTAACATCTGTATTATTTAAGTTGATATTACGCTGCTGCATTTTCTTGAATTAATTTAGGTTCAACCAAACCACCATAAACTAACTGACACACCACAAACCAGGCAGGTAGATAGTGTTCCAGCTAACCTAGCTGGCTGGTAGCTAAAGTTTTTATGTCTTGATTGAACATTGTGGGGGTCGTTAGGGGCCCACAGCTCATTTGTTCCCTGGGGCCCTCTAGCAGGTTGATCTGGTCCTAGAATATACTTGGCAATGTTCTGCCCAAGGGATGTTGATGCTGAATATACTGTATCTGTTTCATTTTACAAGAAAGGTGCTTGTTGCTTTACAGGAATTCCTTTTTTTCAGATTTTGATCATGTTTGTGTATGTTGACATTTTGGTCTAATGGTGGTGCTGAAGGAAAGGTCAGGGGGTCAGACTCAGCATCCTGAGTCATGAAGATGCATACCAGCTTTCATGGCTATAAGGCCAGTAGTTGTTAAAATGTCTTGCTCTGTTTGACAAACCAGACACGTGACTCCGTACCTTTCCCTCCAACTTCTGGATGATCTTCTTGCCTCCTTTCAGAGCCATCTGCTCGGCCTCGTCTAGCCTGCTGCTCATGTCTTTGATCTGAGCATCCAGACCTTTCTTCACTCTCTCCAGGTGGAGTGCGTGCTCCTGCTCCAGACGCAGCTCCTCCCCCACTCGCGCCATCTGAAAGAGTTAAACCAGCCATTTGAAATTAAAATACATTTACCTTAAGTAGCTCTACTGCTATAATATCTCAATACCCATTGTCTGTGTGTGTGTTTTACCTCACAGCTGGCCTTCTTGGACCTGTCTGTTGATCCTCTTAGCGCTCCTTGCAGCTCCTCATGCTCCTGCTGCAGAGTCTGGAGATCCACCTCCAGCTTCCTCCTCCCACTCAGAGCCAACTGGAACTGAACACACAAGAGAAAACATTGAGGAGGTCATCAATCTATGGCGATTCTGCCAACAGAGGATTGATTCTTAGCTGCTGGACCCTGAAGCAGAGAGACATGACATATCACCTGGTTGTTTAGGTCGCTGTGTTTCTCCCTGGCCTCCTGCAGCTCCATCTCCAGGGCCTTGCGGGCCCTCTCTGTGCTCTCCAGGGCTGCACGAGTTTCCATCGCCTCGCTGACCAATAGAGAGCAGCGTCGTTCCATGGCCGCCTGCTCCTCCCTGCACTCCTCATGGCTCCGTACCTCCTCCTCCAACTGGGCCTGCAGCTCCTGGGACAGGGACAATGATTAAGTCAGTAAGCTTCTAGGGAGACAAAATTTAAAAAGCATACGGTACGTCATCCGTCACACCTTAATCTGTTGCTGCATCTTCTTGCTGCTCTTGCTGATCTCTGCATTGTTCTTGGTGAGCAGGTCCACCTGCAGCTCCAGCTCGTTGGTGTCAGCCTCCAGTTTCTTCTTCAGCTTCAGCCCCTCTGCCTTTCCTTTCACCTCCACATCCAGACTGGCCTGCAGGGACTCCAGCGCCCTCTGGTGGTTTTTTCTGACAGAGGTGGAGAGGGATGGATTGAAAGAAGAGGTGCTACAGAGAAGAGTTGTGCTGGTCTCACTGCAGAGACAGTAATAGAGCAGTTTAATGAGACTGGCCTTACCTCTGAAGATAATGTACTATAACTTTATTGAAGAAATACATGGAGATATAGGACAGGACCAAAACAATAAGAGTTAGAGGATTACAGAACATTAGTGCTATAGGTATCTTCAGTTTTTAGGCTAGACACAAAATGATATCCAGAAGTAGGATAACAAGACAGTGACATGGAATAAGCAGCAGTAAAACAAAGTCACATTAAAACAATCGTTCAACAATTAGGGAAAGACACTGATTTGCTGTTGTGCTGAGAGTTAGATGAGAGGATCAATACCTCTCTCATATAATTCCCAATTTAAATCCCATTAAATATTAAGTTACAGCCAGCAGCTGGTTAGCTTAGCTTAGCTTAGTGACTGGAAACAGGGGGAAACAGCTAGCCTGCCTCTGTCCTAAAGCAACAATATGCTCAGCTAAAATAATCTTCAGATGGCTGTGGATTCACATTCAACATAAAAGTATTAGAGTGCTATCAATCTACTCATCCAACTCTTGGCAAAAAAACAGATAAACAAATTATTTAAGACAAGATTTCAGAGCAGAGACAGTTTCAGCTGACCTCATGCTAACAACCACGGAACTATAAATGCAAACGCTTGATCACCCTAAGGATTATTTAATATGACTCCTGAATAATTAACAGACCGAAGGTTGTTAAGCAGTTACAAGTTTACATTTATAGTTATATACTCAGGCACCAGACAGTCATTTAGAATGAATTCTAAAAGGGAATGGGACAGTGGAGTGGAAAATGAAGGATTGAGCGTAAACTGAGGTACCTAGTGGCTTCCATCTCTTCCTCCTTCTCCTGAAGTCTGCGCTCCAGGTCTCCTTTAGCCTGAGACAACTCCAGCTGCAGCCTCAGCACCTTGGTCTCCTCGACCTGGGAGCAGGCAAGGAAGGAAAAAAGAAAAACCAGGGAGATTTTATCGAAACTATATTAAATGAAATAAAACTGGGTATGAGATTAATTAAGAGTAAGCGTACTGCACAACACCATAGGCTCCAATTAGCACAGCTAATAGGCAGATTAGTTGGAGCTATGTACCTCCAAAGCTGCCTCAGACTCTTCCAGTGAGGCCTGTAACTCTTCTTTCTCCATCTCAATCTTCTTCTTTGCTTTCTGGAGCTCATGGACACTTTTACCTCCATCTGAAAGCTGGTCTGTAAGGTCAGCTACCTCCTCTGTCATCAAAGACAAGCCACATACAAGTCTAATTAAACCAAGGGTACTCTTCAGCTGTTCCTTAAAACGTCATACGTGTACTCTCATACCCTGGTAGACCTTGTTCTCCCTGCGTAGGGCCTCCAGCTGCTCCAGAGACTCTTCGTGGGTCGTCTTGAGTTTGAAGAGCTCGCTGGCGTGTTGCCTGCTCTCCTTCTGGCAGCCTTCCACCTCAGCCACCAGCTCCTCACACTTCTGTTTCCAGTCTCCGAGGTGCTTCTCCAGGACCCGCTGCTTCTTATCCAGAGCCTGACCGCAGCTGCTGGCCTGGGACAGGGAACATACGCTTAAAGACAACAAGAAAGACATTCATGGCATGGCAACACTGATACAACATGCTTCCTCTCCTACCTTCTCCAGGTCCATGCAGAGCTCCTCCACCTCTCCCTGCAGCCTCTGTTTGGTTTTCTCCAGCGAGGAACATTTGGCGTGGGTGGCTTCCACAGCCTCCTCAGCCTCCTGAAGTCTGGTTGCCAGCTTCTTCCTGTGACACATACATTATTTAGACCACTGAAATACATTCAAAGGTCAAATGTGACGGATGGCCACCAGTATCAATTTGACGTACCTGGTGTCCTCCAGCTCGTCGGCTTGCTGGATGGCATCCGACTCGTGTTTGGTCCTCCAGTGCGTCACCTCGCTGTTGAGTTTGGAGACGAGACGCTGCAGCTCTTGCTTGCTCTCCTGCTCCTCCTCCAGCTGCTCCTTCAGCACCTCGCACTCCTGCCGCACGGAGCTCAGACTGCTGCTGACCGCCTGCTTACACTGGCAGCCACACCAGAGACACATGTGAATACAGAGACGGGAGGGCGAGGGATCTGTTCAAATGTATTTGCATACTGGATATTTTACTTTTCAGACTTCCATTCTGAGTGACTTCATACTGTTCATACTGTTCATACTGACCTTGACCTCCTCGTCCAGATGTTTCTTCAGTTCTTCCAGTTGGGATTGGAGCAGAGCCTTGGAGCGACTCAGCTGGCTGGCTCTGGTCTCCGCCTCCTCCATCTGTCGACTCACGTCTGCATTATGAGCTGACAGGACACACAAGGAAACTGATTATCACACTGTAGCATACCACATTACAGTTCTGTTAAAAACTAGCATATTTATTTGTTATAATTTCTGGTTGGTGACAACAGCACATGTGCATACATAATCCAGAGAAGAAAAGTTGAACAGAAGAAAGATACAGTAGATAAAATAGCTAAATGAAGCGTGGATGACTCATTCTGTGTCTGTTGCATTGCTCTGTGGGGAATAAGTAAAGTGATTTGCTTGCCATTGAAAACAAGGTCAAAGTTATTCTGTGATAGGGGCTCCTCACCAAAGTGTTTGAAAAGACTAGAAAAGCGCTATACAAGTACAGTCCATTTACCACTTATGTTATATGTCAAAGTTAATTAACTAGTCATTAGCAGTACAACTCAGCCACTAATTACAGTTGTATAACGCCATCTGTGTTCTGGAAGAGCTCTGTCAACTCTCACAAAACAAGTGCGACAACACTTGAGTATTCTTGGCTTAGTATTCAAAGACATGGGCAACGTGAAGACACTATTGAGTGACATTATGGGAAGTTTAGAGAATAAAAGTCAGGATACCTGAGTGATGCTCTCAATTGCGAGTCAAACAAAGCTCATGTGACTATTCAGTGTTTCTCAACAAAGCACATTGTGTGTGCTCTTGAGGCCTAACAAAAAGGTTGCATGCAGTCTCATCCACATGAAACATTTGCAAGGCAGTTTTTTAATATATTGCAATATTACATTGTTTACAATGCAGTCTTATTCTTCAACGTTTTTTTTTGCAGATTTCTTTGTCAACAAACGGTACCTGTGAGTCTGTTCCTGGTGTGACAGGTGAACGGTACCTGCGAGTCTGTTCCTGGTGTGACAGGTGAACGGTACATGTGAGTCTGTTCCTGTTGTGACAGGTGAACGGTATGTTCCTGGTGTGACAGGTGAACGGTACATGTGAGTCTGTTCCTGATGTGACAGGTGAACGGTACATGTGAGTCTGTTCCTGATGTGACAGGTGAACGGTATGTTCCTGGTGTGACAGGTGAACGGTACATGTGAGTCTGTTCCTGATGTGACAGGTGAACGGTATGTTCCTGATGTGACAGGTGAACGGTACCTGCGAGTCTGTTCCTGATGTGACAGGTGAACGGTACCTGTGAGTCTGTTCCTGATGTGACAGGTGAACGGTACCTGCGAGTCTGTTCCTGATGTGACAGGTGAACGGTACCTGCGAGTCTGTTCCTGGTGTGACAGGTGAACGGTACATGTGAGTCTGTTCCTGTTGTGACAGGTGAACGGTATGTTCCTGGTGTGACAGGTGAACGGTACATGTGAGTCTGTTCCTGATGTGACAGGTGAACGGTACATGTGAGTCTGTTCCTGATGTGACAGGTGAACGGTACCTGCGAGTCTGTTCCTGATGTGACAGGTGAACGGTACCTGTGAGTCTGTTCCTGATGAGACAGGTGAACGGTACATGCGAGGCTGTTCCTGATGTGACAGGTGAACGGTACCTGTGAGTCTGTTCCTGATGAGACAGGTGAACGGTACATGCGAGGCTGTTCCTGATGTGACAGGTGAACGGTACCTGCGAGTCTGTTCCTGATGTGACAGGTGAACGGTACATGTGAGTCTGTTCCTGATGAGACAGGTGAACGGTACCTGTGAGTCTGTTCCTGATGAGACAGGTGAACGGTACATGCGAGGCTGTTCCTGATGTGACAGGTGAACGGTACCTGCGAGTCTGTTCCTGATGTGACAGGTGAACGGTACATGCGAGGCTGTTCCTGATGTGACAGGTGAACGGTACCTGCGAGTCTGTTCCTGATGTGACAGGTGAACGGTACATGCGAGGCTGTTCCTGATGTGACAGGTGAACGGTACCTGCGAGTCTGTTCCTGATGTGACAGGTGAACGGTACATGTGAGTCTGTTCCTGATGTGACAGGTGAACGGTACCTGTGAGTCTGTTCCTGATGTGACAGGTGAACGGTACCTGTGAGTCTGTTCCTGATGTGACAGGTGAACGGTACCTGTGAGTCTGTTCCTGGCCACACTGAGCTCAGTTTGGGTCCTCTGCAGGTCGTCTCCTCTCCTGTTGGCGTCTGACAGCTGCTCCTCCAGCTTCTTTATCTGGCTGTCTGAAGACATCTGCAGCACAACACAAACACACCAGCACACATGTTACACTCAAGTAAATGTTTTAAAATGAACATTGTGACAGTGTAAGTTCATTATCAACTGCATTACATGTGAGCTAACTTCCTGACCTTGGCCTTCTGCAGACTCTCAAGAGAAGCAGCCAGCTCATCCACCTCCATCCTCAGGTTCTGCTTCTCCTTCTCCAGTTTGGCTCTGGTCCGCTGCAGAGCCTCACACTGTTCACTCAGCTCTGCCATGGCATCACCGTGCCGTTTCCTCAGAGACGCAGCCAGAGCTTCCGACTGGACAGAGGTCTCCTCCAGGTCTCGCCTCAGACGCTGCAGCTCAGCCTCTCGCTTCTTGTTCACCTCCATCTGTAAATCACACAGGCTGGTTGTCAGGTTCTGTTTTAAAGGCTGTGCAACTAATGTCCTAAGGCACCCACACGACTGTATACTGTTCTTTGTTTCATGCACAGCATATGTCCTCATGTGAGGAGTTTTCAAAGTCCTCTGTTTTGAGTGATTTTTCTAACATCGGAATGCCAAAATGTCCTCAATAACCAATTCTGAATGGAAGTTTTCTTTGAATTTCTAAAATCAACACAAAATAACATTGCTATGTCGTGTCACATGCTGATATGTGTATGTTGTACACTGAGCCGGGTTAGCTGTTTTCCCCTTTCAGTTCTTTATGCTAAACTGAGAGCTAAAAGTTAGCTTCTCCTCTACCTTTTGGCAAAAAGCATATCGTGTATAATCTAGTGCAGCTTAAAAGAATGTAGTGGTACAGTGTGTGTGTGCGTCTGTTAGAATGTATATAGTGTCATACGTTTTTGTCACAGCCCACGGTGTCTGATACCAACGCACAAGGCATAAAGGAGTACACAGTGAGATAAGAAGTGTCCCCAAGGGGTGCCGACCAAGCGTCCGTATTTGAAGCGTTGGGAATGAGAACGGGTTGATAGAGTTCACCTGTGAGGCGGTGACCCCTCCTGCTTCCTCCAGTCGGTCAGTGAGATCATCCAGTTCTCTGGTTAGATCTGCTCTCTGCTTCTCCACCTGCCGAAAACATTTAATGTTAGACCCATAACCCTATTTTTTAGGCCTCTGCTCGAAAATTTGGATTTGATGTATATGTCCAGAATCTGTGTCTGCTTTCTTTTGAGGTATCGTGTCTGCATATTCCATAAAATACCACAGCGGTAGAGCCACAAATGTGTTGAGTGGGTTGAGTAGGTGGCGCTATATGGATTTTGATATTTGGTAATTCATTGAGTTGTTTGTTTGAGTTGTGTTTGGAGCATGTACAAATGGCTTACATATTCTTGTAGCTCAGGTTCTGCTGTTTAATCTGATGTGCAACATCATATTTGTTTGTGATAAGTGTATTTTTTTACGACGGTATATGCTAAACTTTCTCCACAGCCCCCAAAAAAGGGGGCGCTTGGCTAAGTGGAGTTTAATGGAACATTTAGGGTAAAACTTGATACTAAATGGAGACGATTACACCAGGTTAAACCATTAGCATTTATGTTGTGATACAGTGTACAGTATCACAATGTATGAGTGGACTGATCCTCTATCTGGAGTCACAACAATGAATATTCCTACTCCACTATAGAGCAAGTCATAGTATCGTAATAAGTGTTTTAGTGCACCTAAATATGCATGAACATTCCTTGGTCAAATCAATGGGATGAACACCTCGACTGTTCTGGCCCTGAAGCAGTCCTTCCTCCTCAGACAGGATATTTACCCATCAGGGGATCAGTGTGATTGACAGCCCACAGGGGGAAGTGATCTTTCCTGAGGTCAGAGGCCAGCAGAGAAACTGGTATCCAATCAGAGCAATGCAGGGGTTAGCTGCTGTCACACAGTCCAAATATTATCTGTGAACTCCTGTTTCCTGTGGAAATTATCCAGTACACCGTTCACTGACAAACATCCTCCAGCTTAACAAGCTGTAAACACATTGTCATAATCACAACATTAAGTTGTTATGGCTAACATGTTTGCAAATGTCCTCTTCCTATTAATACATGCAGCAGAATGGGAACAACATTGCATTCATTTGAAGGCGTGTCCTGCTGAAGGTAAGTCCAATATTCACTCTCCTGTTCGCTCTGGCTTGGTCTCCACCAACTCAGCACTTGCTGATAGCGGTGAGAATGAACCAAATGATATAGTTGTGGGCAGTAGATATAAAGATTTTTATCAGTGCAGCTTCAACTTAAAAAGGGGGCAGGAAGTAAATATATGCTTTATTTTAACGCTAACCCCAAATCTTTAAGTGACTCAAATATAACAGTCTAATCAATGTTTTGAAATGCAAATTTCATTGTGAATATACATCTGCATCACACTCAAAATCCACACTGACTAACCTAGTATAATACGATTTAATACGCAGTATAATACAACTTTATACCTTACATTAGAAGAATGATTAGATGAACTAGAAAAAGCATTTCCTGCTGAAAATGCGTTGGAATGCTGAAAACTGAAATTAATCGCAAAAACATTGCTGAAAATAGATATCCAATTCAAAAACAAATTGCAAAAAGCTTAATAATTCAAAAAGTTTAAAGTTTACAAATATGAAAATTCATATCACACCTCTCCTGAAAGAGCTGAACATTTTGATATTTGAACAGTTTCTGTGGCTTAAAAAAATTCATCAGTGGTGATATTTGTAGTAGTATAAGTTGTAGTAGAAGTATTATTAGTCGAAGTATTAGTAGCATTAGAATAAGTACTAGTAGTAGTAGTAGTGATATTTGTAGTAGTAGTAGAAGTTGTAGTTGTAGTAGTAGTGGTAGTAATAATATTGATGGTAGCAGTAATAGCAACAGCAAAAGTTAGAGTAGAAGTAGTAGTAGCAGTAGTAGTAATACTATATTAGCAACAGCAGTAGTAGTAGTATTAGTAAGAGCATTCATTTTTTTAACAAAAAAGCCTCACTTTTAGCTTGTTTAAATACAGTTAATCCATGGGACTTTTATTTTGAAAGGGTGGTGCTGGGTGGGGGGAGAGGGGGAGAGGAGACATAATCATAATGTCTGACACATAAACAGAGGTTATTAAATGCCTGGTGTCATCACAAGCATTTCAATTAGAATTCACTCTTTGGGGTTTTTATTTTGAAATGGGGTGTGTGTGTGTGGGTGTGTGGGGGGGTCCTCTAAAAGTCTCTAAGACCTGAATGACTGTATGAGAGAGAGACAGACAGGGAGAGACAGAGAGAGAGAGAGAGAAGAAATAATTAGTTAGTGAGAGAGAGAGAGAGAGAGAGAGAGAGAGAGAGAGAGAGAGAGAGAGAGAGAGACTCTGATATCTCTGGCAAACTTTCTTATTTGGAGATTGTACTATGTTTTATCTCTTACAGCTTACATGACTGTTGTCCTGCTCTGCCATGTCTTTCCTCATCTCTCCCTCTTGTGTCGCGGTGTGTGTAAATGTCACTCGAATCAGGAAACAGAATACTCAAATCATGTGTCATGCTTTTATTTTAAAACGGGGTGGGTGTGTGTGTGTGTGGGGGGGGGGGTCCTCTAAAAGTCTCCAATACCTGAAATGACTGTATATGAGAGAGAGAGAGAGAGAGAGAGAGAGAGAGAGAGAGAGAGAGAGAGAGAGAGAGAGAGAGAGAGAGAGAGAGAGAGAGAGAGAGAGAGAGAGAGAGGAAGGAGTGCGCGTGTGTCTGTGAGTCTGTGTGTTTATCAACTAATTGGCTCAATCGCAAACACCTGTGTGCCTGAAGCCATTTCATGGAGATAAAACAGGGAAACACCTCTCAAACAAATCCTCAAAACTCCCATAACCGTAGCTCCTATTGCTCCGATATTAATAAGTGTGAGTAAGGATGAGTTGAAGAACAGTTGAACAGATGAGTTTAACTGTAAACCAGTTTTGGTAGCGTTATTATTGCAGCGTGTGAACTGCACGAAGCAGCTGAGATACGTGTGGTCTGGCCTCCTCCACGTTGGGGTGAGTTTCATCCTCAACATCTCTATGGAGCAGAAAGTTGGTTTTCCTCTCAATTAACGGCTTCTGTGGGATTCCACAGTAATTTTTCTACGACAAGGACAAGATTAGCTACTTCTACATCCAGAAATTATGCATGAAGAGTGAAGATTGTGGACACAGTGGCAAAATACAAATGTTTTTTTCACAAGAATCTCAAGCTGCTCTTCACTCTAGCGGTGACATCACGCACTCTAAGCTGCGCAATACACACCCATTATAAAGTCAGAAAATGGCTGAAAAATCATAAAAGTTGCTGCAGTTCAAAAAGTTTAAAAGATATCAAAAAGCTGAATCATGTGGCAATAGTTAAGGGTTTTCTCAACATTGTAAAGTTGAAATGGTGTCTGTAGCTGAAAGTATGAGGAAGTTGAAGGATTTGAAAGTTGAAGAAGTTTAAGAGGATTTGAAAATATTCTCCATAGAGATCCCATTGAAAATAAAAATCTTAAAAATTCAAAAAGTTTAAAGGCTAGAAATATGAAAAGTCATAGCACCCCTCTGGTGAAAGAGCTGAACATTTTAATAGTTGAACGGTTTCTGTAGCTTAAAATATGAAGGAGAAGACGAGGTGGGACGGAAGAAATAGAAGTTGAATAAAGATTCGAAGAACAATTGTTCTTAACAGCATTCCAACAATAAAGATTCGAAGAACAATGCTTAACAGCATTCCAACAATTAAGTGGTGCACATAAATACAAAACAAATAAAATACATACGTAAAGGTTCAGAAATGTATGAATGATATACTCTTCAGCAAAGTCATCAGAGAGACCCTTCTCACGCACAAACGTGGTACAGCACATATGGAGAGAGTTTATAACACTGGGCCATTACACTCACAGCCACAGCGCTCAGGAGTTTAAAGCACTTGTTGTTTTTACACCGATCTTTTACAGCTGTTCTTAAGGCAGCCGTAGATGTTGAGACTGGTCTGTGAAAGGCTCTCAGGCCTCCCTGATAGGAGCAATGCGCCACAGCCGTCAACATACCTCAGGCAGAAAACAGATGATACTCACTGGGGGGCTCCTCTTTCACCCCCACACCCCCAACCTGTAGGCCACCAGCTCACGCCCCCACCCCTCCCTCTTTGTATACAACCTGGCTCTGTGTAGAGGGTTGACACCTAGCGCTCGGCTCACTCATCGCCCTCCTCTGCACTACTGACTGAGTCAACAGCTCCTCCGGGTCAGCACCACCCAAAACCACTCACTCCCATTCGCCTGCTAATAGAAAGTCAGTGCTCCCAAAGGCTCCTTCTGCAGGAGGGAGATTCCTCTTGGTTTGCACAAGAGCGTGAAGGAGTAGGAGTGTGCCTCTGTTCAGCCTGTGCATACATGCAATGTATGTTTGCATATGTGCTCTGTAGAAACCATCTGTGCCCTCTGCCTCCTGTGTGATGGGGGTTGTTCCCTGGCCACAGCTACATATCAACACCCAGGTTTATTAACATCTATAAGGTGGGTATCCTACCCTGAACACAGTGGTGGGTCGTCAGGGCCTGCAAAGCCTTCTCTGCTGGCCTAAACACAATCACAAAGTTATAGCTATTTTATAATTTAATAATTTTTCACAAATACACTACATGTATTATAATAATTTTTCCCATTATCTTATTTTCTCATTGCACAGCTCCTGTCTTCCTCAGTTGCTCTGCTTCCAGTGCAGCTTGTTTTAAGTAGAGCTTTTATCCAATCAGATCTCACCTCTGTGTCTCTAGGTAAGGAGAGAGGCCCGAGGCCCGGTAGGTAGACTTTGCAAATTAAAGTAAATGGGGACGATATTGTTGATTGTCAAAGTGTTCACCCAATCAGGTCTTTAGTTTGACATGCTGGCCGTATTCTTTGACGTGTCAGAGCTACCGAGGTAGTCTACAAGTACGTCAGCATTAACGTGCGGTGTGATTGGTCAGTGGGCCAGCGTGACTGTTGTGACGCTGAAGCAGCTAGCAGAACATAGTAGTAGTAGTAACAGTTCAAGTTGAAAGATATGTAAGAAGTTATGACATTTTAAATTATGAATTTGTTTGCATTTTGCTTGGTGTAGATTCTTTTTTTTTTTTTTTACCTAATTTTGTTTTTTTTAACACTCAATGGCTGAAGGTGGAGAAATGGATTTCTCAAGAACGACATTTCCAGAAAAAATAGACATTGTAAGAAAGGGTCGGTCAACCCCACAGCTAGCAGCCCTGACCCAGCAGGAAAAGGATTTGTACAAATCTCTGGCTGACAGCGAAGGAGAAGCATTGCACATGTTCTGGCTAAGAATGCGTTTTATTTAAAACTGAGCGTCTTGGTGTTCGGAGCTACGCTACGCTAACCTGAGGTGGCTAACCAAGGCAGCAACACGACACCATAGCACGACAGGACACTTACGAGCTACGGTGCTTTTGAAAACTTTTGGAGAGACCCGAGTCTCGAGTTATTGAACTCTTTGTAATCAAAGAAAGGAGGATGGACTTTGTCTTTAAGTGAACAGCAGCTTTGGTAAGTGAAGTGCTTTTGTTTTTTTACATCTGCAGTAGCGTTACTACTGTGTTCATTTGTCTATGGTGTCATTTTTATGATATGGTTGATATTGTTCCCTCTAATGTGAATAATTGAATGCTTTTCAGTTTGCGTTGGAATATGTGTTTTACCGCTGAAATGTTGCTGCATTGATTTGTCATGCTTTGTTGTCATATAAATATATGCGACTGGTTCTTGTGAGTTGGTTCTCGTCATTGTGTTGATTACGTTGATTTTGACTATATGCATTGTCCGTTAATGACGAAGCATCCCATCATGCGGGGTTAGGGTCGGACATTTGATTCTCTGTTTGGGGATTTGTTTTCTTTAACAAAGCATGAATTATGGTCTGGAGAAATGGGAATTGTGTGGCGATTGCTTTAGCCTGTTTTGACTTTTCGTGTCACCTAATTTAACGTGTTCCCATCCTGATGAGGAAAGTGCAAAGATATTGATGGTATATCTGTATTTGTCTTAAATATTACATCCTGGTTGTGTGTGTGTTTCTGAGAACACTCCACTGTACAGTATGTGTGTGTATGACAGACATTCCAGTTGGAGGAAGATCCCATGGAAAATAGTGCTGTCTGTATCTCCTGATGATATCTTCCCTGAGGAGCAGAGTCAAACAATAGCGCGCCTGTCTGCAGCAGAGGTATGTTGTGTTTGAGCTCCTCTGAAGACGCAGGCTGAGGAACAGATAAAGACCTGCATGTCTCTGCCTGCCTCTTTCATCGCTCTGTGGCTTTGCAGACTGGTGTGGGGGGGGGGGGGGGGGGGAGACCCGGTTAGCACCATTAGGAATACCACCCAGAGTGGGAAGAATTGTGCAAAACACGCCCTTGGGCCCACTGTCGCTCTAGTCAACACTCAAGGGGAAATATATACCTCTGCATTTCTGCCTTTACCTACTGTAACATGAAAACTGCAGGCAGGTCTTAAGAGGGAACCAGTTTCTGTGGCTTGTATACACACACACGCTTTAAGAGCATCTGGTTTGAAACAACAAGCACTTAAAGCGCCCACCTTAGTAGATTAGCTTTATATGAACCAGGCGTGCTGTTTTCAAACTCTTTACACTAAAATGTTTTGGAAACTTTGCTGTGCCGAAAAGGAAGGTGAAAAAAAACGTCAGTTTCTTCTGATTTGCTTCTAAGAGCAGGGCGAGATTACAGGAAACAGAAAGTGCACTGTGTGTGTGTGTGTGTGTGTGTGTGTGTGTGTGTGTGTGTGTGTGTGTGTGTGTGTGTGTGTGTGTGTGTGTGTGTGTGTGTGTGTGTGAGGGATAGAGAAAGAGGGGGCAAAATAAGAATGAGGAAAAAGGATGTTGAGGTCCCTCTTGGCCTCTGGGGTTGCCCTGTATGTTAACTACAAACACAAGGTCCCTCCCCCCTGACTTTATTATCACAGGTGGAGATAGTTTGGGGTGACCAGAGGCGCAGCACCTATACACGTATCCCGGCTGCCAACAGATCAGCAATCTTTTTTTTTTTCTTTCAGTGTTCCCACCAATCCACAAAAAAGCTCTGAACACCACAGGCCTGAATGTTGGACAGAGCCAAGCTCATCCCAGAGCTGCTTGGCATCCTCTTATCTGCCATGTGGCCTGAAGGCTCATCTGCTCTTTGTTTCATGGAGGGGGAGGGGAGATGTGGTACCTGTGCCTTATAGTGGTGTACCATACCTTGGCTCTTATGACCCGCTCAGCTTCGAGCTCCTCCTCCAGTTCCTCAATGCGAGCCTGAAGAGAGAAGAAAGTTCACATGAATTTCAGTGGAACGGGAAAAAAATAAAGGATGAAATATGACAACTGAAGTTGAGCTGTTATCCTCTGGTTTCACGGTCCCTATATCATTCTGACAGAGAACAAATGTTTGCTATTTCAGGGCAGCACTTGTGTGGTTGTGAGGCCGTTTCATACTCTCTCCTTACTCTAGGGATTTGGAATGCCCCTGGCTTTTTCTCAGGTAGCAATTTAGGGCAAGAATGTCCGTAGCAACCATCATTATCTGTATTCTGGCCCTGGGCTGGGTCTGCTATACAGACCAAAACACATCAGTGCCATTTCCATGACATTCGAGGAATTTGTGTTGTGTTTTTGCGTTTTCTTGGTTTTACAGTCCTGGCTGGATGTCAGTGATGCTTTTCCCAAGCAGCATCACAGTAGTTGTCAAATGATTGTCACTAATTCAATTCACACGACAAGATATACATATAAATACTGTATGTATTTATATATATATATATATATATATATATATATATATATATATATATATATATATATATATATATATATAGTTGAAAAATACTTGATGAATGTCCACTTAACTGCTTCATAGCATGTTACAAACCATTAATTAATTGTTAATACACTGATTTTAAATGCCAAATAGTGGGGTCATAGTCATTTCTTTTTCAAAAATTGTGTAGACCAAATGAGAATTTTTTTTCAGCCTTGCAAATCAAAAATACACTGGTGGTGGTTACCATACTCAAAGTACTGGTGCAATCAGTGGTGAATGTAACTCATTACCTCATGTACGACATTTAATAGTTATAGTAATAGCATGGCTTTATATGTTTGAAATGCTCCTAATCTTAATCTCATTGTGCTCCAACCATCAAAACAATGAGAAAGATCTAACATTAATAAATCATCACAGCACATTTCCATTCCACTAATCTCGTGCCAAAGCCGCATTTTGTCCTGCTGATAAAATGTTATTGCTAGGTTCCCGACATGGCAGCACCCTTCCAAGTTGTGTCATGTTCTGCGCTATCTGCAACGTCTATCTATGTCAGGAAGTGTGTCTGACATGGCATGTAGCCCAGGGCCATTCACAGCAACTACACCTACACTCAGTGATGTGGTGAAAGCCACTCAGCGGCTACACGGCTCCCAAAGCTCCCCAAACATAACAGTATCACATACTAAGGACAAAATGAACACACGGGCAGGCAATCATCCTGCAGTTGTACCTTCTTTGATTCATTGTTAATGCAAGGGGAGTTTGTCTACATTTTTCAGAAATGTCCCAAAAGTGGGGTCGGGAATGTCGTAGCCTGACACTACAAACAAGACGGAACTTCATCCTTTTCTCCACAGTATTTTTAAATGTTAAGCACAAACAGAGAGACATGAAAAGTGGAATAAAAACTCACATGCCAGCGTAGGACCTCTGCAGCGAGAACAGCCATGGTGAGGCAGCAGCAGCCCAACTGACTGTCCCACACACACACACAATCGCTCACACACACACACACACACACGGCTTCACTGTTGATCCCCTGCGGCATTTTTGCTGTCCACACCCCCTTGTGCATGCACAGCCTTTTTTCTCTCAGTTTCCCACTCATATATCTGTTTCTTGTTAAATTCCTGCTTTCCACAGCCTCAAAATAAATATTATGGCTCTAATACAATTGTAGAAAAGATAGTGTACTAACAGTGTTAAGATGTCTGAGCCAGACTATGGATTAACACAATTTGGACAACTCCATGGCAGAAAGAGGTTATACATTGATTTGTGAATTTTTCTCAATGAAATGATCCACATAGCTTTCTATTGAGGAGCACTGATGGAATGATTAGCCCACCATTGCTGGGAATGGTTGCAGGGTTTAATCTCCAAAATTGTAATTGCTTAAAGTTTCAGCTTTCTTTGTTTCCTCTGCACTCTGAAAATATAATAATCGTCCATAAATTGCAATCAGATGTGGCCTCATAGCTGATGTCTCCTCACTTGTGTCTGAGGGGCTATTCAGTACCGTGGGCAGTTATATCCGGCAGTTATATCCCCCCCTCCCATGTCTTTTGGAGGGAAAACAAGAGCCAAACTGTTTCAAGCCCGGCCTCTGCACCAGACACAGCCTTACAGACCCCCTGCTGATGTTGGTCCACCATACTGTCCACACATGCTCACATTCTTCAGGTCCCTGCGACTGGGCTGGAATCTGCTGCTTTGTTCTTCTTAAATGCCTTCAGATGGCAGAGTACAGCTTCCAACAGTAAAAGTCATGCTTGTTTGATTGGCCGGGTGATGACAGGTCCTGCTGACCCGGTCAAAGCCTTATGTTGTGGGTGATGATGATGCAGGTCAAATCAGTGGTATTACAATTTTGAAAAATCAACAGCAGGAAATTCATCATAATAATACACTCCCTGATTTGTTACAGATCCCAGAGTCCTCCCAGGTCACTGTAGCACATTGCACACAGATTAGTGTGAAAACAGCAACAGAGAGCCCAGAGGAAATGTGGTCATTCAGGGGCAGTATTGAGCGCCAGAAGAAAGCCAGTGGGTGTATCTGTAAGTGCTGTGATTCTGATGGTTAGGGTCCAGTACTGTGTGGACGGCTCACTGTTTTGGGAACTCTGTATATTTGCTTTTTTCTTAGAGCTACACTGTGTTTACAGGATGCGATCAGGTTCAAGTATTGAATGCAGCTCAACACAGAATCACTGTAGCTGGGCTCGAAAAACAGAAGAGGAGCCGCTCTATATTTAGATATAAACAGCACATCCTAAGGTAACGAAGACCCGATTCTTATTTTCAGGTGATTATACACTAATGACAACCTACTTATTAATATCATATAGGATTTCTGCGAACAGATCCTCCTAAATGATACACACGGTACCTTTAACGAATGGAATTCAGTCCAAGTATAAGTTCACTCATTCTTACACATTTTACACAACAGCTGTTCACCGCTCGCTGGCCGGTCCGCCGGTTCTTGTGTTAGTTTTCGGCGTTAATTAATTAATGCATTAAAAAAACCGACAGAATCTTACAAAATACCGTGATACACATTTTTGGTCATACCGCCCAGCACTACCTCCAACTGTTTGGGGAGAAAGCAAAAGTCTTCTAACACCTCCGGTTCAACATCTGGTATAAAGCAAACAGACCGCAAACCTCATCCTGAACTTTATCCTCTCAGATAGTGATGACCCTTTACAGCACTGGGGCTGACTGTTTTACAGCCATGTAATAAAACCACGAAGATATCAGGACTGCAGGCCTGCGACCCCCAATACACTCCCTTCTAGCCAACTGCTTTAAATTACAGAACACTGGGGAGGGAGAGGCGGCTTCATCATTACAGATGGACAAAGCTATCCCTTTGATTCCGCTTGAGTTTGTGGACGTATTCATGTGACCTTTAAGTCAAAAGTGAGTGGGTGACAGAAGAGTCAGCTGGGCTGCCTGTCCACCTGCAGAAAAGTCCAGAACATGCAGGCACACAGAGAGACACGTATAATGGTCTCATTGTGAGATAGGGAGAATGCCAAAGCTACAGAATCAGAGACAAAGGCACTCTTTATTTTTCCTCTTCCAAACCTCTGGAGGAAACATCAGGATCCCTGAGGCAACAGCAGAGGGAAGAAGTACCACCTGAACTTTGAAACCACTGTCTATGCCCCACTCACTCTCACTCTCATCTCATTCGCTCCATCGGAGGGACAGACACAACACATTATCTGCAACATGCTCCAGTGACACATAAAAGCTCTCAGACTAGTTCGATTCTATCTGGGCGACACAGGAAAAACCTCAGTATAAACTTCACAGTCTCTTCAGGGCTCTGTACAGACTAAACACTCGAGTAAATGCTGAACTGAATACGATCCAAACAAGTAATGCTCTCCTAATCTAAATTATACAGCGATTATGTGCTACAATTATGTGTTCAAAAGTCTAATTGTGAAGATGGCGCTGTAAATGGCAGGCGGTCATTGCTGTGATTTTCCACTGCACACACCAAGTATGACTTGTTTAGAATCTGTGGCCACTACTGCAATGGGTGGTGTGGAAAAGTCCACATGAGTTCACTCCTCATGAGAACAGCCAGTGCAAACAGTTGTACGATGTCAACTGTTGCTGTGGGCTGTGGAGGAGCTTTCCCAACTGTGATGTCAGGGAGGGAAAAATGAAAGGGTGGCTTTGGTCATTTTTAACCTGGGCAACATGTGTTTCTGTCTGAGTGACTAATGGGGACAATCATTTCTGAAATAGGTTCCAGTATTGAGGGAGAACGCTGCAGACGTCAGCTGCTAAACGGGCTGTATTGTAATCACTCAGATCAACTGCTCACCGTCAATGTGCGTCCACTAAAAGGGATTCGTTCCGCCACTGAAAGGCTCAGATTGTTATTATAAGTGACAATATTATAAAAAGAACCCTCGAGAGGAATGAAATAGTTGTCCTTACCTTCGCTTCCTGTTTGTTATTGGGTCATGTGACTTATTGAGAGGAGACAACATAAGTGAGAGTTGGAGAGAGAAGCTGTCAGTTGTCAGAGTGTCTAAAAACATTTTCAATATCATGGCTGAATATTAAGCTGATTTCAACGATGTGGATTTAAGAACGAGACTTCTCCGAGCGAGAAATACAATAACAAACAGAAGGGATCAAGTGGAAGGTAAGTAAAGGGTTTATTTCTCTGTACATTGCAGTGTTTTAGGAACTTGACTCATACTTGGGTCTAAAAGTCACTATATTTTCTGCTGCTTCAATTTAGACTATTCTCTTTGTCTCTTGTAAGCTCACAGACTTCATGGAACTGCAAAAGTATCCCAATTAACAGACAGCAGCCCTCTCCATCACTAAACTCAAAATTGCAATTAACACGAAAAGACACTAAACATGTCACGTGTTCTATGATTCTGTTTCAGTCGTATAATGCTGACACCAACAACAACAACTCATCCTTTGAGGTAGAAACTTCCAAGTAAAAAAAAAAAGAAACAACCACAGTCCTGAAGATGTTCAGAGTTTTAACAACTATGAAAGCAAAAAGGCCGCTGACTGCGGCTAACCCCAACTGCTCCTAGTAACTCCATCAGAGGGAAGCAGGAGATAGTTATCAGCTTGGGTGTAGCAGGTATGTTTGAACCATCTCCAGACAGGCATGGGGCTGTGAAGCCCAGCAGAGCTGTTGAAAGGCAGGAATGCATCTCTCTCTACCATAAGCTACAGCTGACATCCCTGCATGTCTTTTTAGGAAACCAAGCTTGATTGTCCTTCCAATCAAATGTTATCGATACCGATTCGTTATTCCTTTCTGTTTAAGTTTTAAGGGGGAAAAAAACCCTAAAAATCTCTTGCAATGTCACTATGTGTGTTACTTTTGTGTTTTCCCAATATATCCTCCAGGCATTACTGTCAGTGCTCCTGTGCTCCTACGAGCTTGAACCAGCTGCAGGTTGAGAAAGATTTCATCAAGGTACCGGTATTGGATGTGACGTATGTAACTGCACAGCTCATTGAAAATGTTCACATCTCTTAAATTAGAGGCTGCAGATGGAAGGCACATACCAGTGCTAATAGATGACCATCAAACAAAAAGGGAAGGACTTTGTGCATTCAATAAAGAGTTGAGTAAAATAACAACAATGAATCTTTACAAGTATTGTGTGTGTATCCAAAGCCTGATATATCTTCTTCCTCTGTTCCATAGAGCCCCAACAAATGCACTCCTCCTGTCTTTGTATCATCTGTTGCCAACTGTTTTAGGAAATTACTGAGCCCTTCAACCTGAGCTATGCATATTCTGCATCTTTTTGAAAATGTTATTATCTTAGTAGGACTCAATAGACTTTGGGTTCCAGAGACAGGAGACATAGGAAGACAGACTAAAGGCCCTTTCAGACACAACGCAATTTGCGTTGCACTAGATGCTGGTTGTGTGCACATCTGACAACATGTTCTGGGAAGTCACAGAGGACAGAGCAAAGTAGGCAGAGTTTTGTAGCCAGACTCCGTTATTTTGTTGTTGCCAGCAATGACGATGCATCTGTCCGACGTTAAGAAGCATGAGCTAGCTCTAGCCGTGCTAGCACACGTGGCACTCACTTAGTTGGAGACGTGATTTAAAGACAGGGCTTATCTCCCAACGTCTCGATACCTGAAAAAACTTGTGTTGTACAGTTTCAGGGAAGTCAGACAAGATTAGTGTCTCCTCCATTTTACCTTCTGTGCCTGGCTGGCGTCCTCGTTTCTTTTGGCCACGCCCAAAGTACTTTGGCGGCGAGCTCAGCCGGAGTAATACACACACTAGATACTATGTTTACTGTACCATACTGTACACAGGCGAAAGGGTCTGACCTGCTGCTCCTTGCTCTGTCTCTGCAGTCCAATGTTGAGGGCCTCTTCTGCTTCCAGCTTGGAGCTGGTACTGCTGATCTCCAGGTCCTTCCTTCAGAAAGAAACAGATATTCAACTCTACATTCCTTCAACCAATGGAGTCAAACAAATACACTTCAAAGACAATTTCATCAAGCCCAATATTTAATCCAAATCAAAAACCAACTCAGTGTGAATGAATACAGAGTTAAAATGGATTAATCCTAACCCTAACGGAAGACGGTAGATGACTGTGATACGAGCACAGGAAGCTGAAGGTTGCAGTTTAATGGCTTTGCTGAATGTGTGATACTGAAAAGAAGAGCCTCTCCTCGATATGCCAGATGTCATCTTCTCTCTCAACAATCTCCCACATCATAAACTTGGAGGCGAAAACATAAGCAACCCAAGGTGACATATCACAGCTCTTGTTGTCTCCAGGTGGCTCAGCATAGAGAACAATGGTTAGAAAGAGGAATATAGAAGACTTGGAGATAGAACTCTCATTTCTTCAAGAATGCCTGAAATGAAACTTTCCCCAAATCTCCCCCAAAAGTAAGAGATATTTCCATTTCTTTAAATGTTCTGTAATGGCTGCGACGCGACTAAAGAGATGCAATGATATGTTCTCACTTCTCTCACAGGTAGTGACACACTGCCAGTGATGCTGTGCAAAATACCAAAAAGCAAAATCACATTTATGCGATAAAGCAAGTAATGCAGGATGCTTTTATGTGTGCACTTTATTCTGTTTAAAGTGTCATTAGTAACAGTAAGTTGTTTCATGCCACAATTATTTATGTATTCATTGCATCATACTGTATATGCATCTGTAACATGCTTTTTAATCAAAACATAATGTGACTAAAACTTCCTTGAGTTTGGAGCTGAGTCATACTGAGTGACAGACTTCATATTCTCTATTGACAGCGCCTTAGCAACAAGGTGAGTCGCTCACGTTATTAATGCTCACTGAGAAATGCAAACATTAATGCCAAGGAAAACAAGTTGAAACTTGTTCAGGGATCAGTGTGCTCAGTATGTGTGTGTGTGTGTGTGTGTCTGTTGGTTCTTGTCTTCGGTTGACTGTTGCTGCAAGGTAAAGTACGGTGAATGATTACATTCGCTCTCATATTACTGAGGGCGGATTGCAACATGTTAGGATGTTATTGAATGCCGGGGGGTTCGTACATTCACAGTGGAGATAACTGGACTGTGGAGCAGTTATATTACATATTACAGCCTCACACTCTAGCCCTTCTTCCCCAGGACAGGCGCATCATATCACAATGTCAAGAATGTTTTGAAGTCTATCACTTTGTCTCTCTCCGGAGGTTGACACATATGATCCCAGCAGCTCAGATTTCAGGGGGATGTGGGTTAGAGCTGTTGTCACATAGTAGTTTATTCGTTGCCCTAATAGTGGTTCAGCTGGATGTCATGGTCTTTTCTTTTGCCGCCCGATTTTGTTATGCAACTGTCACGGGACATCATAACCTCAGGCGCAGACAGAGTAGTGAACAAAAAGGGTTTTAATAACTCACGAAACAAAACAGGTAATCCAAGGACGAGACAAGGGGGGAAATCCGGCAGGACAAGGCAGGACAGACAGACTGGGAAACCAGGAACAGGATGAGTAAAACGGGCGGGTAGGTAAGAAACAAAACAATGACCTGGCAGTGAGTGAGTGAAAGACAGGGGTTTAAATAGTGACTAGAACAGGTGAGGAGAGTTGTGCTGATGAGGTGAGTGTGACTGGCAGGTGCACTGAATGAACTGATTTAGGGACAGGTGAAGGAAGTGAGGAGCTACAGAAAAACACACAAGGCAAAGCCTGATCGTGACAGCAACCCAATAACGACATTTGATTTTTTCACATCGTGTAAAATCTATGATGTGAGTGTGCATGTCTTTGACCTTTTGATGAGGTCTTCCAGTCCACTCCTGTTCTTCTCCATCTCTCCCAGACTCTCCTGTGTAGATCTGGTATCACCCTCCAGCTTCCTCCTGCTCTTCTCTAAATCACCACGCTGACGGCGCTCTTGCTCCAGCTGGTACTCCAACTGAACATGGACAACGTAACATCAAGGACAAGATGCAAAATACAATCATAATGCAACACAGCTGCTAAAGGTTTAGTTGGAAGTAGGGTTCAACTAGTAGCCTATAGTGGATTTCATCCCCTGACATTTTATGCCAGTAATCAATATCTTTTTTACTGAACATTTATTACACTTGAGGAGTATTTTAACTGTTTAATATACTGAACTGAACTTTATGCATATGCATATCTTTCCACAGATTTGCCAAGGTTGACTTGCTTGGCTGACTGGGTTACGATTAAGTCCAATAACTTTAAGTTTCCATTCCTTAATATTGTTGTCAAATAGTTGGATCATGACCTAATAGTACTACAGTATTTAATGTGAGCAGCATGTGTTCTTCTGTTGGATGCAAAGGTTAGATCAGATTAATACTGGTCTTATGCTGACGTTTTCTTAAATATACTGATGTGAAGACTGTTTGTCTTTAGATGAGTTAGTCATTCTAATTTAAATTTCTGCGATGTCAAAACCTAAGCAACGCCTCCTGGTTTAGTCTGTATGTTACATCAGCATAGCCTGTGTGAAGGTCTGTTTAGTTGACCTCTGTAATGGGACCAAAACTTTGTTTCTTATTTTGTAAATAGATTTCTGAAAATAAAACCCTGCTTTTGTAAAACACCTATGAGTCCTCATGCCTGCTAGCTTGGCCCCTCAGAGTGGGTCACTAGGGGCCCTTCCCTTTCACGTTGCACATACTGTAGGAACTTGATCCATTGTCAACATAAACATATTAATTTGTGGCGAAAAGATAGGAAAATTAATATTGTGCATAGTAATGTAGTAAATGTGAACTAACTTCTTCAGCTTGCATCAGGAGCTTGGTTTTGTCTTTGGTCAGCAGGTTCACCTTCTCCTCTTCACTCTGCAGGTCCTCAATGGCCTGCTTTTGGGGTGAAACAAGATGTTTGAGCCTGGGCTGCACATGTGTCCCTTAATCACTGATGCACCATCGCGTTGCCTCACCTCCATCTGTCTGCCACATTGGTGCTCGGAACGAAAATGTCAGAAGTGATCCCCAGTTTGATCTAATGGATCAGACATTTCCTCTCCTTCTTCCCATCAGCAGGGAACAAAAGCATTGGAACAGTGACTCTGTGCCTGAACTTACTAGATCGAATTCTAAGTCAATTCATATTTTTACAAGCTTCCCTTTGTAGTCCAGACTAAATCCATAATCTAGAACAGGGATTCCCAAAGTGTGGTGCACGCACCCCTGGGGGTGCGTGAGAGGAAAAATGTGATGGTGGTCTAATGGTGCAGTCCCTGGTGCAGTGAGGTTCTGGCTAACAGCTGTCTGAAGCCCTCTTATTTACGTCGCCACCTGAACACCAAGCATGCCAGTGCAAGTCAAAAGCCCCTTACATTGTTCATATCGAAATCGGAGGAGTTACAAAACAGCCCAAAACAACTGCAGTCTCATTCATGTGTTGGGTCTACAAAACACGCACTACGGGCTTCATATCTGGTCACAGAATAGCGAGAAAGGGGTGTTGGGCTCTGACCAGGTGGCTTAAACATGTGCTGTGGACAAAGAAAATCAGGCCTTAACTTTTTCAAGCAAAGGTCTCATCCTGATTTGTAGTTGATAAGAGCAAAGGGATTTCACACTAGGGTGTGAATTTCCCCCCCCCCCAAATAACCATGGTAACCGCTGCAACCTCATTGGCCGAAGGCCAAGAGACCCCAGGACCCCTGTGGTTCAACCACTGTCCAACAAAAGTGCCTGCAGATCACACCTCCTTGCTTTCCCCCTTCGACCTCGGTTGAGTTAGGAGGCACACAACCGCTCTCTTCGCCCGGACCCCCCCCCCCCGTCCAGGCCACAGAGAATCCAGCTTTTCCAACTCTCCCTCCGGGGTAACAGGAGGCACGCAACGCTCTCTTCGCTCGGACACCCCCGTCCAGGCCACGAGGAAGCCCCTCAAACCCTCATCGAACCCTGACAGGTCACGAGCCATTTCGCTGGACGAAACGACAGTGTTCCACTTTGAGTACGGCTCCACCAGCCCGCGAGACGAACCCGCATCAGCGATCCGTTCTCCGCCTTTCTTTTTATTTTGTGCACAAACCGGCACAGAGGAGCCGACGAAGCCTCGCTCCTCTCCTGACCGAGGATTCCCGGCAAGACGCGCAGACACGTCGTCTCATCCGAAGTTAACTGTTCTCCCTGCAGCGAGTACAGACCGGACCTGCGTTTGCTCCAGAGCCACGCTAACGGACCGAAGCCGCGCCAGCTCACCGCCGCGCGACACACAGCGCCCGCTGCAAAGCCGCGCCGACCCGCAAGCTCCCCCCTGTCCCCCTTCCCGACGAGGAAAACGGACAGCTTTGCCACAAACACTTCCACGTTGCAACGAAGCATCTACAAGTAAGATTCTTGGCATTTGGGCATAGCTTAGCTTAAATTAACGTAAGTTTAATTCAGGCCATTCATTTATATGTTGATATTCCCGTGTTTTTGTGTGTTTAAGACTGTCGCGTGATATTGAGGTATTACGCAATCATTACGGAACTCCTCGCGGACGAGAGAAGCTCCGCTGTATTCGTGTATTAACTGTGACTGTTTGCTTGGATTTATTTGATTTCTTTTCATTGGTTTTACTACACTTCGTGTAGTATTCTCTGCTCATTAAATCAGCTCTGTGAGTGAAGTGTGGAATCTCGGCTATTGTACATAACTGCTGGCAGTTCTACCGACAACGGCACGTTATGTACGATACGCCAGACACCCCCATTATCACTACAACGCGGACAGCACGCAGAAGTCTGATCCATGAGCCCCCACCTTTTTTCTCGTTCCTCCTTTCACGAAACACGCACATACACATAGCTCCTAGTTCTACCCCTGGGGAACCTCGTTCAAACGAGCGCCTCACATCACGTGCTGCCCAGGCACACGTGAGTACATACAGCAGCCTAACTGCCATTTTGTCCGGGTCCCTCGACTCCGCCATCTTTGTAGTTTTTAGCTGTAGTTCTTAAGGCCCCTCCCCTTTGGCCAGCGTCACTCGACGCCGCCATCTTTGTAGTCTTTAGCGTAGCTGTAAGACTCCCTCCTTTGCACACACACACACACACATACACATACACACACAGACATACACCCTCATCCATTTTATTCATTCTTTAGTTTAGGCATATAAAATTGTATGATAACGTTTGTTGGTTGCAATATTAATTGATTTGATCATTTATTATTTTGATTCAATAAACTCTGTTATACTTTCAGGAGCAGTCGTCTGTGATTACTTGTGCATATGTATTTGATAAGACTGTATGTAGTAGCCGGTGCTCGAACTTAAAACCTTCACTGTCACTGAATGTATAGTCATACGCAGACTATTGACATTATGAGTGACTACTAATTATGAGACTTAGTTTTATCGTTTGGTTATTGGTCCCTGTTCGCAGGGTGGTGCCCCGTTTATATTAATAATCATTAATAATTGTTACATACATCAATAATTCTATTGATGTCAAGAATTCAGTTTCTTAAATGCTGATAACCCAAACACGCTCCTTTAGATCCCAACATAATGGTGCACCGTGTGAGGCTACGTTATTCCAGTTTTGTTACAGTATATATGCACAGTAATCCATAATTATTTTTGAATAATTCATTTTCCAAAAAAATATTTTTTTCGAAAAATTATTTTTTTTCTTCTTTTGAATGATCCAAATTCCTGAAACTTATTTCCCAAAATAGGTAGGCTTTGATCTTCAAAATCTTGTCTTATTGTAATTAAATTTTTGATTTTAAATCCAGATTTTTAATCTTAATCTTTAATTCCCTTCTCGAAATTTTATTTCGTTTCCAGGTTTAATTATTCGTTTCATTTCTTAAACTAACAGCCAGCTGTGTAGTAGATTTGATCGTTTTATTTGTAATACCTTGCTTGTTTTCTTAAATCCCTCCAAAGAAGTTACACACAGCTGTCACAGGCCCAAAGTGCTAAACCACATTAGCATTTTCGCACCTCTGGCTGCAAAGCAGTAGTGATACCTCAGAGCAGCAACAGTAGAAACGTAAGTCACAGAGCTAGACATTTCACTGTGCGCCTGCATGAACCGTAACACTAACAGTAATTAACATCTAACAGTAGAAATCCTAAGTTACAGAACTAGACATTTCACTGAGAACCGTAAACACTAACAGTTTCCGTTCTAACACTAGGGAATTAACAACCACTGGGAGTCGCACTCATTAGAGAGAATGAGCAACGAGAAATCCCCCATTCCTGGAGCTGTAGCTCCAGAAGACACCGCATTACGAGATGGGGTGGCTGATGTCCTCGGACTCACAGCAAAGGAAAGAGAGTACTTTGCAAAATACACTGCTGTCCTATGCGACGAGCAATTAGAGCAGCTGGTGGCTTATGTAAATAACCCAGCAGGTAACAGAGAGCGCCTGATTCAGGACGTAATCGGCGAAATACTGCTCATCTACCATCAGAAAATGCAGCTGCAAGCTGCCCGAACCCGGGCACAGAGCGACGAGCAGCAACGCGAGATCTGGACACTCCGAACAGAGGTTCAGGAGTTGTCACGTGACTGTAGAGCCCTACAGTCAGAAAATAGTAGCCTGCGCAGTGACCTCAGAGAGGTCAACCTAGAACTCTCTAAAGCATCAGAGAGTGATGACAAACTGAAAGCGCTTCAAGGTGTTCCAGCAACCCCGGTAGGTACTGCTACCCCCTACCGAGCCTTTCAGCCCAGTCATTTCTTGGTCTCGGCTCCCTCATTCCCCGAGACCCGAACCACCTTGCATTTCTTGAACGCGACATCCCCAACCAGGAGGAGAGAGGACCAACACCAGGTCCTAGTCGGCCCAGGTGGCTTCAAAACCACCTCAGGCGAACGCAATCCTCCACGCAGTTCACGCGCGCGACAAGAACTGACCCCATCCCCCTCAGGGAGGGAGGATGATAGTCGTTACCACCATCGCGAGTATGGAGACTCGGACGGCTCAGGCCCCATCAACCTTGGAGGCCTGCGAACTCGACAGATTGAGTCTCTGGCGAAAGACGTAGAGCGCTTCAATCCCGATAATCACGACTCGAGCATCGATGACTACCTAAGGGAGATCGATCGCTGCCTCCTCGACCTATCGCGCCCCTCATCGCGCGAAAAGCTAAAGCTAGTGTGGAAAACCACAGCGCGAAGCGTCCACGCTTTCATTGAAACGCTCCAGCCGAGCATCCGCGACCGCTATTCATCACTTTGTCACGCCCTTAGGGAGGAGTACTCCCTGTACACCGACCCAGCCTCTGCCACCCTCTGCGCCTTTGCCATTTCCCAGGAAAGGCTAGAGTCTCCGAGAGACTACTTCAGTCGCTTGAGATCTGCGTACTTCCAAGGACGTAACGCCCCAGGTCTAGAAGAAGACCATGCCTTCAAGTCGCTATTCGTGCACAATCTCCACGACAACGTGAGATACGATGTTACTATGCACTGCAGAACGAGTAACCTCACCCTGCCAGAGATTAGGAAATATGCGCAACTTGCATGGAAGACACGCGGACGGCCGACAAATCGGTACGAAGACACCGCCATAGTCTTAGGCATCCAACAGTCGAGCGACTCCGACCTAGCGTCGGAAGACGACGAGAGGACTTGGCCTAGCGAGCCCTGGTCACCCCCGAGGAACAAACAACCCTGGCGGTCGAAAGACCAACGGAACCAGGGGGGTGAAAGACGCCCTCAAGCGCAACCCATCAGGTAACGCTGACTCGCAGCCCACCTGACTAAGCCGAGTGACCTTTCCCCCTGCTGCCAAGTCGACATGGTAGGGGGGGGGGGAAGAGAACTCAGCACACTTCCGGAAACGACCACTCCCATTTCGCACCTCGTTCTTCAACCTTCTTGGGCGACCTTGTTCGCAAAGGCAATGCCCGTTATGTATAAATCTATACATATTCTTCAGTCCTACTGGGGGGTCATAACACTCTTGCTCTACCCGACTCCGGGTCAGAAACGAGCCTCATGTGTTCCCCCACCTTTTCGCATACACCTCTAGGGTGCCACAACCTTAGAGGCCCTTCGAGCACCCTTTCGAGTAGCTCGTAAGATCTTTCGTCAACTAAGCCTTCTTCTCCTGCTCTGTCAGCATGAGCCACCTCCAGCTTGTTCAACGAAGCCACCGCCTTCTTTCAGCCGAGTCATCGCCCGGGCCTGTCAAGTCGCCAGTGCCGTAGGTAACTGAACTTGACCTGTGCGCCGGACCTGTCTCCATCTCTAATTAGGAGGGTGGGGGGAGGGAGATATCACCAGCCCGCCATGACACACTCCAGAGTGAAACTGTTCGCGACGTTTCCCTGAGTGCTGACGAACGTGGGATATCTGCCCTCGCCACTTGAACAGCGCGAGGGGGGTGGATCTCTGACAACAGAAACTTAGAGAGATGCACTTCACAGGAAGTACACTCTAATCTCGCCAGTGCCGAAACCAACCGGCAGAATGGCAGCTTACTATTGACTACTAACGTTTAACTGCATGCTCCAACTCACCCTGTAGACATGCACTAACCGCTAACACATCCAACTTCAACCAGAACAGTTGCATGACCTGAAAAACGTTCATTGCGACTGTAAACTGATGCTCCACTCTCATAGAGAACCCTTTGCATGCTTTATAGACTCTACCAGAAGTAACCAAAGAAGACATAACCTCTGCCGTAGCAGTCAGATTTAACCCAGGACCTCATCCGAGAAGGCTCAGCTGTCAACAGCGGGAGCAGCGAAAGACCAGCCTAGCTAGTCACACTAGCCGTGCTAATGAAATCTGTAAATCTGCTACCACTACTGTTATGCAACCCTCACAGGTACCTCTGGCCTATAGTCTTGGCAACGCAACTCCAATATCGATAGATTCTAAAACTTAGACACAGGACTCGCTCTAAATCTACCGATTAGAGAGAGGTAGACGCACATATCATGTACTAATAGATCCAGAAGCGACAGACTAACTGGATTCCCTCCTATTCATAACACCACGTAGCCAACCTACGACTGCTCCGCCGACGGACTCCAGTCCTGTCTAGGAGTTGAACCAGTAACCACTGTTTGCCCCTCACCCGCTTCTTGCCTTTCTATTCTTTCCTTCTCTCTCTAATGTGTTTTGTTTTGTTTTATTTGGGTTGTTACTTTCTTTGACACTGTGCCACAATGCTAGAATATCACAACATCATAATAGCGATTGAATTATTTGGGAATAATGTTTTGCTCACCTATGATTTGAATTGTGTATGATAGTAGATGTAGATAGAAGTAGTAAAGTCATCTGCCCAGATGCCACCTTAGTCATCTGCCCAGATGCCAATGAACTCTGAACTTGAACACCATGAACTTGACCACTATGAACCTTGAACTCTATGAACAATGAACACTGCCTGTTTTAACCACTGCTTTTGGTCTCAGGAACACTTGGACTGTCTCACCTCTTCAGGTTTCCCCACCACATGGATGCACATGCCAGCCCTTGGTTTGCTCTAAAGACCGAAGCCAACACCTCGCTCTTCAGAACAAAGGGGGGATGTTGGGCTCTGACCAGGTGGCTTAAACATGTGCTGTGGACAAAGAAAATCAGGCCTTAACTTTTTCAAGCAAAGGTCTCATCCTGATTTGTAGTTGATAAGAGCAAAGGGATTTCACACTAGGGTGTGAATTTCCCCCCCCCCCAAATAACCATGGTAACCGCTGCAACCTCATTGGCCGAAGGCCAAGAGACCCCAGGACCCCTGTGGTTCAACCACTGTCCAACAAAAGTGCCTGCAGATCACACCTCCTTGCTTTCCCCCTTCGACCTCGGTTGAGTTAGGAGGCACACAACCGCTCTCTTCGCCCGGACCCCCCCCCCCCGTCCAGGCCACAGAGAATCCAGCTTTTCCAACTCTCCCTCCGGGGTAACAGGAGGCACGCAACGCTCTCTTCGCTCGGACACCCCCGTCCAGGCCACGAGGAAGCCCCTCAAACCCTCATCGAACCCTGACAGGTCACGAGCCATTTCGCTGGACGAAACGACAGTGTTCCACTTTGAGTACGGCTCCACCAGCCCGCGAGACGAACCCGCATCAGCGATCCGTTCTCCGCCTTTCTTTTTATTTTGTGCACAAACCGGCACAGAGGAGCCGACGAAGCCTCGCTCCTCTCCTGACCGAGGATTCCCGGCAAGACGCGCAGACACGTCGTCTCATCCGAAGTTAACTGTTCTCCCTGCAGCGAGTACAGACCGGACCTGCGTTTGCTCCAGAGCCACGCTAACGGACCGAAGCCGCGCCAGCTCACCGCCGCGCGACACACAGCGCCCGCTGCAAAGCCGCGCCGACCCGCAAGCTCCCCCCTGTCCCCCTTCCCGACGAGGAAAACGGACAGCTTTGCCACAAACACTTCCACGTTGCAACGAAGCATCTACAAGTAAGATTCTTGGCATTTGGGCATAGCTTAGCTTAAATTAACGTAAGTTTAATTCAGGCCATTCATTTATATGTTGATATTCCCGTGTTTTTGTGTGTTTAAGACTGTCGCGTGATATTGAGGTATTACGCAATCATTACGGAACTCCTCGCGGACGAGAGAAGCTCCGCTGTATTCGTGTATTAACTGTGACTGTTTGCTTGGATTTATTTGATTTCTTTTCATTGGTTTTACTACACTTCGTGTAGTATTCTCTGCTCATTAAATCAGCTCTGTGAGTGAAGTGTGGAATCTCGGCTATTGTACATAACTGCTGGCAGTTCTACCGACAACGGCACGTTATGTACGATACGCCAGACACCCCCATTATCACTACAACGCGGACAGCACGCAGAAGTCTGATCCATGAGCCCCCACCTTTTTTCTCGTTCCTCCTTTCACGAAACACGCACATACACATAGCTCCTAGTTCTACCCCTGGGGAACCTCGTTCAAACGAGCGCCTCACATCACGTGCTGCCCAGGCACACGTGAGTACATACAGCAGCCTAACTGCCATTTTGTCCGGGTCCCTCGACTCCGCCATCTTTGTAGTTTTTAGCTGTAGTTCTTAAGGCCCCTCCCCTTTGGCCAGCGTCACTCGACGCCGCCATCTTTGTAGTCTTTAGCGTAGCTGTAAGACTCCCTCCTTTGCACACACACACACACACACACACATACACATACACACACAGACATACACCCTCATCCATTTTATTCATTCTTTAGTTTAGGCATATAAAATTGTATGATAACGTTTGTTGGTTGCAATATTAATTGATTTGATCATTTATTATTTTGATTCAATAAACTCTGTTATACTTTCAGGAGCAGTCGTCTGTGATTACTTGTGCATATGTATTTGATAAGACTGTATGTAGTAGCCGGTGCTCGAACTTAAAACCTTCACTGTCACTGAATGTATAGTCATACGCAGACTATTGACATTATGAGTGACTACTAATTATGAGACTTAGTTTTATCGTTTGGTTATTGGTCCCTGTTCGCAGGGTGGTGCCCCGTTTATATTAATAATCATTAATAATTGTTACATACATCAATAATTCTATTGATGTCAAGAATTCAGTTTCTTAAATGCTGATAACCCAAACACGCTCCTTTAGATCCCAACAGGGGCTACCGCACACAATCGCCGAAGACGTGTGCTTGCCAGCTGCCAAAGAGATGGTGGAATGTATGATTGGAGAGAGAGAAGCAAACAAGTTGGACGTGATCCCAGTCGGGATGTAGAAGGGGGTGCGTGGCCTAAAAAGTTTGGGAACCGCTGATCTTGAACATGTTCAACCAACAGGAAGATAAGGAGGCATGATGCTAAATTGCTCCCACAGATTACATAATAATGCTGACTGCTACTGTTGGATGGATACATCATTTCTGCCATAGAGCATGATGAGGGCGTTGAGGGTTAAGACTTCTTTAGATTTCCAAGCATCTGCTTTACTTTTCAAAGTAGCGAGTGCTGTGTGTGTGATGGGGAGCACATTTATTACGAGTGACACTTTTGGCAGGTCCACAGGCCATATGGTTCTATTCTAAACTGATGTTTTCATTTTCAGTTGTGAGGTATCTCTCCATACTCTGATAAATGGGACGTTACTATTGATTACACTAATAAGCATTCACAATCAAAGCCAGACAGCAGGACCTGCTGTCTAAGTACTGGTGTGATTTACATAGTTTTCACTGAGCGTAACATAAATCTTCATTATAGCTTCATGCTATATTATAATAGAAGAAGTAGAATTTTATTTTAGACATTCAAAAAAAATCTAAACACAGGAATTTCTAAATAGCTGTTTGCAGAACTTGCAACCACATATGAGAGTTATCATTAGCAAATAGTTTGTTCTGTTGATATTTTACTCATCATGAGGGTGATGTAGCAAAAAGAAAAAACCTCAAACTTGATTTAAATCTCTACATATATCATTTTTAGGCATTCGTGTGCCAATGATTGTTAGATTTGGCCGGTCATCACAGTCCCTTAAACTGCATTTACTCTACTGTCCAGCAGGGGGCGACTCCTCTGGTTGTATAGAAGTCTATGAGAAAATGACTCTACTTCTCTCTTGATTTATTACCTCAGTAAACATTGTAAACATGAGTTTATGGTCTCAATCTCTATTTTCAAGTCTTCTTCAATACAGCATGATGTTCATTTAGTACATTATGTCGAAAAGAGTTGAGATCCCAGAGGAAGCCGCCTTGGATACATGCCACACGAACAGGGGAAAGTCAGGATATAAAAGCACGAAGCATATACTCAGAAATCAATAGTTAAAGTATAATCGAAAGATAAGGTTTATGATCATTATATAACGAATGTTTAATGCATAGAGTGATTTAACAAATGTAAAAACTGATTATAATAATGATCTGTGTACCGGAGCTGAGATGTGGAAAAAATGTGTGTGTCATGGTCAATGTTCCCTCTAAGCTGCGCGCTTGAGCAATCGCGCACTGCTCGCACATTCTCAGCGCACAAGAAAATCTATGCAGCGCATAAAATAAAATTCAACATAAACGTATTAATTAATATCTAATATTAGTCCTAATCTTATCTAATCAATTAAACCAATAATAATAATAATAATTTTGTTTTCTGTACTATTTTGCAACGTAACTCAGTGAGTGACAGGTGTCCAGCCAATGATACGATTCGGTTCACTTACGCTACGCAGCCAATCATAGCATTGACACTATTGCCCTGCCCATTCGCGCCGTGCAGGTTAGCTAGCTAACAACAGTGGAGTTACGAGACGCAAATGCCCCTTATCCCCCCTTATCATGGCGAAACGAACGGGCAGCGATACATCCACTCACCAAGCCATTGGAAAAAAGAAATGTGGTTCTTTTAAGATGGAATGGCTGTCGGAGTATGTTCAAATAGAAGAACAAGCGGTGAAACTGGGTGAAATATGGACCAGCTGATGCGCATAAAGTCAAAGCAAGAAGCAGACGAAGCCATCAACCTGGACAAAGTGTACAACCATTGGAGAAGTGAGAAGGACAGACGTGAAAAATAAGGTAAAATTTAAGTCAGATTTGTGCATATTCTAGTGACATTTATTAAGATTTTTTACTTATGGATATTAATCATTAAATTATGTTACTACTAGATAATTTATGGGTAGTAGAAATCATAATAAAAAACTGAGTAATTACATATTTTACAGACAGAGTTACAGGAATTTACACTGTATCACAAGCTACAGCACACGTCATTGTGCAAAATGTGAATGTTTTAATGTGAACAAAATGTTATGTCTGAAAGGTGTATATGTATAATTTCTTCCAGAACAGGACCCTCACACAGGCCAAAGCAAGACTCTTCCCATGGCCAAGCAGGACTCTCACATAAAACATACTACACATCTCATGAACAACAAGATTTTTGTCTTTTTCCTTTAAAGTTTGTCAAATCACTTATATTAAAAGTAAACTAGTGAAAATTGCTGCTGTAATTTGATTCTTTTAATAAGCCATGTAACTTGCTATGATCCAAGGTTTTGAACAGGTGTGATACTGGTGTGTGGCCACAGCGTGCACATCTGATGTTGCTCACAGTGGTCCTCAGTGTGCTCAGGGAGCTTGTGTGTATGCCCAGACACATGAAAAATTAGAGGGAACATTGGTCATGGTGTGTCAGCAGACCGAGTGAGTCAGGAACAGATGTTTTGAAACAGACAGCCCAAATGAAGGATAAAAGGAGACGCTTGCAAGCCGCAAGCGGGGATTTCTGCACGAGCCGTCCAGACGCTCTGAGAAGAAGATACGGACGATCGCAACTGAAGTATTCGAGGACTTCGTCTCTGTTCACGGAAAGAAGACCGCTGTTCGTGGACAAAGATTGAAAGACGGAGATTTTCCTCTCCCCACTGCTCGACTTTAACAACTGAACAACAGAGGAACGCGGCAGTCCTAGAAAGACTTTGTACTGAGCCTTGAGGACTGTTGGCCGAACTCCGCTGCGAGAGCAGGAGGAATCCGAGGGTCTGGCCAGACCTTCGCTCCTAACAACTCCAAAATAACTTTTTCAACGAACCATTGAAGATCCAGCTCCAACTGAGCCGTCTCAGCATCTAAAACTAATGAGTATAATCTAAGAAGAAAATTAAAGTAACGAATCAAGTGTAGTAATATTTTATGTGAGCTGTAGCTTAACCCTTGCTAACTCACTAAATATAACCTGCAATAAATATCTAATCTGCATTTAAAGTAAATTTCTCAAGTGCATTTATTTGCTCAAGTAGTAAAAGTTCCTCGTGGCAGTAAAAAGTTAAATCCATTGTATGTCTAACAACTGAGTTCTGTAAGGTTATCCTAGAGACCGAATCCACTTAACAATCTTACGGTTTTAGAAGTAATCCTAGCCGTTAAAACCTAACCTGCGAAGCTGCCATAACCGACGCGACTGGTGGGAGCGCCCGGGGCCAGGACTGGTCTCTTGACCGAGTGCACTCAGACCGGAGGAAGCAGGGTAGACGTCGGGAGTAACGGCAGTTAGCAGAGCCAGGCGAGTTCCCTCGCAAGAACACCAGCTCTACAATCTTTTAATAGAGAGCTGAGTCAGTAAGTATTGGGCCAGAAGTACCCCAGGATCTAACACTGACTACTAGCATATTAAGCAATGTTTTTACGAGTTCGCAACCTTTGGTTCTAAAGAGTAAGGCCAATGCCGAAGTGTGTTAAACTGGCATTTACTCTACTGTCCAGCAGGGGGCGACTCCTCTGGTTGTATAGAAGTCTATGAGAATATTACTCTACTTCTCTCTTGATTTATTACCTCAGTAAACATTGTAAACATGAGTTTATGGTCTCAATCTCTAGTTTCAAGTCTTCTTCAATACAGCATGATGTTCATTTAGTACATTATGGTCCATTTAGTTTCAAACACACCATAAAGCAGGGGATGCTTTAGGGCGGGGCTACACAGTGATTGACCAGAGACGTGCACGGCGTCTCTATGTCACTCCTCCGCCGTCCAAATATGGCAATATGTTCACTGGTTGCAAAAAATCCAAGATGGCGGAGGCCAAAACGCAGAACTCGAGGCTTTAAAACGTCAGTCCACAAACCAATGGGTGACGTCACGATGACTACGTCCACTTCTTATATACATTCTATGGTTTTTACAGGTGGGTTCAGGTATTTTGTATTGTGCTTGCACATGTGTAGTATGTGCATGATTCAAATATTTTTTGAAGTCTGCTTAGCAGATGTTTTATGAGGACAAAATGCAGATTTGTTAGACTTCAATGTACAGTGTGTGGTGAGAAACACTGAAGAAAACTCCACTGGACAACACGAATGTCATTCCTGTCATCTAATAAACTTATTAATAACCCTCTTGATTTCATCAGGGTTTTTCGTCCATTATAGGAAATGTAGAATCCAGTGTTTCTGTATCTTGACCTACCTGAAAGACGAGAAGTCTATCTCAGCCTCTGCTGCTTCATTTTTGACCATTTATTTTTTATCTGTCTCTCTGAAGTCCTCCAGATGCAATTGAATTGCTTCAAAACTGTATCACTAAAACACTAATATCCTACCCAGAACCTTTACAACACTCACTGTGCTCTCACCTGGCTGAGCTCTGCCAGATGGTCTTTCTCCTGCTGGAGCTTCCGCACAACCTCGTCCTTTTGAAAAAGCTTTTCAAACAGCCTCCTTACCTCACTGTCTGTGGACTAAAAAGAGAGAACTGTCATAAACAAAAAATACACTTTAAGACATAATTCCTGTGACTTCATATATTATTAGACAATTGATAGTCTGAATCATCAAAACCAATCACAAAAAGTATCATGCTAAGTATAACATTTGTCTTTATTTGCAAGATTTGTTCTAATCTACCTCTTCTTTCTGTGGTTATGAATGTTTTCCTCTTGGGCAAGCAGCCATGATGGCTTGTAACCACAGCGGTTTCCATCTGCAATCTCTGACTTTGCTTTACCTCCTTACATGACCGAAACATGACCTCTCTCTTATGGACATGAAAGCTTTATTTGCATGTGAAATCCTGGCTCTGTTACTGGACTGCAAATGTGACCCAGCAGACTGGAGGATATTGTGGTGTCAGTTTCTTTGACAATACATTTCAGAACGGACAGATCAATGAATTGTGCTCTAAACTTCAATGCTTCGGGTCAAACACATCATGTTCAGTCATAATGACTATTATGACAGCATACCACAAATATTAGACACTATCACGTCATTTTTTTCAAAGCCCTGTGTCAACTCATCACACAGGTCTGGTCTTGTTGCATCCACTATGAAGGAGTCCTCTCACACTTCACCACGAGGGAGGCTAATTAGCCAAGAAAACCTTCATGAAGCCAGAGGATCAAGTCCTTAAAGGTGCTTGATATGGAATTTAGAGCATGTCTATTGCATCCGCACGGCTCTCAGCTAATAGCACACACAGTGCAAACAGCATCCGATCCGTGCACACAGCTAACAGTGTTTCCCTGAGGGGGCACCAGGCGCTATATGCTCCTGCGCAGATGGCGTTGGTCGGGATGATATTATCGACCGTAACTGATGAATGAGCGCAGTGCAGAGCGGCCATCAACTAGCCCATGGGGCACAACAAAGAGACCCACATGTACTAAAATGCACAAGGCCAGCACGCCGCGCCGTATGTAAACAAAGCACAGAGAGGCTCGGACCACAACGACTTCATTCTCCTCTCAGGTAGACATTACACTGCTGTATATTTACATTTAAAATAGTTTGCTGCTATACTAATGTTCTCAATCCCGTGAGTAGAATATTTAAGACCATGACCCAGATCACATGAATCAATGTGAATTGTCAGAGGTTAAATCAACTCCACCCTGCTTCTCTTTATCACAATCTGCAGTGTTGTGAGTACAGTACATTATTGTGGCATTCCTGAACAAAGATAGCATCTTAATCCTTTAAGATACCTCAATTAAACAGATAAAGGGGTTTGGTGAGGTGGGGGAACAGAGAAGTGCTTTTAGTGTCTACACAGAAGAGACAGCGCACAGCATGAAAAAAGTCCTTCAAGAGTTCAAGCTGGAATTATCAAACAAGAAGGCATGTAACTGTGACTTGAAATGTATAACACAGATATAGGTCAAACTGAGTAGAGACATAGATAGTTACTTCATTAATCCCGCGAGGGGAAATTTAGGGTCTAGGGTTCCCTGCTCTATTACCTTTTGTAGTTCATAGGGCTTTACTTTAGGGCAACGGTTTATGTGCCAAGCCGTCACTGTACAGGGGTACAGCCGGCTAACAATACATATTCATAACATCGTGATTAACGTGTAACGTTAGCCTTGGGTGTGGCTGTTGCGGAAGTAGACATCTTTTCAGCTAGATAGCACACTAGCTAACTAACACTGTCTGCAATCAGCTCCTTGATCACAACAAAATATGGCAAACTATATTGCTGCTCACTTTAGAAAGCTGCAAGAAAACGTGTTCTTTGTTTCGATTATCAGACAGACAATGTCAGAATTATCCTTATACTGATCGACCTGGAGTGGAATAAGCAAAACTTTATTGGAAACACATTGCTCAAACATAAACTAATTCATTGTGCACCAATATCGCGACAACATGAGAAAAGGCTGGTCAGCTGGAGCTTAATGTGTAAGTGACCTGCTTGAAGCAATAATGCCTGCAAGCTTCAGGTTTGTGAAAGAAAGGACCACCTGCTTCTTTGTATCTGTACAAATGCACTAAAGAAACACAAGTTTAGGACTCAAAAGAAATTCAAATTCTGTCATCTGATTGTTGACTATCCACATTTGAATACAGTGCTGACCTACTTTGATTTATAAGAGTTGAGATAAACAGCAGCTTCAGATGTTATCATCCGATTAAGTGGGTGTTATCAGCAGTTGTCAGCCTCATAGATATGTGTCAGGAGGGGCCTTCTACACCCACTAGTATATTCAGAAGAAAATATAATCAACCCAAGCTGACATATCACAGCTCTTGTTGTCTCCAGGTGGCTCAGCATAGAGAACAATGGTTAGAAAGAGGAATATAGAAGAGTTGGAGATAGAACTCTGATTTCTGAAGACACGGTCAACCTCTCTACTGGTAGTAGCGTAAAACCACCGTACTTTTGTTACATAACTTACATACTTATTTTAACCCAAACCACTATGTTTTCCAAAACCTGAAATAGGTCAATAGGTTTTAATGTTTTTAAATTTACATTGACATAACTTTCTAAGTAGCAACCATCGACCAGGAGCTTATCCTGTGGTGAGGTTCACATAATGTGCTACCTGTTTATCACATGCGGCCACAGTCAGGGTGCTCTCCAGATCATCCAGGTCTCTCCTGAGGCTGCTGCACTCCGCCTCCAGTCTGTCCCTGTGGAGGGCCAGCTGGGCTGAGCAGACCTCCTCTTCCTCCAGACGGTCTGACAGGCCTGACAGCTGCCGCTCCAGCTCGCGCCGGGCCTTCTGTAGCTGGACGCAGCGCTGCTCGGATGCCTGGGCACTCTCCTGCTCCTGGAGTAAACAAACATAAAGAGAGTTTGAGCTACATCTGCTGATGTCAGTGTTGATGTCAAACAGTACTTCATACATTTGGGTTTTTTTCCCAATTATTTTTCTTATTTTCATGTACCATATATTTCAAATTTTGGGTTGTCAGAAATTCATTTGTGGTGGACATATCATTCGCGATTCTTTATCCAGATGTCCTGCTGTATTTTGCACAACTTTGTGTGAATCTGGAGCCCAGTATAGAGCAGTAATTCCCATTGACAAAATATCAATATTTTGCTTGTCAGATTTTTAAAGCACAAAACACTAACATGAACATATGAAACATAGCGTTAATTCATGCAGGACACGGAAGTCATACGCCCCCAGCTGTAACCAGCCGACAGCCAGCCGATTGCATCATAGCTTCCAATCGGCCACGCACCAATCACAGCCCACTCTCACTTCAAGGAGGTTTATTTAAATACGACTCCCTCCTCACTGATTCATTCTACATCTACGCTGTTACAGACCGCACTGCTAGCAAAGCAATGTATTTAAAAAATGTACTTCTGGCATATTCCTGTAAACCCTTGAGGGTTGGTGCCCCCCGTTTTGGCTTGGTAACTGCTGGCTAATCCGAGGAGCAACACAGTGACGTATGACTTGATAAGCAAGTTCTACCAAACACCAGATGACTTAGTCAAAAGCCATCCATAACAGGAGTAAAAAGACCTGATTGTGAGAACCTTCTCTGGTTACTGTTACGTTCTTAAGGACCATCCATCATAGGCAAGGAATTTGGAGTGAGCTAATAGCATACCCAAATACCTGGGCATTTATGAAATGATCAGACGACCACATTTCCATCTGCTTTTATTTCCACCCAAAATATGATGCAGTTTGCTGCAGCAGAATGAGAGATTAGCCGTGGACAGACACAAAGGTGCACACCGATCTCATGATCTTTCCAGTGGAGAAACTAACTAAATGAATGATGGCTGTATTCCATTTAGCTGCTTGGGTCACACTATCCTGGCTTACAGAGACACTAAAACAGAACCATCGTTAATTATTAACACCTCTGCTTTGCCTGAATCAAAACATCTACTGTTGAAAGATCAATTGAGCTTTAGCTCTACTGGTACAATTATTTTTGCTTCTGAGAAATATGCAGTATGTAGATACTATAAGTTAGCAAGAGTTACCCACAGCTGCTAATCTGTGCTCCAGTGTGGTGCTATAGCTATCCCAATCAAGTTCTTCAGGTTCCGGTTCTGGTCCAGGATCTGCATGGTTTCCATTGGCTTCCTCAGAGTCATCAGAGAGGGAGTGGCAACGCTGATGGCACCTAGCAGACATCATTCCTCCAGTCTATTCACGCTGTGGCTTTGCAGACTTCACCTGTTTGGCAATGTGAAGTTGCCCACCTGTTCTGAGTATGTTTCCGCACTACTGCAAAGACGCTGATTCACTTCTCTGTCTCTTTCCTTGCTTGGCGCACAGCTGTTCTGGTTGTTCCAGGTGGATTTCAGCAGGAGGAACAGTTTGAATGTACTCACTGATGGTGCTTCAGTCTGTACTCTCCCAGCAGATCCTCTGACTCGCAACACATAAGCAGCTCTGCTCACCTTCTTTTTGTGCCTTCCTCACCCTACTTAATCTGTCAGTCTTCTATTATCAACCCTATGAGACTTTTTTTGCTTTTCTTTCTTTTGCTCTTTCTCTCAATCAAGCTTTCGTCTGCGTTTCAGTTTAGTGTGTGCTGGTATACACTACTGAAGTCCAAAGATTCCTCCGTAGTACTCCCAGCCTGCTCTGTCCACTCTTGACTGAGTTTTACCACAACAACAACCTCTCCAGCCTTCTTTCTTCACTGTAATCTCCTCCCTCCAGAAACAGGTGGCTCTCCCCACTCTCAGGGGATCCTAAGGTGTCCCACAGGTACGGCGGTTGGTGTAGGATGTCAGATCAGGAGAAAAGCCTAAAATGTTGTGCCGTTCTTTCACAGAAACACAGCCCTCAGCTGTGCAATCAAAGGCACAGAAAGACAAGAAAACAAGGGCAGTACTCCAGAGTCAGAAATGCAAGTTATTCTCTCAGTCTACGTTATAATTGACATAAATGTCTTGTGTGACCACGCCCACACAGTCCCCCACAATGCCACGGCATTCATCTCAGCAAGAACAACGAGGCATATTGTGCTTTAGATTCAAGTGTGGAGGTTTGTTTTGAATGAAGACTCATAAAGACTAGCCTAAGCATTTCCATATCTAGAGTTAACATCAAGCAATGTCAAAAGATGGTATGATGATTAAGGTGTGGCTCTTAATAATCGCATAGGAAATCTGGTCATTAAAATATAAACTAGTAAAGAAAAACAGACTATAAGTACTGAATGATGACATAGAGGCATTTCAACATTCTTACTTAATTTGCACTTTGAAAACTAGAACACATTGAGAAGAACAATATAAATTGACACGTATATGTGTACTAAACTATCCTCCTTATCTTTATTATGTTAACATTTAAAGAAATAAGATATTTCAGAACATGTGTTTCTCTACTTTATCAGATACTGCAGATATGCACAAAGTTGTGTAATAATCAGATTTTCATCATACTAAGGCTCGGAACCATGAAAAACTATGAAGGCCAGTTTCCCGTTTACACTGCTGCTTTTAAGTCGTATTCATTAATTTACCAGGAGATCTGAATTTCAGTTGACACTGATTACAGAGTGATAAGGTGAGTGATTAGGTCACGGTTACTGAGTAGATGAAAGCATTGCTGGAAAGCCCTCCGGTTACACAGATAACATTTGATTATGTTTTGCTGCTCCGTGCCAAATGAAACCCATATTTTGAGAGTATATCTATGAGGTAGAAAACCTCCAAACTTGCCATTTAATTGCCGGCTGGCTTTTAACATCCTAAAGGCAAGATGAGTGATAACACCTTGGGGAGAGGAGGTTGCGGGCTCAGCTGCCGGGTGTTTTTAACCCATAGTATAATAGCTACCATGGAGTCTTGTAAAAAAACAAGAGTCTGCTGCCATGCTAGCAGCTCTGTGAGGCTGTACTTAGACACAGTGCTTTTAAGTTAAAGGCTAATTCTAGTAAGGCAACTTGCTCACATTAGTAATGTTCACATTCTGATGTTTAGCATGTTCACTGTCTTTGTTTGCTAGCACTAAACAAAGCACAGATCAGGGCCCCGTGACACGTACGTGTCTAACTTAGTTAGCCGGATACTTTTCAGGATAAGATGACGTAGATCAGGCTTTTCGGTTCCACGAAGCAAGTTCGGCAAAATCACCATGGCAACACATCCATAAGCTTGAACCTGCTCCAGCGCAGGCTCAGTGAAGGTAGCTGGATAAGCTGGTCAGTCCCCCGGAAAAAATGGCAGCTCCTGTCATATACGGTAGTCTAATGCGCTTGCGCATATACTGGTGGTTATACGGGAGTTCCGGAAATGCATGTAAAGTGAGACACACGGTGATCCTTAACCAGCTGAGCAAACTAAGAAGCCTCTATTGCATTAATGTACAGCTCCCTTCCTCAGAGATCCCATTAATGAAGGAGGATATTAGTTAGATGAGCGTTTTATAGGGAGAGAGTTCTTCCACATCGCCAAGATCCGTTATCACATCATGATGACTTCCTATACGAGCGCTATCGATTCTGCCGACAAGGAATCATTTATTTAGACCTTCTGGAGCCGTACATTGAACACCACACGCTGCAGCCGAGCACTGACTGTCTCACAGACTGGATGCAGCCTTGAGCTGTTCTGCGAGTGGTATATTTTAGTACAGTGTCAGCGATGCGGAGAACATGGGGAAAGCCGCTGCATGCCGTGCTGTTCGTAAAGTTCATTTGGCGCTTAATAAACTTATGGATGTGTTCATTACATTACCATGGCACATATTGTATTGACTACCATTCTGAATTGTGTGTGTGCTTACTTAGTGTTTACTTGCTCTCATGTCCTCTTGATGGCTGGGTTGCATACATGGAGGTTAAAGCACTCATAAAGCACTCATAATGATATGACAGTGTTATTAGTACACCAGCATATCATTATTGTAGAAAATGATTAAGGTGGACTCATGATAAGAATAGAGAGAATCACACACTATTTCTTTTCACTGCTTCAATTGATTGAATGTCTGATTATGAATAATACACATACTGATCCGCCCATTAACAGATTCCCACACACACTGTCGAGAAGAGTTGAGATCCCAGAGAAAGCCACCTTGGATACATGCTACACGATCAGGGGAAAGTCAGGATATAAAGGCACGAAGCGTATACTCAGAAATCAATAGTTAAAGTGTAATCAAAAGATAAGGTTTATGATCATTATATATAACGAATGTGTAAACAGATAGAGTGATTTAAACAAATGTAAAGCTGATTATAATAATGATCTGTGCAACAGAGTTGAGACGTGAAAAGTGTGCGTATGAAAGAAGTTTTGGGGGAATATGGTACCTTCCAGAAACAGTGAGTCAGGAACAGATGTTTTGGGCGTAGGTCGGAAAAACAGACACGCGGCAGCAAAGTCTGTTGCAAGAGATGACTCATAGAAGCAAGAGGAGAACTCCGGTACTTCCATACATAAGCACACACACATAAGGGTGGGATAAAGATCATGTGTTCAGAATAGGAGGGGGGGGGAACAGACAGCCCAAATGAAGGATAAAAGGAGATGCTTGCGATACGCAGGCAGGGATTTCTACACGAGCCGTCCAGACGCTCTGAGAAGAAGATACGGACGATCGTAACTGAAGTATTCGAGGACTTCGTCTCTGTTCACGGAAAGAAGACCGCTGTTCGTGGACAAAGATTGAAAGACGGAGATTTTCCTCTCCCCACTGCTCGACTTTAACAACTGAACAACGGAGGAACGCGGCAGTCCTAGAAAGACTTTGTACTGAGCCTTGAGGACTGTTGAACGGACTCCGCTGCGGGACCGAGAGAGGAGGACCGAGAGTCTGGCCAGACCTTCGCTCCTAACAACTCCAAAAGAACCTTTTCATCGCACCATTGAAATCCAGCTCCTACTGGGCCATTTCGGCATCTATAAACAAATGAGTATAATCTAAAAGAAGAAAATTAAGATAACGAATCAAGTGTAGTAACATTTTATGTGAGCTGTAGCTTAACCCTTGCTAAGCTAACCTGACAATAAATATCTAATCTGCATTTAAAGTAAATTTCTCAAGTGCATTTATTTGCTTAAGTAGTAAAAGTTCCTCGTGGCAGTAAAAAGTTAAATCCATTGTATGTCTAACAACTGAGTTCTGTAAGGTTATCCTAGAGACCGAATCCACTTAACAATCCCTTACGGTTTTAGAAGTAATCCTAGCCGTTAAAACCTAACCTGGCATTTACCAAGAGCACGGATCCAGAAGAGGGAAGCTGCCATAACCGACGCGACTGGTAGGAGCGCCCGGGGCCAGGCTGGCCCCTCAGCCGAGCGCACTCAGACCGGAGGAAGCAGGGTAGACGTCGGGAGTAACGGCAGTTAGCAGAGCCAGGCGAGTTCCCTCGCAAGAACACCAGCTCGACAATCTTTTAATAGAGAGCTGAGTCAGTAAGTAGCCCCGTATCGGGCCAGAAGTACCCCAGGATCTAACAACACATATTCAAACTAGTTATATATGGTAATCTACACATACATGTATATACACATATATAGTAGGATACATGATACATAAGGGCATACAGTACATATATCCTCATATTAATTCGTATCAATTAGATACTCTTTGGGCTTGTTTTTATCTACTTATTCTGAAAGAGTTGAGATAATTATTTTCGCTATAAGATCTCATTCGATGATGCATTCCATGAAGCCTACTGCCAGCAGACAGATTTAAAGACATATAATCTGATTGATTGGGGTGATGAGGCATTCAAATTAGCTGATACATTTCCCCAACACTTACGCATTTAGCTTGTCTGTGATATTTTGCCGTGCTTCCTGTCTAGCCCTCGCAGCGGTGGCGGTGTTCGATTTTGCCGTGATTATGGTCTTGAAATCCTCATATGCGTTCATGATCATCTCCTGCTCGTAAAAAGCGGCTCTTTCTTTGACTTAATTTGACATTGTACTGTTAGAAGATCATGGTTTCGGTGATCGACGCTTCCCCCTTTTGACGTAGGACGAGCACGCGCAATCATCCTGATCCCGATCGTCTGGTTCGAATTAACGAGACTGTTTGAGAGCGGATCAGCCTTGCATGAACCGAGATAGCCTGACATCAATCATCTCGTTAATGTAGGCTGGCTAATAGGACATTTGATCGACTTTGCTGAACCACTTACGTGGCACGGGGCCCAGGTTGAGGGGAATGTCACTAATAATAATAACAATAACAATAATACATTTTATTTATACAGTGCTTTTCATGATACTCAAAGACACTTTACATTAAAATCATCATATATAAAAACAATACACTAAAAACATAAAATACACAATAGTGGTCACACATTAAAAGCAGTTTTGAACAGGTGGGTTTTGATTTGGGATTTGATTATAGAAAGGTCAGTGCAGTCTCGGATTTTTTTGGGGAGAGTTCCAGAGGGAGGGGGCAGATATGGAGAAAGCTCTGTCACCCCATGTCCGGTGCTTGGTCCTGAGTGGAAGGGACAGGAGGCATCAGAGGAGCGGAGCCGGCGGGATGGAGTGTGGTGGTGAAGCAGGTCGGTGAGGTAGGAGGGGGCCTGATTGTGGAGGGCTTTGTGAGTGAGGAGAAGGATTTTGTATTGGATCCGTTGTGGGACGGGGAGCCAGTGGAGGTTCTGGAGAACAGGGGTGATGTGGTCACGGGAGCGGGTGTGGGTGAGCAGGCGAGCAGCAGAGTTCTGGATGTACTGGAGTTTATTTAGGATTGTGGATGGTGTGCTGTGAAGAATGCTGCTGCAGTAGTCAATTCTGGAGGTGATGAAGGCGTGGATCAGAGTTTCAGCAGCAGATGAGGAGAGTGATGGGCGGAGACGGGCTATGTTTTTAAGTGGAAAAAGGCAGTTCTGGTGATTTGTTTGACGTGGTGTTCAAAGGAGAGGTTGCTGTCGAACATGACTCCAAGGTTGCGGATGTGTGGGGAGGGAGACAGAGTGGAGTTGTCGATGGTGAGGCTGAAGTTATGACAGGTTTTGGTGAGGGATCTGGGACCGATGATGATCATGTCAGATTTATCACAGTTCAGTTTGAGGAAGTTAGTTTGCATCCATGATTTAATGTCAGTGAGGCAGTTGGTGAGAGTGGAGTGAGTAGCAGTGGTAATGACTTTTGTGGAGATGTAGAGCTGGACATCATCGGCGTAACAGTGAAAGTGAAGTGTTGACGGATGATGTTACCAAGAGGGAGCAAGTAGAGGATGAACAGAAGAGGACCAAGCACCGAACCCTGGGGGACGCCTTGAGACAGAGTAGCAGTGTAGGAGTTGCAGTTGTTGATACTGATGAACTGTTGTCTGTTTGTGAGATATGATTTAATCCAGGAGAGAGCAGTTCCGGTGATGTTGAGGGAGGATTCGAGGCGGGAGAGAAGGATGTTGTGGTTGATGGTGTCAAAAGCTGCAGTGAGGTCGAGGAGGATGAGAATGTTGAGGTGACCAGCGTCTGAGGAGAGGAGGAGGTCGTTGGTGACTTTGAAGAGGTCAAGTTTCAGTGCTGTGCTGTGAGCGGAAACCGGATTGAAATGGCTCGAACAGCTTTGAGTTGTGTGGCGAAAATGCGTTCCAGTATTTTTGACAGAAAGGGAAGATTGGAAATGGGACGGAAATTGCTCATGGTGTCAGGGTCAAGTCCAGGTTTTTTGAGGATGGGAGTGACAGCAGCCAGTTTAAGTGTGTCGGGGACTGAACCGGAGCTGAGGGAGGAGTTAATGATGACTGTGATGAGTGGTGAGATGGCTGGGAGACAGTCCTTGACCAGATTAGATGGGATAGGATCCAGGTGGAGCTTCTCATTCCAGTTGTGAACTAGTTCTAGTGCAGCATAGTTCAAGTGTTGCCTAGGTTATTATCAGCCAAACTGCAACAGTGTCTCCTGTTTGACTTTTCAAGAATAGTAGCCTATCAGGCCAACTAGCACTGCATACTGTCTGATTCTGGTACATGAACAACATGGCAAGACCAGAGACATGCGGTGTTCTAAGCTTGCTATTCTTTGGCATACATGCAGTATAGCTGGTATCACTAGCAGCAAAATCTACTCAGCTGGAGTGTATGGTTTTGTACAGAGATACAGCATTGGAGGCGGTTCCCTGTTCATGCCTAGGAAAATTGCTCAGTGGAGCATGAGCAAAACAATTTTGACTGTTTGAGTGTAGAATTCAAATGAAATACCAAGATTTCCAGCAATCTTCAGCATCCATGCACACTAGTGTTTTCTTTAACCCCGCCTCCCAGCCCTCGGTCCAGCCCAGGAGGCAACCTTCGGTTCTGCCGAGTGAAATTATGATCCATTTAGAGTCACATAGACCAGGGATTCCCAAAGTGGGGTGCGCGCACCCCTGGGGGTGCGCGAGCTGCCTCTAGGGGGTGCGCGAGAGGAAAAATGTAATGGCGGTGCAGTCCTGTCTCCTAAAAATTACGTTCCCCCAAAACTAAAATGCATTCTCAATTACGTTTTACCACGAACGTATTTTCTCCCTGATTACGTTTGTGTTTGACGTACGTTTCTCATCAACATATCTTTGCCATACTCTAGTCTTTATTATTTTTCTGTGATCTGCCTCGCCTCTACCCCGCCACCCACAAGTTATTGACCCGCGGGCTGTTCCGAGGGCCGAAGACCTGACGATCGGGTGCCTCACGGCGGGGACGGCTGGAGACTTCGCGTCCCGGCGCCAACGGGTGAGCGCCGCTACTCGGAACCATAAAACCAAGTCCCGGATTTCACCCGGGGGACATTCTGGAGGTATTGTGACCGGGTGATGTGCCTCGTTGCTGGGGAGGTATGAGCCGAGAGTGGCGGGGTGTTATGGAGGTATATATTACAACTCGGTGTTGTTCCCGTGCGTGGATGAGCGCATTTCTGCCGGAGACAGGCGGCGTGTTGTGGTAGTATTATGACCGCGTAATAGGGAGAAGGAGAGGCGGTGGTGGAGAGGGAAAAATGTTTAAGAGATGGTGGAATGTATGATTGGAGAGAGAGAAGCGAAAAAGTTGGACGTGATCCCGGTGTCCAACAACACTGTCGCGCGCATCGATGCTTTGTCCGAAGACATCCTGGCTACATTAGTCGGTCGCGTGAAGAAGAGTGAGTTTTACTCTCTGCAAGTAGACGAGCCTACAGATGTGGCCAATCTGGCCAATCGTCCGTTACCTTCGTAACGTTACGTCCGTTACCTTTTCGAAGGCACAGTGCAGGAAGAGTTTTTGTGTTTTTTATCTTGTAAACAAACGCCACGCGCGAGCAAACTGTTCTCGCATTCGTCCGATTTTTGATGTAGAAGGGGGTGCGTGGCCTAAAAAGTTTGGGAACCGCTGACATAGACCATAAAGTGGAGTATGCTTCAGGGCGGGGCTACATTGGGATTGACAGTTTGCTACCCTACCAGAGCCGTACACGGCATCTCTACGCCGTCCAAATGCGGTCATTTCCGTTCATTGGTTGCAAAAAAGCCAAGATGGCGGTGGCCAAAACGTCGATCTCAAGGCTTCAAAGCATCAATCTACAAACCAATGGGTGATGTCACAATGACTATGTCAACTCCCATTATACAGTCTATGGTCCCGCCCCTTTCTCATTCACATGAACGGAGGAATGAAAATAAGTCTGAATTTAGCTATTGGTGCAATTTAAAAAAATGAAGTTGATTCAACTAAAAATAAATGATCAGCTGAGTTACATACGTCTTTCCCAATGTTAGTATATGGGAAAAAGTATTTTTGGGTATAATGACATCACATGATGGAACTGGAATTGTAATTCCACTGTTCATTTTCACTGTGAGAAATCTGCTGCCGCACTTCCCGGGTGCTTGTTTTGTAGTCCGAAACCGTCTCAGCAGCAAGTACATGCAGCTACGGTAAGCCCCGACTGACAATATGTCAGACAGTCTTCACCAATGTTCCACAGTATTTGTGTAGTGTTTTTCTAATCTTCAACATTTTCCACTGGTGGTGAACTTCTTGGACCATGTGAACACAGCCTCCCTCTTCCATTCCTTCAACCACCTTCTCCCAAAATCTGTTGATGTCCAAGTCCTTCATGAGGGTAATAAGTAGGTGTGTTTCTCCTTCCCACCAGAAATGTGGGTTTTTCTTTTGTTCATGCATCTCTACACCAGCTTTGCAAACTATTGGCTAATTGGTTTGTGTACAACGCAGAGCTGATTGTAAACAGGAAAGAGGCCGTGTGTCGCAAAGTGGCATAAAAAAACCTATTGAGATGCATATTTCGAAGGTGCTGTATACGTGTCCAAAAAATGCTCCCAAAACCCAAATAATATAAGCATATCCCACATGTCTGAATAGGAAAATGCTCCATTTGAAATAAGGCCTAACTCAGAATATCCAAACGGAATATGATGTTTGTTTACATAAGCCATATCAAATTCGTAATAATAGTCGAATATGACTGCGCATGTAAATGTAGTCAATGTTAAAGGAAGTAGTGCTGCCTTTTTATTTGGTGGAATTTAGTTTTTAGAGTGTGAAGCTGGATTTTGAATGCAATTTTTTTAATTGTTAATTTAAATTTTCTTTAAGTGTTGGACCAACTGAACAAACAATAATATATGCCATGGCAAGGCAAAAAACATAAAAAACGAAATACTCGACAACGCACCATCTGAGCAAGAAAGCAATCTTAATGACAGAGAAAACCCCACTAAAGCTCAAAGCAGTGCACAGGAGAGAATATAACAAGTTTGGGTATTTAAACTACATAGCATTCTATATTACCCATGCCGTCAATCTTACAGACTTTCACCAAATGCTCACCTCAAAGTTTATCTCTCATAACCAATTTGTACAATCATTCATTTGCTTCCTGCGCCTTGCACTTGAACATCAGATCATTCTTCCATTCCCTAGCCTCTCTTCACCCTCGTCTCTCTTCCCCTCTCCACCCTCATTCATCTCTCGCTGCCAGTCTTTTGTCCCACAGTTTGCTTTGGGCCCCTGAAAACAGTCCAGACTGAAAGTTTTTCCACATGCAGAACTCGGGCATCTGGATAGCTCTGCAGGAAGGCTCCACATTTATTTCCCATTAGCAATAATTGAGGGGTAAATAGTGGACTTTTCTCTGTTTATATCCATTTGAACCAAAGATGGTTGAAGCAATAGTAATCAGCAAAGAAAAAAAAAAATTTCCCCCTTCATGCCATGGTACTCCTCTAATTCCTCAAATTTTATTTTCATTGTCTGTGATTTCATTCGTGTTTTTCACTGCTCTTGTGAGTAGTTAATCACAAATAGTTATTTCCCTTGTTGGAAATTTTTAGGCATGCTGTGAGCATAGCTGGGATTGAAATGGTGGTCAGTCAAGAGCAGATCAAAATTACAATTGTGTGCTTGGTGCTAATTATACAAATGTCAGCATAAGACAAACACAAGTAAGATGATGAACACGATGAACATTATACCTGCTTATCATCACAGTATGAGCATTGTCACTGCGAGAATGTTGCTTTACTAGAGTTAGCATTTAGCTCAAAGCAGTGCTGGAGCTAAGTAGTGGTGTCACGGATCACGGATCGATCCGTGATCCGTTCGGATCACCCCTCACGGTTCGGATCACCCCTCACGGTTCGGATCACTCGTGAACCGCGGATCAATAATCTTTTTTAAAATTTTATTTTTACAGTGTAATCATAGTGTGTAAAGCTCTACTGCTGCTGTTCCTTTTCAAGTAACAAGTCCCTGAATATCAGTGCAGAGTGTCAGTGAACAGATATAAAGCAGTAGTGTGTTCACGTGAACGGAGCAGCTTAGAAGCATTTAACGGTGAAGTCATGGCGAGCGGAGGAACGTCAGAAGCCGCGGCGTCATTTAAATCGCAAGTTTGGGAACATTTTGTCTTCCCTGTAACGTATAATGACGGATGAGGGTGGTGGACGAAACCGTTACGGTATGTAGGCGTTATTTAAAGAGAAAGACGTACGACAACGGCAAAACATCGGCATGTCCACACTTATGAAGAGACACCATCCCGTCTGTCAGCGACGGGGAAACTCCGGTGTAGAAAACAAAGGATTTCTAAATCTGGTTAAAATGCTTGAGCCACGCTACGAAATCCACTCACGCACCCACTTCAGTGTGAAGCTGTTCCAGACCTCTATGAGAAGGAAAAGACTGCAGAGACTGCTTTCACCACGGCGGAGTGATTCTTAGTCCGGTGCTGTAGACACGCCCCCTCTGTGAGAGTCACACACACACACACCTGGGGCAGGTGCTGTAGACACGCCCCCTCTGTGAGAGTCACACAGACACACACCTGGTTCAGGTGCCAACAGAAGTATCAGAGTGAAGCTAGACAGGCCCAATAGTAATATCACGACAGAAAGGTCGACCCTCTCCCCAGATAATGGAGATATTCTCATCTTTTTGAAAATAATGTCACAGTAATGGTAAATATTATTGTGTATTTGAATGACATAACCTGACAGGAAGTAAACACAGACCCAAGTTGTTGCCGAGCAGTTCAGTTCAGTGTAAACAGTGGAAGCTCACTGGCTGTTTCTTTCAGTATTGATGAAAGGACGAGGGTATCAACATACCTCATGTTGCACTTAAACTTAACAGAATTCTTGAATGTATTATTTTTATTTATTTATTTCATTTTGTTTCAAATTGGACATCTTCAATATTTTTGTTTTCATGTAAGACTATAGCCCAAAGTTCTTTGCTTTAAGTGTTCTTGAAGTTCTTTCATTAATAAATGGAAAGCAAAGTTATATTTGTCTCCTCCCCTTTTCTTTGTTGATCCGAAAAATGATCCGAAGCGTGACTCCTGAACCGTGATCCGAACCGAACCGTGAGGTTTGTGATCCGTGACAGCCCTAGAGCTAAGTAACCCGCAGCTTCACATAGTCTTTAGCATTGCTGTCTAGCTTATCTTGTTATGCTAACTACCAACCTCTTCTTCTGGAATAAAATAATTGGAAAAATAAGATGGTTCTAGTAAACCAGAGAGCGACATACCTCCTTCTACTACTACATAACAAAGGACAGAGACTGAGAGTAAGTGGAAACGTTTTTCTTTTTCTTCTTCTTCATCTTCTATCTCTTTCTTTGAGAAGATAGTATGAATAACTTCGTGCACATTAAAAAAAATAAATCCAAAGACTTGTGGTCTGTCAGGACAGTGTTGATCTAACAGGGCAGCAGTGCATTAAGGTTGATTAAGAGGTAGGAATTCATCCTACCCCTGATGAGAGATGTGTGAGGTGTACTTTCAGACTGAGCACAGGGATAATGAGGAATGGGACAATTGTTTCCCCTGGAAAACTGGAAGGCTTCCTACAGGCAGCACTAAATAGCTCTGACAATGGGTCACATTTCTCACTGGAATGAAATCAGATGGGCTCCAAGCTATAAATTATGCCAGATGATCTGTCTCCTCCACAAATTAACTTCATGATTTAGGGTAATAAAAAAGGAATGAGTAGTTATTGTTATCAATTCACCTCTAATCAAGATAATTTCTACGCTACGGAAGAAGCGTACATTCAGTGATTTTTGACAGTACAGTAGTTGTTTGGTTTATGATCATCAACTAAAGGTCTTAGTTTAGAATCACAGAATTCACTATCAATCTGAAGAAATAAAACTGGCAGTGCAGATAATACAAAGGCACATACAGACAAAGATCAACCGTGACACATGAATTTGTCATATCCAGACGGCAGTAAAGTCCAACTCCTCGAGGCGATTTACAATGCGTTCCATCAAAGCTGTGTGAAGAGTCTGCTAAGGCACTCAGCATCAGTAATGACAATGGGCAACACTGGAGCGCTTTCCACAAACATTGGCCACAGCAGTACTGCTCCACACTCACACTAAATCATCTGCCTTCTGGAGAGATTCACTCTAAAACGGGAGATTCACTCACTTTTGGAAAACGAAACAATCAACAAAATGATCGTTATCATTTTGTTCACTTATCCAGGCCCGGGCGGCGGGGGCAGTAGTCTTAGCAGGGCATTCCAGACGTCCCTCTGTACAGCAACACTTTCCAGCTCTTCCTGGGGGAGCCTGAGGCGTTCCCTGGCCATACGACAACAATATTCTCTCCAGCGTGTTCTGGGTCTACCCCGGGGCCTTTTACCAGTTGGATGTCCCCGGGAAAACCTGTGAAGGGAGTCCTGATCAGATCCTGATCAGATGCCCGAAACACGTCAACTGGCTCCTTTCAACTCGAAGGAGCAGCAGCTCTACTCCGAGCTCCCTCTGGATGTCTGAGCTTGTCACCCTATCTCTAACCTACCAAGGGAACTCAGTCTGTCCGCTTGTATCAACGTCATTTTTCTTTCAGTCACTACCCAAAGTTTATGACCATAGGTGAGGGTCAAGAATTCACACTTATGCCTAATTCACACAAATCGTCCCTCGTTTCTGTTCAAAGATGCAAGCGGAAAGGTTTGATCTGTCAGAGAGCGACATCCAAAGAGAGGGCAAGACACAAGTTGAGGGGATACCTATGAGGGGGTGCCTGTAACACCTGGAACTTATTTGCATGTGTTGTATTTGCAACACAGACCCAAGCTGTTACAGCCATGGTGTTGGAATATAACACATAACACAGTAACTGATCTACAGTAAAAATGTCTAAAAACAGACTGTTGTGTAAATATATCATCAACAACGAGCATGACTACACCTGTGTCACTCCACTCACGTGTTTTCGGGACTAAACATAGTTTGGAGACCTCTTCAAGGATTCCTCCCAGTGAAAGCTCTTGTAGTGTGTGACCTCCTGATGCCGGTCAGTCATGTAGTGTGAAAAACAGAAAAACAGTTCCAGTGTAGACATAAATAAGATGCTAAACTGCTCACAAGCTAGTCTCTAACTCTAAACATGTCTGTCTGCCATTTGTTGGTTGTCAGTTAGTGTACAGTGGATGCATCGGGGCCTTGTGGAACGATGTGAGAAAGATGTGGGTTTGTATTTCACACACTGAAGTCAGCGTTTATGGTTTCATTTATCAGTTGAATCGCAGTGGAAGCTAGCAAATTTGTGACCAGATCATTGCCCTTCCACTGACTACCTCCAGACACAAATGTTCCGAATTCTTTTTTTCTCAGGACAACATTCCGTTGAAAACAAAAGTTAGGTTTAGACAACAAAACAAACAACAGGTTAAGGAAACAAAACCACAACGCAGTGTCAAACACAGTCCTCCGGTTGAAAGTCCTGTGTTTCATGAACTGCCATGATACTGGGCTGTGTATTCACCTAGTAACTCCCACCACCACATAATTGTGACAAATGTTGATTCCAAGTGATGTAAAAGTTGCATTATTTGCAATGTGACTGCTCAGACTGAGGATGCAATGCAAAATAGTGGTAGAGCAGGGTTGTCCTTCAATCAGAGGATCGGTGGTTCAATCCCTGGCTCCGCTAGTCCATGTCAGTGTGTCCTTGGGCAAGACACTTAACCCCAAATTGTGCCTATACGGTGTATGAATGTAGTCCTGATGGGCAGGTTGCACCTGGCACGGTAGTCCTGTCATCAGGGTGTGAATGGGTGAATGATGACATGTAGTGTTAAAGGGCTTTGAGTGGTCAGAAGACTAGAAAAGTGCTGTACAAGTACAGTCCATTTACAAAAGAATACAATTTGGCCACTTTTTAAAAGAAACCTTAATGGTTAATTTTAGCCCAAACCAATGACCGTCAAATAAGACGGGAAAAATAATGCAGAGAAATTGAATCCATGCCTGGTAGTTTGAAAGTCAATTTAATACAATTCTCTCAAATCACAGCCACTTAAGGCCCTTCTTTGTGCAGTTAATACTCTGGCACCTTGAGCCAGTGAAAACAAACACTATTAACTGTAAGCACTCCTTCTCCCAGACCTGATCACTACGTGGTACAGCGGCCAAAGATCAACTGGAGAGGTCAGCCAGCCATGTTTAGTTGATCAGAGGCAGACAGTAATGTAAAGATGCTGCTGGTATGTGGTTCCTTCTCCCTATCAGCAGCACCTCACCGGTCCACCTCATTGAACCTCTATGACTCAAAAAGCTAAACAGATGTCTGTCAACCCCTGACAGACTCATGTAAACACAATCATGTTCTGTACACACTGGGACATGAACCACATCTGGACTTTCACAGTGGAATTTACCTTCCAATGAGAGAAAATCTGCACTGTCTCCTCCACATATTATCCAAAAAAGCTGATAGGGGTTTGTATAAAATAAGGAAGTATGAAACACCAATGCGCTCAGTGAGTTGCTCAGTCTAATACTGCACTGCGATGAAACACATCAATGATGGTGTCAAAATTGACATTTTCTTGAATGAAATGATCATGATTGAAAATGGCTCAAGTCTAAGCCTTATGCCCACTATTTGCATTTTTCCAAATTTACAGTGGGTGGACTCAGGCTCACACCCAGGGCAGAAGTTACACTTGGAGTAGTTGATGGATTGTGTAATTATATGATTTAAATGAGTAAAGAGGAGTGAGGTAGTTGGGAAGCTTTGATGTTGTGTTTACCACTTCTTTCCACTGCCACCAAGAGGCGAAAACAATCTGTTTATGCAGGTGTAATTCTATACAAACAGCCTCGTTTGATCTTTAGTCTTTGGAGGAGTTACAAATCTTCTTCTGGGTCTGTGCGCGGTGGGCTGGTCACTGCCGGAGACCCTGATGGAGTCTGAGCTGAGGTAGTTTCTAGTTGACCTACAAGATTTCATCGGATTTCACACATAATCGACCCGGTGGCACCGATGACAAGTATGAAGAACAACTATATAGAAATAGACCATCTTCTCTCTGATGTTCTCGTTTACTTATACGTCATTTAGATAGGCCTTGTAATGGCCTTAAACACCCACATTGCATTTTACACAGCAAACAGCCTTAACCTGCTCTAACCAACACAACCAAGGTGTCTTGCAGAGAGCAATTGTCTGTTGTACTCACAGACACTTATCTTATTTCATTTCCCTCAACACCTAACTGACTTTAACCTACTTACTAAGCAAAAAAGGAAAGAAAAATTAGCTGAATTTCTACAGTGAGATGTGAAAAAGAGGTTTGAAAGGGAAAGACAGGCACACACACACACACACACAGAACAACTTGTTGCTGCTTGAGCACCGGTATCAGTGCCATTGGAAGGAGCTGCTGTGATTAGCTCAGCTCTCTGAACCCTGGCAGTGAGTTTACCTCTAAACCTTTATCAGCGGGGAAATGTGGAAATGTGGAAATGTGTCATCTTTCTTAAGTGTGCAGCGGTAATTGCCATGTTGTCCAAATATGATTTAGGACATGTGTGTTTTAACCACCGTCAGGATCTACCTGCTGACACGCCTGGCCTTGCTTTGCATTAAGTCAGTTTGAACACACACTATATTTAGCTGTCAGTGCAGGATTTACTCAACAGCAACATGCACACTGATTCCAAAAAAGCAGCAGAAGATAAATATGACACATCAATGGTTCACCTTTAGCATGATCACAGGGCTTAACCTCTTAAGCCTGCACTGTTGTTGAGAATTTACAAATGAAATGCTCTTTTTGTGTCAGCACAATCCCTCTTTGCATGATGAATGCGAGTTATACCTTTCGTGTTTTGATTTGAAGCTCAGAGATGTTTGTCCGATCAAACCTGCCGAGCGAAACAGAGGCATACTGCCTTTCTCCACGCAGTAAAACAAACTTCCCAACTGTCTGTCTGATGCACAGTTCTGTTTCAACTGTTTCTAGGAAAATAGGATGTTTTTGCATTTCTAGTCTGAAGGGAGGTAACTGGAATATGTATCCCATGATCTCCATTCCTCTCCTTTATTTGAACAGCTGTTTACCATTTCACCTCCTATATTCCCACCTGCTACTGGCTACAGACTCCTTGAGGGTTGTACCATTGCACATGATCTCACTCGGTGTCCAGTCTCCACTAACATCTGACTGTGACAGCCTTCTTGCAAGTCTGTATCCTGGTTCAGAGCTTTGCAAAATGTTCAAGTCTGGTGGAGTTGGATTTGAGGCTGAAACTGTCCTGACTCATATTCAAACACATTCTTTCTCCATCAAGTGATAAAACCCAGAAATTCTAATTCCACAAGCCACATATGTTCCAAACATGCTGACTATGAGAGCAAATCAATGTCAATATCCACGAGCACAAATGAGTGTGTAAAGGTCTCGTGCGTGCAACTCAAACAGCCTGGCACTCTGCTTCCACTCTGCTGCCCCTAGCACGTACTATCACTGCTCTTCTGCTCGCTCACAAACTTTCACCTGTTTGCTCGCGAGAGTTTTTGCTTTTTGACAATAAGTGGGCGGGCCCAGTTACTATTGTATCACTAGAGTTAACTGGTAGACTAAACATCTCAGAGGTAAATATTGTACTTTTTACAGTACAATATTGTTAGCTTTTGTTACTTTAAAACACATTATGACCACACCCAGTTATGAGGCAGGAAGTGTATACCATTTCAAACCATTGGCAGAGCTTGTAATGTGGCATCTTTGTTAGAATGGTTGGGTTAATTAATCATGCAGCATCATATGACACCTGCTGGCACCAAGTGTTCTAGTTAAACGTGCATCTGCTGATTACTCTGTTTGTGTTTGTGGTTTTACATTTAACAAAGAAGAGGTGGTGTTAGAAGCTTGGTGACATCGTCACTATTCACAGGGCTAATAAGTGAACTACCTCGAACTGACAAGCTAACTGCTAATATGAAGCAAACCGGTAACATGGTGGAAGCAGTCAGTCACAATAGCTTTCAGCTAGCTTTTTAAACTGTCATTTAGTTAGCCAGCAAAAGTCAGGTAAAAGACATCTTAAGACAGTAACTGGAGTCTGAACAGCTGTTACTTTTCATATGTGTAGATGGCCCAAGCTAGAGGTTCAGAGTTGAGTTGTGAAATGGGCAGGACCTGGTTTTGAGCGCATCGCATCAATCACATAGTGTGTTGCTGTTTCTTTCCAGTTACCGTTCCACATTTCTGCTGAGGAGTATTTGACTGGACAGTGTAGGTTCAAACTGCCGGGTGCAAAGTGCTCCTGGTGAATGGACTGCAGGGGGAAGCCTGGCCTCTGGCTGAACTCTGGATCCAGGTCATAGAGGAAGGCACAGCCAGACTTTGATCACTGAAGCTCTTCACAGTTCACTTACACTCATGTGGTCGACTGGCTGCAGGTCAGGTACAATAACACCAGCTTATAAATCATATCCGTGACATGATTGTTTTCAGGTAATAACACTGGAGATAACAGTAGTGAAGGGTTTCTGTACTCTTCAGTGCCAGGTTTTGTCCTGAGAGGGCTGATTGAAATACCTGACAGAGCAAGTAAATTATAGACACTGACAGAGGTTGTGTTAAATTGGACAGACCCAACATATTATGAGCAAATTCCTTTCAATTTAGCACATTCTAATGTATTAGAAGATAAAATACACACAAAGGTTCAAAGGATTTTCTCTGACCCCTGAAAACATGATGACCCGCACACAGCATCATGAAAGGAGAAAACCGCTCAGCTTTTCATGTCTTTGTTGGCTGAAGCAGCTGGGCGTGTGTGTGTGTGTGTGTGTGTGTGTGTGTGTGTGTGTGTGTGTATGTGTGTGTGTGTGTGTGTGTGCTGCATGTGAGACAACAGCAAGAGGTCAGACCAGCACCACCTGAAAGACCGTTATGGTCTGCAGTGGAGAAAACGTTGCAGTCATATCATAGATAGCAGATAGCAAGCAAGCAGGCCATCTACAGCAGGGAGTCACATGCACTGTTTTCACTGGATATTGGACATTGATGAAATATTGCAGCATATTTTACGTATCTGTTTGTGATTATAATTTTTTTTTTTAATGGAATACAAAATGTTTATAACTCATCTTTAGAGGTGCAGGTAGAGTCATGCTAGCCTGTTCCTCCTGTTTCAAGTCTGTATGCTAAGCTGAGCTAACTTCCTGCTGGCTGTAGCCTCAGAAGTTTTTCCCTCTCACATTTGATTTGAATATTTTTTAAAGGTCTAAAGAAGTGAATCTAACCAGCATGTAACAAAACAAAAAAAAGAAAGCCAATTGAAAAAGGAGAAGCTGTAAAATATACCTAATTTGGGTAGAATAATTGTATTTTGTCTTGTTTGCCAAACCTGTTATCATCTCGAGACCCATCAGATACACACAAATTCTTAAGGACGTCCACTGGTTGCTCTTGATCACATGATGGTCTGAAACTTACATTAGAATTCTGAGGAAACACTGAATTCTTGTAATATTTTGCAGGAAAATTGTAACATGTAACTTGTACAAAATATGAATGCAAAAAAAGATGGAATTTGATACTTCACAGATTTTCAACTACCTTAAAATGTTCAATTTTCCGAACAAAAATATGGATGGAAATACTCGATCTGCTGAAGGAGATGTGGCTAAAAGCTCTGGAAAAAGCTAGTAAGTGGACTTTGAGTGAAGATTTTCCCTAAAGATATGTCAATGGATACATTTCCACTCTCAATCTGAAATGTAGAATAAATCCACAGTAACATTACTGAAAATAAAATGTGAAAAATACTAAAAAGAAAACGTGGGAATCTGCAGATATAGTAAATATAGGCAGTGGACCAAGTGACTGGCAGATATGTGTTATTATAAGGTTATAGTATAATGGCTAAATGTCGTACCTTATACTTCATGACTAGTAGTTTGACATTTTGGGAAAAACATTTGTGTTCTGGCTGAGAGTTCGAGGATTGATACTCCTGTCATGTCTGAGTACTGGATGAGCCAGAGGGGAAGAGCTGCTAGCCTCACTCTGTCACACAAACCACCTGCCTGCCAACACCTCTAAATGTTACCAATTTGCAAGACATCTTGTTTGTTTCATCCCGGTGCAGGGCGAGTGAAGCAGAGATTCTAAGAAGTCACAGAGCCCGGCTTTGGTTCAATACTCCCATAAAACTGCAACAAGTTGTTTTTACATGTCTGTTGGTGTTAAAATTAAAAAGCAATGAATAAAAATGTTTATTTGTCAGCTTTAGAGGAGGGAGTAGACTGACTCTCATCTCATTTTGGGCTGGAAGGGGAACAAGTGCATTTCCCAAAATGTTTTATACTATTCCTTTAAACCTTTATTCAGGTTGTAGTTTTCCTCAGAACAGTACACAGTGTGTTCAGCCTGCTGTTTGATGCTTGTCGTGTTTGCATTCCTGTGTGTGTGTGTGTGTGTGTGTGTGTGTGTGTGTGTGTGTGTGTGTGTGTGTGTGTGTGTGTGTGTGTGTGTGTGTGTGTGTGTGTGTGTGTGTGGGAGAGAGAGAGAAACATACGGGATAGTGTGTGACATAAGCAATAAGCAACCTATAAACCTGACTAAATAAAAAGCTAAAACTGTAGGAATTTCGTCTTCTTCAATATATGGAAAAGTGAAATTTGAAGCCAATTTAACATCACTTTCACATCCAGCAGCCACATCAGTACAAATGCCTGATCCTACTCCCTCTGACGCCCCCTGTTGAATAAGCAGCTCCCCTTTCTAAGAGGTGAGGGCCTGCAGTGAGGTTGAGCCCTGCTACATGCTGGAGAACACAGTGACAGAAAACAGACACTGAAGGACAGTGAATTAGCCAGGATGAACATGTACAATAACATACAAGATTAAAGATGGAACTTGATGAAGAACACAGAGAAAGAAACAAGGGAGATAAAGGGAGTGTGAGAGGAAGAGAGGCAGACTTCTTACATGTGCCAGGGGTCTGCTGTGCAGAGCGATGGTGGGTCTGTACTGGTGGAAGTCAGTCTGGATCACACACACTCTCTTCTCCATCCTCACAGCTCACAGTTGCCCATGTTATCTTCACCCAAGCGGGCTCTGGGGAGGAAGTGAAGCATGTGTGTGTGTGTGTGCTCTCTTGAGGCTGTGGGAGTGTATGTGGGAGAGAGAGAGAGGGGGGGTGTAAGTGTGTGTGAAAGTGTGTTACGCCTGCTACCCGACCCTGAGAGGAGCAGGAGGGAGGGAGGGAGGAAGGGAGGGAGGGAGGCAGGAAGGGAGGGAGGGAGGTGACGAGCAAAAAGAAAACACGAACGAGCTTGAACAGACCCCCCCCCCCATCCCACACAGTTCTCCTGCCTAGAGCCACACCACCTTCTGACAGCAGTACAACACTGGAAGACAGACTGCCAGTCTCCAGCAGAACTACATGCAACCCCCACCAACACTTCATCGTAAAGAGAGTACATTCCTGTGCAGAGAAATAACTGCGCAAAGCGGGCTCATTGTCAACATAGTAGTACATTCCAAATCACCAAAGTCTGTTTACGTATGTGTGAAAATTGCAAACTACCTTCTCTTACTAAAATGAAGAACATAAAAGCTTTTGCACAATTTGCACAAGAAGGTTATGTAGAACTGTTAGTTACTAATCTTTAAACCTTTAGCAGACTACCATTTAATACAGCGGCAACATTTATGCTTGCAATCATGTTCTCTTATCTGTCCTCACGCTTAACCGCTCAGGCAATGGTGTTCGCCATTAAACCACTGACATCCCTTTACAACCATGCTATCAAAGTTCTGGACAAGAAACCACTAAGATTTTTATCAATGCAATATCCGAAAAAATATAAATTGCAAATCTCATAGAGATCTTTAAAGCACTTCAGTACTGTCCCATTTAGTCGGACTCCATTTAGTGAAGGTTGAGTCTAGGGCTGAGGGTGTAAATAAGTGGTTGTTTCTAATGGGAGCTTGAGTGGATGGTAAACATAATTTAATAAATGAGATGGAAACTGAATCCAGATTTTTAAAGTTGCCTAAAGTATTGGATGATTAGTGAGAAGGAGTTAAAGGAAAGGAAGAGAAGAGAAGACAAAGGCAGGGAGGGAGGATGAGCCTCAAGACTGAGCTTCCTGGGTGCACCAGGGGCATGTAACCATTTTATGTTATGAATATTATATCTCCCGAATAGTACAGTAGGGAATGTAATATTTTCAATATTGGAAGACATTGAAAAGTGTACAAAAAATGAGGGAGATTATCCATTTTTACATATTGCACTCTTCCTTGCAATTTTCTCCAATGTTGAAAATCAGCACAAAATTGGCTTTACAGAAAGAGAATAATTTCCAAGTAATCTTAATGCTTAAGTATGTGAAACGAGAGTGAGATAAATGAGAGAATATCCCTTTGGTGAAGATGTAGAGCTGGGGTATTGGTGGGAAGAGTAAAATCCGACATGCCGAAAGTCAAATCCCTTCCCCCATCTCCCGTAAGTTAGATAGACCCCCCTGTCTTCAAGGAAACAGTTCAATGACAAACAGCATATACGTCAAACACATATTTGAATGGAAATAACTGGGAATTAGCTTTGTGCTGGTAGCTTTGTCCAGAGTGCGTAGCTCGCGGACTCATGGAGAAAAATACGTGATATTGTGGTAAATCTTCTAGTTGATTATATTAGTTGTGTAGAATTGTGTTTGGAGTGTGTAAAATGGCTTACATGATATTGTTGCCAGACTTTTTTCTTTAATTGGGTATATAACATGTGTGTAACATTCATTATATTCATTCCTAAAAAGTGCATTCTTTGACACTCTCTTCGCTAAACTTTCTCGCTGGAACCCCAAATGGTCCTCGCTCGGTACCACAAGGAACACTTACTGAACATCAACATTCCTGACAGATGTGCCTTGTCTAAATGCTCCTATCCTCTGTTTAAAGCTGCACTACTCACTTTTTTATATTAGAAATGGATCAAATGAACAAATAATGGTAAATGGTCTGTACTTGTATAGCGCTCTTCTCGTCTTTCCGACCACTCAAAGCACTTTCACACCACTTGTCATCATTCACACAATGATGGAAGGTTCAAGGACACATCGACATTGTGAGGATTTGTGTCTAGCTCTGCTGTATTTCCCTCAATAGGGTCCTCCTACGAGTCCCGCCCACTGCCGCGCCTCTCTCCGTAGGCACAGCTGTGCCTCATCTCCTGTGATCGCCTCCAGCTGACATAAATACTCCTGTCACTCTCATCCCAGTTGTCAGTCCGTCCGTTTACCTACCTGGTATTCCTACCCGTGAGTAGTCCATTTGTTCACTCTCTGAAGATCCGCTACTAACGATGCATTTCGTTTTTTCAACTTGCCTGCCGTACAGTGTCGAGCCTCGGGTTTTCACCTGTACGAGGAAGCCTTCCAGTTAGTTCCTCGGAGATCAACTGTGTAGTCTTGGCGTTCCTGTGTCGAGCCTCGGGTGTCACACAGACGATCCAGCCTGCCTGCCAGCCGTGGACGCGGACCGGCCATTTCCCGGCTAAGATCCGAGCGGAGCCTCCGTACTGACGTTTGACAGTTTTCCTGTCGGCTTCGTCTGCCGCTCAGCAGGATTAGCCACTTTCCGGCTTGGAGCCGTGCGGAGGCGTGGAGACGCCTCCTATTGACTTTGTCCATTTCCTGTCTTTTACCTTGACTGAGAGAAATAAATTATCGTGGTTTTGAAATAGAACTCTGCTGTCTGAGTCTGCATTCGGGTCCATGAACACACCACATCATAACAGACATGGACTAGCGGAGCCGGGGATCAAACCGCTGATCCTCTGATTGAAGGACGACCCTGCTCTCCACTTACCCACAGTTGAATAATAGAATGTATAAAGTATGAGGACTCTTTCATTGTTGTGCAGAACAAAATAAGCATTAATAAGAAAAGGAAAGTCGTCTGTTTTACACGTGATAGGGGCGTGACGAATTAGGGAAGGACATGTCGTGACTGCTAAAGACCAATCAAGTAGCGAACACAGGCATGGCCAAAATGAACATCCAGGTATCGTTGTTGTTCGGGAACAACAAACTCGACTGCTACTCCTCCCCCGGAAAGGAGGCGCCGCAAGCGGTGTGAGAGGAAGAAGAGGGGCAAGCGCGGGGGTATCCGAGCTAGGCTAGCGGCTAATCCAACTCGCCCAGCCATACCGTCCATTATCATGGCTAATGTGCGATCCTTGGACAATAAAATGGATAGCATACGTCTGCTGAGGACGGCGCAGCGAGACGTGAGGAACTGCTGTGTGCTTCTTTTCACGGAAACATGGCTAACTGACAACATCCCCGACTCTGCTGTGAAACTGGAGCAGCTAACATGCTACCGAGCAGACAGAGTCCTGGTAACAGGAGGAAAGACTCACGGCGGCGGGGTATGTGCTTACATCCGTGATGCATGGTGTCGAGACGCTGTTGTGGTATGTAAACACTGCTCACCACTTGCGGAGGTTATGATCATAAGGTGCCGTCCTTTCTATCTGCCGAGGGAATTTACGGCGATTCTGCTAGTCGTTGTTTACATCCCTCCCACCCACAACAACAGTGACAGAAGTGCAGCCCTTTGTGAACTGTATCAGGCCATCACTAAACGACAGCTCACCCAGATGGCTTCACCATCCTCGCTGGAGATTTCAACCATGCTAACCTTAAGACTGTCCTTCCCAAACTACATCAGCATGTTGATTTCCCAACAAGAGGGGAAAACATTTTGGATCTGGTCTACACTACTCGCAAAGGAGCGTACAAGGCCTCACCCCTACCCCACATAGGACTCTCTGACCACATCACCGTCCTGCTAATGCCAGCATACAGACCAAGAGTGAAAGTCACCAGACCGGTTCTGAAGCAGGTACGGGTGTGGCCAGATGGGGCCTCCTCTGCTCTCCAAGACTGCTTTGACACAACAGACTGGGGAATGTTTAAGCAGGCAGCCACATACAACAATCACACAGACATTGAGTATACAGACACTGTTACTTCTTACATTAGTAAGTGCATTGATGATGTGACTCATATAAAAAACATCATCACTCGGGCTAACCAGAAGCCATGGCTGACAGGGGAAGTACATCGGCTGCTGAGGGCCAGAAACAACGCCTTCAGAGCCGGGGATGAAACTGGCCTAAGAAGAGCGAGAGCCGACCTGTCCCACGGCATCAGGAAAGCAAAACAGAAATACTCGAAGAAGATAACCAGTCACTTTGAAGACAGCAGAGATACACGGAGCCTGTGGCAGGGCATTCAGACCCTTACGGACTACAAACCCGTGCCACAGATCTGCGGCAGCAACATCTCTCTGCTAAACAACCTCAACAGCTTCTTTGCACGGTTTGAAACACAAAACAGCACACATCCACACAAGACTCCGCCCCCTCCCCACGACCAGGCTCTGTGCCTGTCTTCTGCCAGCGTGAAGAGGACACTCTCCACAATCAACACCCGCAAGGCAACAGGTCCAGACAACATCCCTGGTCGCGTGTTGAAGGACTGCGCAGAGGAGCTTAAGGATGTCTTCACGGATGTCTTTAATACTTCTCTGAGACAAGCTGTTGTTCCATCATGCTTCAAGGCCACCATCATCATACCTGTGCCAAAGAAACCCACTCCGTCCTGCTATAATGACTACCGTCCGGTGGCACTGACCCCCATAATCATGAAGTGCTTTGAACGGCTAGTCATGTCACACATCAAATCCATTCTTCCCCCCCACCCTGGACCCTTTCCAGTTTGCATACCGTGCCAAGCGGTCCACGGAGGATGCAATCTGCTCTGCTCTCCACCCAGCCCTCACCCATCTGGACTCAAAAGACTCATATGTGAGAATGCTGTTCATAGACTTTAGTTCAGCATTCAACACCATAATCCCACAAAAACTCATCTTAAAACTTGACCAGCTGGGGCTCAACACCTCGCTGTGTAACTGGCTGCTGGACTTCCTCAGCGAGAGGCCACAAGCAGTACGTGTCGGCAACAACACCTCGAGCAGCATCACACTGAGCACAGGGGCCCCTCAAGGCTGTGTGCTCAGTCCACTGCTCTTCACCTTGCTGACACACGACTGCACTACAACCTACAGCACCAATCACATGGTCAAGTTTGCAGACGACACAACTCTGGTAGGTCTCATCACCAACAACGATGAGACCCACTATAGGAAGGAGGTCAGCCTTCTGACCACGTGGTGCAGAGACAACAACCTCCTTCTGAATAACAGCAAGACCAAGGAGATTATTGTTGACTTCCGGAGAGGCCACACTCAACACCCACCACTGACCATCAATGGTGCTGATATAGAGAGAGTGAGCTGCACCAAATTCCTGGGGGTGGACATCAGTGAGGACCTCTCGTGGACAGCCAACACAACATCACTGGCAAAGAAAGCCCATAGGCGCCTCTACTTTCTCCGCAAACTGAAGAAGGCAAGAACACCACCACCCATCATGTGCACCTTTTACCGAGGCACCATTGAGAGCATCCTGACAAACTGCATCACTCTGTGGGGCGGAAGCTGCACTGACCACAACAGGAAAACCCTGCAGCGCATAGTGAACACAGCTGGAAGGATCATTGGTGCCTCACTCCCCTCCCTGCAGGACATATATGACACTCGCCTCATCCGCAAAGTGACCATGATTGTGCGCGACTCCAGCCACCCCTCACACAGTCTCTTCAGCCTCCTGCCCTCTGGGAGAAGATACCGGAGCCTCCGTGCTCGCACCACCAGACTCTCAAACAGCTTCGTCCACCAGGCTGTTAGGAAGCTGAACTCTCTGAAATCTCTCCCTCCTCTCTTTTAAGACTCCCCATGTCCAACTGCTGCTAAACACAGATTGATAGCTTTTTTTGTTTTTTTTTCTCTTATTATATATATTTATTGTCAAAATGTTTTTTAATGTTTTTTAATCTATTGCACTGTATTCACTTTATATGTTTATGTTGGACTAGAGAGAAACGTATTTTCAACTCCCCTGTATGTTCAGTACATTGTGTAATTGACAATAAAGCAAACTTTGAACTTTGAACTTTGTTCTGCTATCGGCTTTTAGAAGTTAGGGAGTGAGATCTCCACACTAAAAGGCAGCGTTGCAAACCTCCTCTCTCTGTCTCTATGTCTTTGCCCGAAGCGCGGAGTCATGCTTTACTCTGACACACACACACACAGCGACTCCGGCTCAGCACTGTGTGAGACTCACATCATGGCAGAGAGAAGAAAAAGATACAAAGTGTGGCTACATTTGACTCCAGTGGAGGCTGAGAACTCTCGTCTCAAATGCAATAAAACCTTCAAAAGTAAGGTTGTCATGCAGCAGGTTGTCAAGCAGCCGTCCATCCTCGCCCACTGCAAATAACGTTAGCAATGCCATACAGAGATTGATAATAAGAATAGGATAATAAATGAAAGCTAATCGCTTTGCTAATCATTTAGCTGCAACTGTTAAGGATTTGGGAACTTTTTGTAGATTGTCGGGCTGAAGCTGCAGCCTTGACCCAGCACTTTGTTACTGTAAGAGCTGTTCAGATCCAAGAGGAATTGCTGTGTTGCACCCTTGGTGTTCTTGTAGAGCTTATCTTTGGCAAGGATTTACTCTGGCAGGGTGCCATGTCTCAGAGCAAGCCACCGACTGTTGTAGGGAGGGTGGTCACCCCATGGACATCCAGTCAATCACTGACTAAACCACCATGAATCCATCACCATAACCAGCAAATAATGTACACCACTGACTTAGGAATAGCAAACATGCAGTAAGAGTATACCCTTTGTGTTTACAGATGTTTACAGATGATACAGATGTCTCTGGTTGCATTTGCCCAGACAATTAGGAGATGCAATCTGACCTTTCTCCCTTGGTATCGGCCAAATACACAAAACAGTTAAACACAGGTTTGCTCTTTTCAGAGTGTGAAAGCAAACTTAATTCAGGCTCATAAGGTGCAGTGAAAAATACTTTTCCATGAAGCAGCAGGATAATCACTGGCTTTTACCTGTTGATTGCAGTAATCCAGCTGCCTTCTATCAGAGTGTAATTATAGAGTTTGATTTGTTGCTGCACTCAGAAGTCAGCCTACAAAACTAGTTTTGGGTGCTGATCTGGGATCGGCTAACCTTCACCACAGTGAGAAGAAGGGCACGGCAGATTTTGATCTGGAATCAGAGTTATGAGGTGGCATCTCTGCTCTGTCTGTCTTGCTCTGGCTTGTTCGCGGCAGGTTATAGGCTCGTGCATGACACATGTTTATGGAATCTGATTAATTCAAGGTTTGAGCTGGCAGCTGAATCTTGACATAAAGATTACAACTTTGGCACAAAAAATAGGGGGCCCCTTGTTATCAGCCGTGAATGTACATCCAGTCACATTTCAGACATGTTGTAGTCTAAAGCAGTGATTCTCAACTGGTGGGTCGCGACCCAAAGGTGGGTCGCGGGCCTTTGCCTGACAAAAAAGAAAAAAGAAAAAGTGATTTTATTTTGAAGGGCATTTTTTATGCAGCGGAATTTTTCCAGCATTTACGGCACTTGTTCAGCGGTGCAGGAAAAACACTGACCAATGCGTTGTGAATCACATCACGTGATGCAGCTCATCCAATCAAATATGGGTATTCTGACAAGTTTCCTGACTTGAGTGAGATGTTCACACACCGTGACACACGGAGAGATACGAGGATATAGAGAGCAGAGCAGGACTGTTGAAGTGAGAGTTGTGAAAGTCAAATCATAGGATGATTTCCAAAATAGAAAATGACCAGAGAGACCAGAGTCATTAGACTCTGACTGGACAGACTCATATCGGTGAATTCTTCCAACTCTAATTTCTCTTTTTAGAAGATGAGAAAAATATAATATCCTGGCTTTTTCACTTCACCCTGAATGAACTGAATTTAAAGCTGCAGGGCAATTCAGTGAACATAATTTATCTAAAATGAATTGTTACGTAATTTATTCTTTAATCCAGCCGTTATTTTACTTGAAATGAGAAGAACATTTATTCATGTATTTCTATGTATTATTTATAATCCATCCAGTTAAATTTGAAAAATGAGAATATTTGTTAAAATATAATTGATGTGTACTTTCTTTATTTGATTTGACAGTTTACTAGAGACGTTACTAGACTTCTTGAATATAGATATACCCAAATTATATATATATATATATATATATAGATATATAATTTGAATATAATATATATATATATATATATATATATATATATATATATATATATATATATATATATATTATATATATATATATATAATTTGGGTCGTGGGTCCCGGCTTGTCATTAAGGGGTGATGGTGGGTCCCGCAGCCATACCAGTTGAGAACCACTGGTTTAAAGGGTAATCACACTACACCATATCAAGCTAAGAGGAAAACCGCTGACAGTGTGGTTGACAGAATAGGTTGACATTTTTGGAAATGTCCTTATTTGCTCTCTTGCTGAGAGTTAAATGAGAAGATCAATAGGCCTACTGCTGTGCCCATTAACGGAACAGTGTATGACATTTAGGGGATCTATTGGCAGAAATGGAATATATTATTTATAACTATGCTTTCATTAGGGTATCACCTGAAACTAAGAATTGTTGTCTTCCTTAGCTTAGAAAGAGCAATTTGTACAAAGGGAGCAGGTCCTCTTCCACAGAGTCCACCATCTTGCGCCACCATGTTTCTACAGTAGCCCGGAATGGACAAACTAAACACTGACTCCAGAGAGTGACTTTTGTGTTTTTACATGAGCTGAAGGTAGGGATGGCTACCGAAACCCAGTATTCAACGGACCTGGTTGCTAAATTTGTAAAGACCGGAGTATTGAGAAGCTCTGCCGTTACTTGCAGTTTTTAACAGTGTTAATGTTTTTTCACAAACCAGCTTAAACAAATGCTGACTGTCTGTATTTGAGCTGTTTAGCTTAGTTTGCTCTTGTAAACTTCTCTGCTGGCTGAGATAAAGCCCCTCTTCTCCTCTCTTCCAGCAGTACCTGCAGGCAGTGAATCAGTAGGACGAAGAACTGATACTGACTGGTGTCTGTGTTCTCCATTTTTTATCAACTTTACTCAGAAATGTCATTTATTTTCTTTACATTTTAGATTGGTTTCCAGTGAGAAATTAATTCATTTATATGGTGACTTTGCTTTTGTAAACTTTAGTGTTGCTGCTGGAAACAATACCGTTATCGTACTTTCCGGACTATAAGCCGCCACCTTTCCCCCCACGCTTTGAGACTGCGGCTTATACACCGGTGCGGCTTATATGCGGATTTTTCCGTCGCTTTGCGCCGCTAACACATTTAACATACATATTGTAATGTTCCACTTACGAGTCCGAGACAGGGTCCTTGCAAGGGGTTTATTCACAGAAACCGTCGCTCTTATTGCCGAGCAACTCCCTCGAACATGATCCGTACAGTGTGTTTTCCACAACAACAACCACAACTTCCGGTTCCGGTCTAACACAACATTTACTAGCTCCCGACACAGAACAGTTAACCCCCTCCTCCCCTCTGCTACCAGCTGTTACTGACAGGGTCGCTACAATATGGATGAAGTACCTTTGACGTTTGACCTACCTCTCACTCGGACTGTTAACAAAAAATGTTGAACAGCAAGATGCTTTTAACAGCACTAAAGTTGTCTTCTTCTCTGAACATCATAACATGTCCGACTCGCTAGCTTCTAAGCTAATTTTAACATTACCACCAATGGGGAAATGCTAACCGCGATTAGCATTCGCGAATATAATATATCTTCGTACATCTTTTCATGCAGACATACTTACATTACAGACTAAGGTCTCTCAAGGCTACCAAACGGAAGAAGTAAAACGAAGCAGCGTGTCTTCTCATTAGAATCTAAAAGCAACGAGGCAATAACTGTTGTTGCTCATAGCTCTGAATAGCTGTTGTGCTTGCAGCAACTGGCCAAGCCAGTTAACCGTAAATGCTATTCAGAGCTACGAGCTACGTAGACACGCTGCTTCGTTTTACTTCTTTGACTTATATTATAGTGTTGCCCATACGTTGCTGTTTAATCCGGTAAAAAAAATTCACAAATTCACAATATTACCGAAGAATAAATCAATTTTCCGAACAATTTGTTCAGGGGGGCTGAGCCAGATAGCCCCCGAATTCGGGGGCGTCGTCCTTAAGAGGTTTTAAAATTAAAATACAAGGTTTTCTTGTCCGCCTTGTATAAAGTTTGTTTTTCTGGGCGTGTTGTAGCGAGCAGGGGGCTGGTGAGTGCCCCTAGCCCCGGGCTCAGGGAGATCTCAGGGAAAAGGTCTGCAGGGTCCGGCTCGACTTTTCTTTGGCTGTGGTTCATGAGGAGGCTCCTCTCTTTCCCCATCAGCCTCTGATAAAACAGAGGCAGACCACTTAACTTTAAAACACTAGAATCAATTGAAACAGAGCAGTATCCAGCCCCAGGTTATCTGCACGTCTGGGAATGCAGCTGGCCACATCTCTCCACACTAAACCATCCGGACTTGTGAGGTATTTTTGCACAAACTGAAGTCTAAAAGTGGCCGTCCGGCTGGCCAGGTGGATGACGCCCTGCCCCCCCTCCTCTCTGGCTAAAAACAGCACCCCTTGTGGCACCCAGTGTAGACCCTCCCAAAATAAATCGACCATTCTCTTCTGTATATGGGCTAGAAAGGCTGAGGGAGGGTCTAGGCAGGTTAGACGGTGCCACAGTTGGGATGCTATAAGATTGTTTAAAACCAATATTCTACCTTTGAAAGACATCTGAGGGAGCAGCCACTTCCATTTGGAAAGTTTTCCCTCAATCTTCTCTGTGACGCCCTCCCAGTTCCTCTGGACTATGTTTTGTTGTCCAAGATATATTCCCAGGTATTTCAAGCCGTCTCTTTTCCAGACCAGGCTCTGGGGAAGAACTGGGAGACCGTCACGCCATTCACCGACAACGAGGGCTTCACTTTTCTTCCAGTTCACCCTTGCTGCCAATGCTATGTTAAAATATTCTACAATATTCAGGGGGTCCTTAATAGTCCTTAATAAAAACAACGATGTCATCTGCATAAGCTAATAAAACCATGTTCCTACTAAAACCAGGTAAAACCAGACCTTGTAGGCTAGAGCGTATTCTGATGAGAAGGGGTTCCAGGGAGAGTGCAGAGCATCCCGGACAGAGCACAACCCTGCCGGACCCCTCTACACACTCTAAAAGGAGCACACCGACTGCTGTTTAGCTTCAGCACACTCTCAACCCCACTGTACAACACTTTGATCTTAACTATGACGCCAGCGCTGAACCCAAACTTCCCAATAACTTTCCAGAGGAAGTTGTGTTCAACGCGGTCAAAAGCCTTTTCCTGATCTAGAGAAATCAGACCAGTGTTAATACCCAAAGAGCTGCAGACCTCCAAAACATCACGAATGAGGTAAACATTGTCTACCATGGACCAGCCGGGCACACAGTAAGTCTGGTCCCGATACTCTGGTACTCTTCTTCTGCAGGCCGAAGTAGAAGCTAGAGGGAGTGTCCATCTCTGTGATGGTCTGGAATCGGGACCGGACCAGTGCACCCTGAACTTTAATATCTAACAGGTCGGCCAAAGCCTTTTTTTTTAATCTTGAGGGCTTCAATATGTCCTTGATCTCCTGTGGACTCGCTTAAACTCTCTAGTTCCACTATATCAGTCTCTAGGTCCTTCATAGATCTGGTGATGTCTCGGGTGACGTTGAGGGTGTGCTGTTGGCAAAGGAGCTCTAATCTCAATTTTACCATGGTCCCACCACTGCTAAAATCACTCTTCCTTTGCCTAAAAACACCCCAGAAATAAAAAAAAGGACAGAGCAGTTACATGTCTGCGATGGGTAATGAATCAGATTATGTGTTATCTTATGTCTGAAAGACAAAGTACCTATCTGCTGCTTCTGACTGCTCTGCAACAGCTTAGCCATGAGAATTATCTCTGTAAATCAAACGGATGTTTCAGCAGAATGGAGAATGTATGTGTGGAAACAGCTGGGAAATATGGAAAATTACATAAACACATCTATGGAGAGCGCATTTCTGTTGATAAAGAATGTACCACTATTTGTTCAGTCAGTGTTGCTACTTATGTGCTTATCTGAGGTAAATTGTACATAGAGTATTTTTTATTTTTTTCAATAATGCCTGATATTATCACCTCAATATTAATCTAGTAACTGTTCTGGAGATTTTGATCATATCACATGATCTTAATCAGCAGTTGGACTTTGGCCAGTTGCCCAAACGTCCTGTTTTTCCTGAGCACTTTAGGGCCATACCAGTGTTTGCAAGTTTCAGCTTTTTAACTGTAAATAGTTTTGCCGATCTTTTTCAAATCCGTGCTGAAGACATTTTAGATGATTTTTCTACCTTCTGGCATAACCATTGTTCTACATGAATATTGTGAGCTGAAAGAGGAGGAAAAGTAAATGATATTATCCTCTGCAGTTCTTTATATCATGATTTGCAACAAATATTTGAAAATGTTCCAGATTCAAATTAAAATAGAAAAGAGGATGGACATTTGATTACATTTTATAATGTTTTTGCCTTTTCAGAATTTATTTCCAAAGCATGGAATATGAAGAGAAATATAACTGAATATAGATAGAAGCCTAATACTGTGTGTGGATTATAGATATAGTATATTATTTATGTATGTGTGTATATTTATGTATCAGGCTTGGGCAAAGTTTGGGCTACATACAAATGGTTCTATCATGGATTCAGTGTTTATTTATTTGACCTGTCGGCCTCTGCTGCATGACTTTGACTAACTTTTAAAGAAATCTCCCTTTTGTGGGTCTCCCAACTTTAATAATGTGATGATAATACTTTACATGACAGATACAGAAGCTAGAGGGTTGAAACAAAGTTCAGTGCTGTTTGCTGCGGAGTAGGTCGTGTGCAGTGGGCTGATCTTTGTAGTTGAAAACAGCTGCTGATGCTGGTGAGGCTGTTGAACAGTATAGCTGGAGGCTGTAAAACCAAAACAATGTGCTGAAAAATGCAACTGCAGACCACCCAGTCATTTGATCTGGTATTAATATTAAAATATTGATTGGTACAACTTTTAACTTTCACAAACATAACAATTTAAAGCTCATTATTAATTCCAAATCTGGACCTATATTTGAAAAAAAGCTACTGCTAGTAAAAAATAGGTTGTGAAAAGTGGGAACTATTTTTTCTTTTTCTTAACAATATCAGATCAAAGAGTGCATGAGTGACTGTGCCTCCCACATAAAGTAAGAGGTTGTGACAAACTAAACATCCATGCACTAATGTTAAGAGACTGATTGCTATCTATAATTCCCTTCCTGTTGAACGGATACAATTCCAAGTAGTCTGTTTCTGCCACCTACTGGTGTACACATGTGTAGAAGCCTTGCCCAACATCTGCATCCTTCATTCTTGAAAATGGCTCAAAACACCATCTACTGTTTTAAAGCAGCCCTAACCCTTACCTCCTATTCTGAGGTAGTTTGGGAGTGACAGACGTCATAAAGTAAAAGAATTCTAACGCCCTCTAATCAGACCCCACTCCTTGCCTCTCCCCAGTGTCTAGTACTTTCACTTTTTCTGGAACCACTGTGTAGCATTATAATCATAGCACAGCACATGGCTGTTCTTTCCTTTCTGTGAACTGTGTAAATGACTGGTGGTTATCTGACAATAGCTACTGTCTGAGGAATGGCGGTTCGATTCCCGGCTCCGCTAGTCTATGCCGATGTGGCCTTGGGCAGGACACTTCACCCCAAATTGCACCTTGCATGGTAGCCCCTGCCATCAGTGTGTGAATGGGTAAATGATGACATGTAGTGTTAAAGCCTAGAAGAGCACTCTACAAGTACAGTCCATTTACCTTCACCTTTCATGCAGCCATTTGCTCACTTGAGTTCACAGAGTTTGAGTTGGGAGGGTAATAACCCGTATAAAGTACAATGCATTAAACCAGTAGTTCCCCACCTTGTAGGCTTCAAAAAGGGCATTATTATCATTTTTAGTGGATTGAAACACATAACTTGTGGATGCTGCAAAATCAACTTTTTTGCAAAGTCTAACCGTTGTGACAGTTCTGGTACTTTGTGTGGACATTTTTGGTGGAGAAAATACTTTTAAACATGATTTTACTTTTTGCAGCATCTTTTGGAATAGTGACCTCATTGGCAGAACTGTGTATTGTGTCACATGTACATTTGTATGCCTGTACGACTGGAACAGAACAGGGACCCATTGATAAAGAAGCTCCATAACGCCATAGAGTCCTTTAACTATTGTTGCACAGGTGGTCTGAACAAGCAGTCCAGTGTTAACATGGTTCCTCAAATCTGTCCATGCTTGATGATGCACATGGCCAAGCCACATTTACTGACTGTGACAGGACAGTGTTGATTTTTACATTAGAGCACCAACAATACATGTACTGTACACACTAAATACACGGGTGACTCACATCACTTGTTACATCAGAGTTACACCTACAAAGCATTAACCGTTGGTTAAAGAGACAAAACCACCATTTTTCATTTCAATGAATGCAAACTTGTGAGTGATCACACTGGCTTCAGCTGTGATAAGTTGCGTTTGATTTTTGTATTTGTACTTCAGAGCAGGCTCTATAAGATGTGCGACTGCTCTTATGCTTCATCAACGAGCACTGCTGTCCAAAACACTGGGTGGATGTATCAGCAACTGCTTCAGCCTTTAAACCAGAGCTGAAAAGACATCAACACATCAAGTAGGATGAGTAAAGCCTCGCTGTGCACCACAACACAAGGACAGAAGAATGGTTTGAAGAGTCATTTATGTTGTACTATCATGTGGCATGTGGTCAGCAATAAGGTAAAACCTATGTGAAGGAGACCAGAACAAGAGAACCATGTGGCCAAAACAATACACAAAATGTACAAAGAATAAGCTCCGACGGTAAAATGGATTAATGTATTTGCATGTTTCATGTATTGTGTGATCAGCTATCACAGAGAGCTGCAGGAGACAGAAGGCTGGCTCCTTCAAATCATTGAAAAGTCCCCTGGCATGTTTTTATCTGAGGACAAGACAAATATGCACAACTTGTATTGACGTACTACGGATTATAATCCATATACCATCTCGAAGCTTTCCAACACAACAAAAACGTTGTTTTGAAAGTGGAACCTTGAAATCCTACGTGAAAACAGTGGTATAGTGTTGTATAGTGGAAGAGAAGCGTCTGAAGGAACTGTATGGGTGAGTGTGTCGTCTTTGACCAGTGTGAGTAAGACCCCCTCACTTCTAATTTTAGGCCGCCCGCTCTTCTACAGAGTCAATGTGATGACATGTCATTCTAAGTTGCAGTCGGTCGAACAGAGTCTAAGTGTGCTGCTGAGGAACTTTACCCTTTTCCACTTCTGTTTTACTAAGTAACCACAATGCAATGCAATAAATAATATAAAGTAATCTAAAGGGATCTCTTTCTCATTTCAGATAGCAATACTCATTAATGTGTTGGCAAGAGTTATATAGACAACACATGTCATGCATGAATAGAAACATTCACTGGACAAGCATTTATACCGACACACAAACCCATCAATTAAGAGAGTGAATCATTGTATGTCTCTGCTCTGACAGCAGTGACTTCCAGGTGAACATGGTTTCAGATGAACTACTGTGTAATGGCCGCCTGGTCTTAGAAGAAGGAAGTGTCTGATGAGAAGGCCCCTGCCAGCCTGAACTCCTCCCTCATCAGCACACAGAAGAGGCGCTGAGGCAGCGCTTTGGAGTACGGTGCCGGCCGAGGGACACATGTACGCAGCAGGATCTCCCGGCCCGCCGGAGAAGGGAAGTCTGGCACTTTATTGCTTCCTCCAGTCGGCTTCCTGTCACGGACCAAGTCTTCGTCCAGTGGTGCCAGGAGGGCCGCCTGAGGGTGGAGGGATGGGGAAATGTTACTCACTGGCAATGAAAAGGTAGACAGAGAAGATGCTAAAGAGGTATGCATGTAAACACACCTCTTCAAGGTTAAAACTTAGTTCTACTTTGTTTTCACAATTAATGAATTTAAAGGTTTCTAAAAGGGCAAAGTCAAGAAAATGTTAGTTTGACTCTCAACACATTCTGACCTCTGCCACCCTCAGCCCCAAGGCCAACAGTTCACAAATACATACCCACCATACACTAGGGCAGGGGTATTCAATTCAAATTCCAAAAGGCCCAGATTGACAAAAAGTCCTCGTGCAAAGGTCCGAAACATTACAATAATATCTAACTTGCGCTATTTAGTGCCCCCCACACACACACGATTAAAATACTTAAATCGCGATTTAAATATTTAAATCGCGATTTAAATATTTTAATCGGGATTCATCGCGATTTAAATATAATCGCGATTAAATATTTTAATCGCGATTATTTAATCGCATTGTTTTGCACAAAGTTCAATAATGAATTCAAAACTAGTGTATTGCTGCACTTTTATTTTAAGAGTACTGCTATATGAACAAAAGTACAATAACATTTGGTTTGCAAACACAAAAACACATCAGGTGCTTGTTAACAGCAGTATTCCCTTTACACAGCAGCAGTTATAACACAGTTATGATTCTGATAATAGATATTCAGCCAGTGTTCACAACTTTATCTTCGTGTGTAAGATATGCAATTTTAAATATACACCTTGACAACTACAAACCTATCTACGTTATGTTTTTATGTTTGTTAAATTCTCAGTAGCGATAACTAAATTATGCTTATTATACATATTACAAACAAAACACTTTAAAAACTCTAATATGTGTGGTATTTGTTATAAATGTACGTTGGTACATAGATTAGATTTGAAAACTTTATTAATCACCAGTGGGGAAACTCTTTTGCCACCCAAAAACTCATACAGAGGGTGATAATAAGCTGTACTTGGAGGGATTTAGGACCCAGGGGAATGTAGGTCAAGCATGGAACCTGTAGTCTGTACCGTGGCAGTCACGTGCAGCATGTGGAAGTTAAGCTAATAAAGAGTTGCAGCTTGTTCTCTCGTGCTTATATGTTTATTTAAAAACTTCACCCCTATTCACCCGCCCGCGCTCTCAGGTCAAACGTTTTAGGTCTTCTGTCTGTCCCACACACTCGCCTTAAGACCCGCGGTGACCAAGCTTTTGAGGCAGTAGCACCAAGGCTGTGGAATGCTCTGCCTGCACCACTACGCTTTGCAGATTCTGTGAACGCATTCAGAAATCAGCTCAAAACTCACCTCTTTAGACTGGCGTTTGGGTAAAACCCATGTCCTAGACCTGCTTTGTAAAAAGCGCTTTATAAATAAATTTTACTTACTTGCTATAGAGGTATACTGGTAGGTATAAAGGTATACTGGTGGGTAGAGGTATACTGGTAGGTAGAGCTATACTGGTAGGTAGAGGTATACTGGTGGGTAGAGGTACACTGGTGGGTAGAGGTACACTGGTAGGTAGAGCTATACTGGTAGGTCGAGCTATACTGGTAGGTAGAGGTATACTGGTAGTTAGAGGTATACTGGTAGGTAGAGGTATACTGGTAGGTAGAGGTACACTGGTAGGTAGAGGTACACTGGTAGGTAGAGGTACACTGGTAGGTAGAGGTACACTGGTAGGTAGAGGTACACTGGTAGGTAGAGGTACACTGGTAGGTAGAGGTACACTGGTAGGTAGAGCTATACTGGTAGGTAGCGGTACACTGGTAGGTAGAGGTACACTGGTAGGTAGAGGTACACTGGTAGGTAGAGGTACACTGGTAGGTAGAGCTATACTGGTAGGTAGAGCTATACTGGTAGTTAGAGGTATACTGGTAGGTAGAGCTATACTGCTAGGTAGTGGTATACTGGTAGTTAGAGGTATACTGGTAGTTAGAGGTATACTGGTAGGTCGAGCTATACTGGTAGTTAGAGCTATACTGGTAGTTAGAGCTATACTGGTAGTTAGAGCTATACTGGTAGGTCGAGCTATACTGGTAGGTCGAGCTATACTGGTAGTTAGAGCTATACTGGTAGTTAGAGCTATACTGGTAGTTAGAGCTATACTGGTAGTTAGAGCTATACTGGTAGATAGAGCTATACTGGTAGTTAGAGCTATACTGGTAGGTAGAGCTATACTTGTAGGTAGAGCTATACTTGTAGGTAGAGGTATACTGGTAGGTAGAGCTATACTGGTAGTTACCTCGTCACTGGTGAAGTCAGCCAGCTTGACGTAAGCAGCAGGAGAAGAAACAACACACAAATACAGTAGAATGGAGGAAACGTAGAACAAAAAAGAAGAAGCACGTTTGGTATGTTTCGCTTGGAAAAAATTACCTCACAAGCATACACATACAGGGTCGGAAATTCACATATTTTTTGGGGGCAATTTTTGCCCCCACTGACTGAAATCCAGGGGCATTTTCAAAAAATTGGGGGCATTTTTTGAAACTTGTGAAATAACATTTAACCGTTGTTCAAAATAATACATATACTTATTTAGGCTTACAGTATATGAGCAATTGTCATCAAATGGCAATAATAAGACTTAGGCAGTAGTCTACAGATTCAAAGTGTTTTCTTAGATTTATTTAACAAAAAACAAACAAATCAGACAATCATATTCAATTTTATTGTTATTTCTTTGTGGTTATTTATTGTTATTATTAAATGTTTTAAACAACTATGAACAATTATTAAGTCAACGATGCGTTGATTACATATACATCAGTCATTGTATGTAATTATTGAGAAAAAATATTTTTGTAGCACCTCAAATATTGTGATATTACCCATTTTTGTGCTGAACTTATGCATTAGTCATTGTGTGGAATTTGAGAAAAACATTTTTATAGCACCTTAACATTTTTAAAAATGTGCCATTTGAAGGTACAAATTCAGTTCAGAGTTTTTACTCAGTAAAATATCTTAATTGACTGTCAGTCAGGTATTATTAATTTCCAGCAACCCTCAAATCAAATAGACACTTTACGCACAATTTAGGTGTATTTTTACCTTTAACTCACGAGATGCAGGTAGCATGTTTTATACTTAATGTGAATGTAATCTATTTTCCATTATGCAATATGTATACTTTGTTGGCATCTTATTCTGAAAACAGGATGTTCGTCTTAAGAAACCGGATGTTGTCTCACGTTAATCTTTCCGCTAACTTTCAAAGTCCTTCGCTCATCCCAATCTGCTCCGTTTGAATGAGTTTACCGTGAATTAGAAGTGATTAAGAAGCGCTCCATTTTTTTCGGGGGCATTTTTTTGCCCCTCTCCTAGTGATATCAGGGGCAAAATGATATTTCTTAGGGGCAGTTTTGCCCTTTGCCCTCGTGTATTTCTGACGCTGTACACATACATATGTATCGTAATGCAAAGGAGCAGCACGGTTTCACAACAGATAGTTTAGAATGTTAAGCTGCATCACAAAATCACAGCTCTACGCAGAAGACAAGTTGTTACAACTCAAATGTGCAGGAAATAACAGGTTTTGGCTCCCAGCATTCTTGATTTATTTTTTGCTGAAAGAATTATTGAATTAACATGGTAGCAGAGGATGGTGGCTGGCAATTACAAAGTTCCACCACCGTTTGACGAGAAGAAGTCTTATGAGAGCTGGAAAAATGAGGTTGAAATTTGGAGACTGGCGACGGATGTGAGGAATTAAAGTTTAAAAGCAATCCTAAGTATGTTTAATAGCACCCCTAGTGGTGGATATCATATGTTACAGTATATTTACTTATAGAAGTTTCAACCAAAAAGCATAGTCATTAGATGTATTTAACACTGTAAGTATAGTCATTGGATGGATTAAACACTGAAGATCTGCTGAAATGTATTAAATATTAGGTCAGATAGGGTTTTCAGATACGCCCATATGAATCAGTACAGGATGGCAAAGCGTGAATCAAGCAGGTAAATGACTATATAAGGTACGGAAGCACATTTGCCAACTGAAAGTGTTGAAGAAAATCATAACTTAGGATCGAACTGAACACATTCGGTGTCATAAGAAAACGGTTTATATAACTTGTTATGTTGAACACATTTGGTTACATAAAAACATTCTTAGAAAGTGATTAAGGCGCGCCAGACAAATTGTAATATATCACTCAATATATCAATTTGTCTCCAAACATTTCCCGTACACGAATCGTGTGTTCTACCAAAAGGTTATCTCGACCCAGACGAAGACATGAGAGCATGACCTAATGAGGAGACCAGATGTGCTTTGTTTGTGGTTCAACCGGCTGGTTTGATTGGTGGAAAGTGACTTAAGGGGGATGAATTTTGACTATAAGAGTAAGCTGTGAAAAGTAATACATTGGATTTGTTGAACTTGTTGAATGTTGGCTTGTGCTTATTAAAACACTTCCCGCTGGGTTGCAACTTCAATTCGCCGTCTCTTCTCGTCATTTTGTCACAACAAATGACAAATACTTGTGTGCAATATCTGAATAAGTAGTCTAAACGAGCGGCCTGGCCGCGATTCCATCTGATTGAGTGGCTTGGATGAGAGTAGCTTGAACGAGTGCATATAATCTGAATTGTGTAGTTCAGGTGAGAAAGTAGTTTCAACGAATTGTTTAGATGAGAGTATAGCTAACCGACTGAGTTGTGTGGTCAAGCTAGTGGCGTCGTAGACGGATTATCAGAGCGTCGAGTGAGCTGAGCGGACTAAGTGTTGCGAGTGAATTATGTGAAGTCAACGACGGTCATTTCATTGTCTCACGGTTGCGGCTTGGGTTCAGTGAACAGTAGCCAAACATAGCGAATTACCCTATCGAGAATCGAGTGTTCCTTCGCTTGAGGAGACTGATTTCCGGGAAGTGGTTCGCTGGTTTTAACTGCAGTTCACGGGGACTGAATTTGGGGTGGATAAAGGAAAGAGGTAACTGTTGTATTTCGTTATAAATGTTGTTGCATTGTTGAAAATGGCGTTGTAAAGGAGATTATTGTGATAAAATACGGCGTGAATGAATTGGTTGAACCGGAGGCTGCAAGCCTGCTCCGGTGTTTAGCCCGAGATAACTAGATAAGAGGAGATTAGAAAAATAACCGGTGCACTAGTGAAAAGCCAAGGCCCGGTCTTAGTGAGATAAAGAATGTGTGTATTCGGCATGCTATCGAGTTAAGACTACGGTGCTTTGTGTGTGTTGACTGAAGGCACGTTAGCCTGGCTGTTGTGTTGGCTGCAGGCATGTGTTCGCAGTTAGCCTAACCTGTTGTGTTAGCTACGGCGCACATGCGGTAAGCACATGTCCTTTAACAAAAAATAGAAGGAAAACGAGGAGAAGATGGAAAAGATGTAGACGAAGAGAAAGAATTCAGAGAACTGGAATGCGCCAGAGCAAATCTGCAACCGCAGATAGAAGCAAAAACAAAGGAAGTAAAAAAAAGCAAAGAGGAAGTGAAAAAGAGGGGACAAAGAAGAAGAATACACTAGGACAGCGGTTCCCAAACTTTTTAGGCCGCGCACCCCCTTCTACATCCCGACCGGGTTCGCGCACCCCCCCCCCCTTAATAATAAAAAAAAAAAAGAAGCAACAGAGCCTTTTAAGCCTTCATAGCCGCATAATAATCGGACCAATGAGAGAACAGTTTGCTCGCGCGTGGCATTTGTTTACAAGATTTAGTCCGCTGTTAAATGTTGCAGTGTGAACACAAACCGAACAAAGGAGCAACTGCAACAAAGCAAACGAACTGAAGGTGTGAAAACGCCCTGAAACACTGCAACAAAGTTTCAATAACTTTCAGTGACACAAGGCGTCACTTTTAAAGAGCAATCAGGATGCGAGCACACACGCACAGGCTCAGAGGCAGATTATCACATTTAATTTACAATTAATGAGCGACTAATGTAGCCAGGATGTCTTCGGACAAAGCATCGATGCGGCGCGACACAGTGTTGTTGGACACCGGGATCATGTCCAACTTTTTTGCTTCTTTCTCCCCAATCATACATTCCACCATCTCTCTGGCAGCTGGCGAGCTCACGTCTTCAGTGATTGTGTGCGGTAGCCCCTTTCTCGCTATTCTGTAACCAGATATGAAGCCCGTAGTGCGTCATTTATAGACCCAACACATGAATGAGACTCCAGTTGTTTTTGGCTGTTTTGTAACTCCTCCAATTTGGATATAAACAATGTAAGGGGCTTTTGACTTGCACTGGCATGCTTGGTGTTCAGGTGGCGACGTAAATAAGAGCTTCAGACTGTTAGCCAGAACCTCACTGCACACCACGCACTGTGGCTTTGGGCAATCTGCGTTGCCAATCCAAGTGAAGCCCAGACACAGATCATTTTCATCATATTTCCTCTTTTTTTCCCAGTCTGATGCTCACTCTCGTTTCCTCTTTTTTCACCTCGACTCCGCGATGGGCCGATGTGCTCCCGATTTGTCTGTGCTATCCCTTCCTCCTTTTCGGTCTCCTCCGTCTCATCTTCCTCTGACTCTGGCTCGATTTCTTCTCCCGGTCTCTCCCGATTGGATTAATTACATATATTATAACCAGCAGCATTTTGTAAACTTCAAACGTGAGCAGGTAGATAAAACTAGTTTAATGACCTGCAGAATCGAATGGCATTAGATATGATTTTAGCAGGGAGAGGCGGAGTTTGCAAAATGTTTGGATCTGCCTGTTGTGCTTTCATTCCGAACAACACAGACCCTGATTGATCGGTGACCAAGGCTCTGGCCAGATTGACAGCTCTCAGCCAAGAGCGAGCAGAGAACTCTGGTGTTGAAGATCCGCTCACCAGCTGGTTGGATGGTATGTTTGTAAAATGGAAAAATGCATTTTTGTCCACAATAACCTCTCTTTGTGTTGTCGCTACAGTCCTGGTCCTCTGTGGACGCTGTTGCATCCCTTGCATCCGTGGACTTCTACAGAGGTTAATTGATACTGCGCTTAGTGAGCCAAACATACAGGGTAACCAGTTACGTATAGATGATGAGGATGAACTTGAACTCTGATGGATATGACTGTTTAGTTAGGCAACGATACCCTTGGACCAGTAAGTGAAATAAAGGCTTCTAGTAGCACCCCTAGTGGTGGATATTATATGTTACAGTATACTTACTTATAGAAATTTAAACCAAAAAGCATATTCATTAGATGTATTGAACACTGTAAGTATAGTCATTGGATGTAACATGATTAAACACTGTGAAGAAGATTTGCTGAAATGTATGAAGTATTAGGTCAGATAGGGTTTTCAGATACGCCCATATGAATGAGTGCAGGATGGCCAAGCGAGGATATTGGAGTATGCTGCTTTCAGGAAGGAGGAGGCCGGACCAGAAGAATGAGTCATAAGCCAGTTGGAGCTAATTGGATTTCAGCCAATCACTGAGCTGATACGGGACATCTCAGAGACACTGACACACAAAAGACTGGATCTACAGGCATCTGGAGATCCTCTGCGGACCATCGGCCACACACTAGTCTGCCGGCTGGCCCAGATTGGGCCTCAATTTCATGAAATATTATGTTATTAATAGTGTGATTCAGTTTGTCACTGTTTTAGCTTCCATTAATTGTTAAAATACTTTTGATTGTAACTTGAACCAGCTGAGTTTTTTGGCCTGAGTTCATGGTCCTCCATGCAGACTGTTCAGTGACAATGGGGGTGAATTAAACAACAAAGATATGAGGAACATGGCTGAAAGCTTCAATATTGAAGTGAAAACAACTGCAGCTTACAGCCCATGGAGCAATGGGCTTTTGGAAAGACACAATCAAACCCTCACTGAAATCCTGATGAAAGTGAAGAGGGACAATGGATGTGACTGGAGGATGGCAAAGATGGAAGACGTGCAGCCATTGTTGTTGATGTCATGCATACGTTTTAAGTAAAGTCTTAAACATGTACAGTTGTCACTGGAGTTATTGAATTAACAGGGAGAACCCGCTACACCGTGGGACAACCCCGACACCGTGGGAGAACCCGCTACACCGTGGGAGAACCCGCTACACCGTCAGGGTTCCCACACTTGCCTTGAAAAGAATTTCCATGCTACCTCCTGATTTTCCAAGTACCATATTAAGCGATGATCTGTAGGCCCCCGAAGCTTTCCGCCCCCATCCGCGCCCCCCTCCCCTCACAACCCCCTAGGACACCTGACTACTTACTTGATTTAAAAGATGTGCCAGTCAAGTCTACATTGTAAATGCTTAGAGATTATGTCTTATTGATAATATTGTTGGGGTCTCACCAAATGGCTTCAACATGTGCTGTGAACAAAGAGAATCAGGCCTTCCCTTTTTCAAGCAAAGGTTTCATCCTGATTGTGGTTTGATGAGAGCAAACCTCCTCTGAAGGAATTTCACACTAGGGTGTGAATTCCCCCCCCCCCCAAAAAAACCATGGTCACCTGAATGCACCGCTGCAATCTCATTGGCCGAAGGCCAAGAGACCCCAGGACCCCTGTGGTTCAACCACTGTCCAACAAAACTGCCTGCAGATCACACCTCCTTGCTTTTTCCACCAATCCCTCGGGGTAGAAGGAGGCACGCAAACGCTCTCTTCGCCCGTCCAGGCCACAGAAGATCCAGCTTTCCCCACCAGCGCGACGCTGGCCACGCAGGCCACGAGGCAGCAACGGCCTTCTCCCCTCCTCAAACCCTGACAGGTCACAAGCCATTTCGCTGGTCGAAACAACAGTGTTCCACGCTGACTAAAGGCCCACTCAGCCCACGCGATCCGTTCTCCGCTTTTTTGTTTTTCCCTTTTTTTTTTGGTGCACAAACCGGCACAGAGGAGCCCGACGAAGCCTCGCTCCTCTCATGACCGATGATTCCCGGTACGACGCACGGACCACGCCGTCAGCCGAAGTTAGATCATCCCCCCCTGCAGCGAGGATTGATCACGTCTGCGTGTGCTCCAGAGCCACGCCACAACGATCGAAACAGCGCCGGCAAAGCCGCGCTGCAAGCAGCCCCCCCCCCCTTTTCCTTCTGGATGAAAAGGACAGATTCGGCCACAAACACTCTCCAACTTTGCAACGAAGCATCGACAAGTAAGGTTCATGGTATCTGGGAGTAGCTTAGCTTAAATTAACTTAAGTTTAATTCAGGCCATTCATTTATATGTTGATATTCCCGTGTTTTGTGTGTTTAAGTTACTGTCGCGTGATATCGAGGTATTGCGCAACTCCTCGCGGACCACGAGATCCGCTCTATGGTGCATTCCCGTATTCTGTTTGTGTTAAGACACTGTCGCATTATACGGAGGTATTTACGCAATCATTGCGGACCAGAGAAGCTCCGCTGTATTTGTGTATTAACTGCTATGACTGTTTATTTGGGGATTATTTTCATTCATTGTATTCCACTCCGTGTGGTATTCTCTCTTCATAAAATCAGCTCTGTGAGTGAAGTGTGGAATCTCGGCTATCGTACATAACTGCCGGCAGTTCTACCGACAACGGCACTTTGTGTACGATACGGCCAGCGATCCCCAGTCTCACTACAACGCGGACCGCACGCAGAAGTTTGATTCATGACCCCCACCTTTGCTCTCTTTCTTGCCTCTCACGTAACACGCACACACACAGCTCCTATCTCTGCCCCTGGGGGAAACCCCGTTCAAACGATCGCCTCACGGCACACGTGATTATATACAGCAGTCTCACCGCCATTTTGTCCGAGTCACTCGACTCCGCCATCTGGTGGTAGTATCTTAAGGCCCCTCCCCTTTTGTCCGCATCACTCGACGCCGCCATCTTTGTAGTCTTTAGCAGTAGCTGTAAGACTCTCCTTCCTTTTCACCCACAGACCCACACACACACACAGACATACACCCTCATCCATTTTATTCATTCTTTAGTTTAGGCATATAAAATTGTATGATAACGTTTGTTGGTTGCAATATTAATTGATTTGATCATTTACTATTTTGATTCAATAAACTCTGTTATACTTTAAGGAGCAGTCGTCTGTGATTACTTGTGCATGTGTATGTAATAAAACTGTATGTAGTAGCCTGTGTTCGAACTTAACCCTTCACTGTCACTGAATGTATAGTCATACTCAGACTATTAACATTATGAGTGACTACTAATTATGAGATTTAGTTTTATCGTTTGGTTATTGGTCCCTGTCCGCAGGGTGGTGCCCCGTTATTAATAATCATTAATAATTGTTACATACATTAATAATTCTATTGATGTCAAGAATTCAGTTTCTTAAATGCTGATATCCCAAACACGCTCCTTACGTTCCCAACAATATCAATGCATGAAATAATGCAACAAGCTGTGGATGAACAACAAACGTTTTGTAGACCCAGACAGCCAGAACCTCACTGCACCGACTGTCTCCTAAAAATTACGTTCCCCCAAAACTAAAATGCATTCTCAATTACGTTTGACCAAAAACGTATTTTCTCCCTGATTACGTTTCAGGGACACCGTGGGAGAACCCGCTACATGAGACATGTAGCGTTAAAGCGCCTTGAGTGGACGGAAGAAAAGCACAATACAAGTATAGTCCATTTACACCAGGGGAACCCGCTACACTGTGGGAGACTTGATATTTTGCTGATGCAGGCGATGGCGCTCAGGAAGAGAATGACGAAGGAGAGGAGTTTAGAGAACTCTCGATGACAATGTGCTGAGTAAAAATGTTAACATATGTTTAGTTATTGACTTTGTGAGGGATGTGAGAATATCAGACACAAAAACACTTTCAGCAGTAATAAATGAAACCTGGTCTCGTTTACAGCGTCTCCTGTGCACAAGCGAGGGTCCTCATGAGACACCCAAACACCACGGCTGATGACCCAGTCCAAATGATGGTGAAATCCATTGTGAGGCTCGAGTATTGCATCGATATATTTTAAGTTAGAGTGGGGGTATGATATTTTAAAGATCTTTATAATGTTGTTGAAGTGTTTGTCCCAACACTCACTGGCATTACAGTTTTTGGATGCTACTGCAATTTTTTTTTTTTATTCCACAAGCTATTTAGGCATTTTCAGTCAGATAAGAATAAATAAACAACTCTGTTACATACTACAATCATATAGCAGGCAAAATAGCCATCATTAAAGTACCTTTTGCAATTTCAATTGAAATGGGCTTCTATATCTCAGTAAACTAAACCGCTGGCTGACAGACGGACATGAAGAACAGATGATCAGTTGAAGCAACCTGTTTGTTTCATTAGCTTGCAATTTTACTTCCATTTCCAAACTTGAAATGAAACTTATACCTACACTACCTGGTCTCGTCACATGGTAAGATTCCTACCATGAACACATCCTGAGAGAACCCCCCCCCCTGGTGAACTGTGTCACAGGGAGCAGGAGAGTGAGGCTTCTTACCCCCTGAGCGTTGACAAACAGCCTGTGGATGATGCTGCCGGCCGGCCCCTGGCCAGCTCCAATCACCACCACCTCTGGTTCTTCCAAAAGGGAGCTCACAAACCTGGAGGAAGACATCAAATGTTGGTCACAGTAGAATAAATAGGTCAGTGCAACCGATTGGTACACATGGGGGATAGCGTTAGTTAAGTCACACCTACATTATCTGACATCCGCTCTTTCATTCCAATCATATTCACATGGAGGCCCATTATAAACCCAGTTCCCTCCACCAGCCCAACATCCTCCTTCTGAGACCCTGGGGTCCTAGATCCTGGGGTACTTCTGGCCCGATACGGGGCTACTTACTGACTCAGCTCTCTATTAAAAGATTGTCGAGCTGGTGTTCTTGCGAGGGAACTCGCCTGGCTCTTCTAACTGCCGTTACTCCCGACGTCTACCCTGCTTCCTCCGGTCTGAGTGCACTCGGTCGAGGGGCCACCCTGATCCCGGGCGCTCCCACCAGTCGCGTCGGTTATGGCAGCTTCCCTCTTCTGGATCCGTGCTCTTGGTAAATGCCAGGTTAGGTTTTAACGGCTAGGATTACTTCTAAAACCGTAAGGGATTGTTAAGTGGATTCGGTCTTCTAGGATAACCTTACAGAACTCAGTTGTTGGACATACAATGGATTTAACTTTTTACTGCCACGAGGAACTGTTACTACCTGAGCAAATAAATGCACTTGAGAAATTTACTTTAAATGCAGATTAGATATTTATTTCAGGTTATATTTAGTTAATTTGCAATGGTTAAGCTACAGCTCACATAAAATGTCACTACACTTGATTCGTTACTTTAATTTTCTTCTCAGGTTATACTCATTGGTTTTAGATGACGGTTCGGTGGAGCCGGATTGTCGATGTAATAAAAAATCCTTTTGGGGTTTTTAGGAGCGAAGGTTCGGCCAGACCCCCCAGGCTCCTCCTGCGCGGCAAACGAAGTCCGTTCAGCGATCCTCAAGGCTCAGTACAAAGCCTTTAAGGCGGCTGTGTCCATCCGTTGTCCAGTTGTTAAAGTCAAGCAGGGGGGAGAGGTGATTCTCCGTCTTTCAATTTTTGTCCACGAACGGCGGTCTTCTTTCCGTGAACAGAGACGAAATCCTCCGAAGCGGCTGTCGAACGAGGTCCAGTGTTTCTCCATGGATGGCTCGGTCGGCGTCCCATCGTGAATTCCCGTCTTGCTGTTTGCAAGTTACTTCTTTTATAACACTTTTGGGCTGCCTCTCGCGTCTCTCCCGCCTCTTCCTCAACACGGGGTCCCTCAGCCCGTGATTAACATGACATTATTGATTTGGTGCATGTGCTTCGAAAAGTACCTACATTTTGTGTGTGTGTGCATGACGAAATCACCCCAACTTCCCTGTCTGGGTGTTCAACATCTGTTGCACTTCCCCTTTTCCTACACTCACACATTTCTAACACAGATTAGTTATCATAATCACAGTTACAGTTGTTATAATCAGTTACAGTTGTTAATCACTTTACTTAGTACACATTTGCTTATAAAATGATTATTGATCTCATCCTTCATCATTATTGTGCTTTGTGTCTTTTCTTCTCAACCACCATTATTTCCCCATCCCTTGAAGCCAACACCCTGCTTACTTCCTCTTTCTCCGTACTTTCTACACTCAGACAGCACTATACTCAGATACACTTATTATTATTATTATCAGGTTTACATTTGTTAAATCACTCTATGTATTAAACATTTGTTATGTAACGATCATACACTTTATCTTTCGATTACACTTTAACTATTGATTTCTGAGTATATGCTTTATGCTTTTTATATCCTGACCTTCCCCTGATCGTGTATGCATGTTTTCGAGGCAGCTCTCGTGAGCTCAACTCTTCTCGACAGACCTAATGCCTGTGTGTTCAGCACAATGTTAAACAGCAGAGGCTTTCCACCAAACCGTTTCACCGTTTGCTGTAAATGGTCAGTTTCTAAATCAAGTTCTAAGTACTTGAGCTGCTGTAAAAACACATTGCTCCAAAATGTCTGACAATGACTAATATATTTGAGTTCTGGACATCTCTGACTACATATATATTCAAAATCATTCTACTGTATCAATTTAGAGAATTGCCAAAATGAAAGTCTCATATTTGCACCTTGAACTAGCTAAACTTCTAAAAAGTACAAAGGTACTGTAAACATTGGTAAGTTCAGCTATGCTCCCAGATAACACCAGCAGGCCACCGCTGTTTACAAGCTAAGTTGCTAAGACTTAACTTTAGTCAAAGAACATCAGCAAACACAACATTTATCTTACTTATTAGCTGGAATGTACTTAAAATGAGTACCATATACTCCATCCGTGTCACCAACACACGCCCCGAGGCAGTTGATTAAGGGGAAACGCTGTCGCCGTGTCTCTCACTGACATGATGCTCAAATAAAATGCTGAGTAACTTACTTCTCTAGCTCTTCTGTGTCCTCTCCCTTCCCGCCCTCACAACTGGCAAACTTGGCCTTGAGGGAGCGAGCTCTGGTGATGGCCGTCTCCATGAACATCAGCTGATTGATGAAATCCTACAGGTGGAGAAAGATCACACACACGCATACTGTCAGAACAGATGATGGAGGAAGTTCACATTAGATAGGCTTCTACTCCATCGCATTGACAAGTAGAATGAAGTCCATATGTGTCGTCAGCATTATGATAGTTTTTGTTTGCTCTACTTAAAGGAACAGTGTGTGACATGTATGTGGAACGTTCTACATGGATAGTGGCTCTTTTTCACAGAGTCCGCCATCTTGCACCACCATGTTTCTACACTAGCACCATCGAGAGCCTTCTTCGTTTTTCCATTACCCAACGGTAAGGGATAGGTAACGGAACTCAGTATTAAACGGGTCCCAGGGCTAAATGACACCTCTGTCCCGGAACCCTCACATCAGTACAGGAACAATCCTTTAACGGGGAGAACCTTAGCGAGAGCAACAGAGGAGGGATCCCTCTCCCAGGATGGACAGAAGTGCAATTCAAAAAATACACTTGCTCAAACTGTCCCTATATCCTGACAGTAGCACATGAGACCGATCATCTGTGAAGAAATCAGGTTCCTCTGCCACCTTTTAGTGCTCCTAATGGCATTAAGATTCCACTGATACTCTGATGCAGCTGTCAATCCCTGCAGGTGAAGCTGATCAATATGCCAAACTGGGCAGCGCTGATCAAATATGAGTCAATATTCTGTAACTGTATTGCCTCAAATGCATTCAGAACATATTTCAGTGTTTTTACTGTTCAGCTACAAATGAGAAGGTTTGTGATCCGGCCTCCATGTTGAAAACAGTCCATGCTGGTGATTGCCTGAGGAGTGTTATTATCATACGACTTTATCTTTATACTTTTTATTACTTGTCGTGTTTGATAGGATATGCAGATGGTGGTGAATATCTACTGTTCTTTTTAAGCCTGGTTTCCACTGCAGAAACGTAATGATCTGCAGCCAGTCAGAGGAAGGCTCACCGCCCGCTTTGGGGACCAGTTTATTTGGTTCATTTTGATCTTTATTTGGGCTCGACATGTTATCATCATAATAATTATGAAACGTTTCTGAAATGCTATGATCAGAGCTAAAACACAGCTAAATGAACTATGTCTGCTGTATCTTTAAACAGTGCACGCATTCATGCTTTCATACATGCTCCCATTCCTTTTGGGTGTTAACAGTCATGAGAACCAAAATATCTAATTCAAGAGTTTTGCCTGATAAAGGACCCATAAACTAGCAGCGCCTCAATAGTTTGAGTCTGCTTCTCTGGTGCTGCTGTTTCTCAGTAACGTTCAGGTCAAGTGGCTACTTAAATCTGGTCAGTTTCACTGGCAAGCTAGTTTTTCCACTAAGGAGTTCAGAGTTTGGAGTTGACTGACCTCTAACTTTTTGTAGTCATGGTTGAGGGGGTGCAGCAGCTTGCTGGCTTGACCCGTAGCTTGCTGAATGGTCTTTTTGACTGATGGAATGTCTTCTACTGACTCTGTGAGCGAGGGGAGACAGAGGAGAGGAGGAAACAAAACAATGATGAAAGCTGTAAGATGAATCGTAAGCAGGTGATTGATT